>NC_055970.1:31217124-31817124 GCF_018492685.1 Alosa sapidissima
ACCTGACGGAGGAACGCCTCTGACTGTTATGGCCCAGGCTCTGTGACAAAACTGCCCTCTCTCCCCGTCTAATCTCACTGAGTAGTCTCTCCTGTCACCAAGCGCACGTAGATGAGGCCTTCCTGTCTGCACACGTAGACACCATAAAACAACCTCCATATCGAGAGAGAGAGGGGCTCTGCATCCAGCCACAGAGGATCAGTAGTATCTGACAAGTGCTGCCACTTTTCTACATTTCTACATGTTAGTACAGTGCATGCCCTGCACATATCATTACAAAAGTTTAGCAAAACACTTGATCATGATCTCATGGCTATGAAGAGCGGAACAAATCCATCAGAAATGATTAATATTGACCTTTTGAAACCGCTTCATGCTTCAAATACATTCTGTCAATCAAAACATTCAGACTTACATAATTAGCTATATGACTAATAATTACTAATAATTAGATACACTAATTAATTATGTTGGCACACAGTCTGATACTATTCACGAGTTGTAGAAGCTTTTGTGAATCACCACCTAATAATAATCTCCTGCTGTAGTTGTTTTTGTTGTAGTTGTGTAAACTGTGATGCTTTTTTCCCCTTTTAAGCTGTGTTTGGTTGTCTTGTTTTTGATATGTTGGCTGTGATTTTATTTCTGAGTCTAGCAGCCCCAATAGTCCCTGAGATAGTTGTCCAGGAGAACAGTGAAGGTTTGTGGCCAGAGTGTGTGCGTGTGTCTGCGTGTGGTGTGATTTGCCTCACTCTCCGTGTTCCTCTGTTGCCTTGTGTTCTTTTCTACTACCAAGGTAGGCCGTTCAGAAGTAATGACCAGTCTCATGGTCGTCTTCAGAACTCCACTGGTCTGTAAGCAGACTCCCTCATCCTGATGCTCTTTTTCTCCTCAGTTCCCACCTACTAAAAGAGTCTCCATTAAACGGGACAACACTCTTAAACCAGTGAGCCATTTAACACCCCTGATCAATACATTGGTGATGAATAGATGCAGTAGCCCAGAGCAATCCCAGCCTGTAGCCCACCTTAATCAAATAATGGAGAAGAAGAAAGCACATTGACTAAGAGAGGAGTACTTCCTCATTAGCATTCCTTTGCTCTGTTTTGGTTGGGGGTGTGGGAGCAGCTGTCTGCTGATATGTGCAGAGACTGATTAGCCTGTCCAGACACTCGCCTCTGCAGTGACATACGGTCAGCTGCTTTTAGCAAGAAATTGCTCGGAGGAGGGATCTAAACTGAAGTGGATGGATGGCGGAGGCCTCTTTTCTATCAAACCCAAAGGGCTTTGTTTCTGAAATAAAACTGCTGCTCTCTCCACTCTGCGTCATCCCTTTTGTTTTTCTCAAAACTCTCCCTCGCTGCACGACTGACCTCTTTTCTCAGCGCTGTTCAGAAAGTTCTGTTATTGAATTTTCTTTGTCTGGAGGCCTGTGCGCCAGTAGATGCTGTAGGGAATGGTGTGTGTGTGTGTGTGTGTGTGTGCTGTGGGGAATTGTGTGCGTGTGTGTGTGTGTGCGCTGTGGGGAATGGTGTGTGTGTGTGCTGTGGGGAATGGTGTGTGTGTGTGTGCTATGGGGAATGGTGTGTGTGTGTGTGTGCTATGGGGAATGGTGTGTGTGTGTGCTGTGGGGAATGGTGTGTGTTTGTGTGTGTGTGTGTGTGTGTGTGTGTGTGTGTGTGTATCTAGAAAGCCAAAAGCACCAGGGATGAGGAAGTAAAGCAGGATTGGCTGGTCCCAGTGAGCCATGGTAGTGCTCTGTCTGACATGACCCCCTGTCTTGTCTCTCCTCCTGGGGCAGCTCTACCCCCTCCCACCCCACCGGCCGAGGACGTGGACCGGCACCGCCGCCGCTTCAACATGCGCATGCTGGTGCCCGGGCGGCCAGTGAAGGAGACGCCGGCCACCCCGCCGCCCGTCCCTGTGGAGCGGCCCACCTACAAGGAGAAGTTCATCCCTCCTGAGCTCAGCATGTGGGACTACTTTGTGGCCAAGGTAAGTCCACTGGCCCCTAGGGCTCAATGCTACACTGGACTCTGTGTCATGGTCTCAGGTCAGAACTCACGCTGACCCTCCTTCCTGCAGCCCTTCCTACCTCCCTCAGACAGTGGTGCCCTGTATGACTCGGACGAGAGCGGAGCGAGTGACGACGATGATGACGATGACGCCTTCCTCTCTGACACGCAGATGACCGAGCACTCTGATCCAAACTCATACAGGTGTGTCGTCTCAGCAAGTCTTTTCAGTCTGGAATAATCTCAGAGGCGGACAGAGTACACAGCTTCATTACTTGAGTAAAAGTACAGATACCCTTTGCTAAATTTTACTCAAGTACAAGTAAAAGTACAACAGTCAGATGTCTACTTAAGTAAAAGTACTGAAGTACTTATTTTTAAAAGTACTTGAGTATCAAGAGTACAAGAGTAGCCTACATTTTCTAAATATTGCATTACTATTGCCACAGTGCTTACATTTATGTACAGAAACGTCCTACATGGAGTTATGAAAAATGTTAATACCTTGGAGAATGTAAAAGGAATTGAAAGTAAAATCAAGTCATTTTCATCTTTTTACCATGTTGCCAGGGATGGGCAGTATTTCTAATACATGTATTTAAAATACAAAATACTATTTTGTAATTGAAACACTTGAAGCGAAAACTATCATTAACTTGTTCAGAAAATTTAAATAATCTGGCGGGGTGGGGCCACGGGTTGGCACATTCCCGGGATGGACCTGCTGCGTCTTCATCTATTGTTTCGTCCATGGTTTCGACTCTTATCTAAATCTGACCATGGAGTTGACTTTGGCGGAAAGCTGAAGGTGATTGCTGATAGGCTGTCCCAATCAGTGGCGCCTGCACAATCCAATCACGTTTGAGAGGGAAACAACAAATTGAGGGTTTCCGAGATTTTTCTTTTTTCCTTTTTTAGAAGAAGTAACGGGTACTCACGGTTATGGATAGAAATGTAGTGGAGTAAAGAGTACAATATTTGCCTCTCAAATGTACTTGAGTAAAGTCATGAGTACTCTCCAAAAATGATACTCGAGTAAATTACAGATCCCTCAAAATTGTACTCAAGTACTGTAGTCAAGTAAATGTACTCTGTTACTGTCTGGCTCTGAATGATCTGCTGCGTTACATGGTCCACACAGAAAGCTAACACTGTGTTTTGTCTCTGTTGTAGCTGGGCACTCATCCGCATGGTGATGGTCAAACTGGCCCTACACAATGTCAAGACCTTCCTCCCCCTTACTGGGTTGGACTTCACAGGTAAACCATTTACAGTACTCACTGACCAATACTGTTTCATGCATATTAGATATGCTTATAATTATTTATATTTAACACAGCCAATCAAAGCTTTTATAATTTACAGTACTTGTATACACAGCATGTGTTGATTTCCCCCCTGTTGAAATGTCAGACTTGCCGGTGGTGTCCCCCCTTTGCAATGCTGTGATGAAGACCCTTGAGAACTGGGAGCAGCTCCTGCTGGACAAGATGAACAGATTTGACGGCCCTCCTCCCAACTACATCAACACCTACCCCACTGACATGAGCGCCGGCGGGGGCCCGGCCATCCTGCGCCACAAAGCCATGCTGGAGCCGGACAACACCCCCTTCAAGTCAGTCCACTACTGCAGACCATTCATATGACCAAGGCCTAATTAGACTAATTGTAGTAAAATCACGTTTCATCCAGTGTGTTACCGTGGAGTGATCCTTTACCATGTGATGTTATTGACCGCTGTGTTGGCGCTGTGTTGAGCAGGGCGAAGCATCACCTGTCCTTTCCTGTCCGCCGTCTCTGGCACTACCTGGTCAAACAGGAAGCTCTGCAGGAGACTCTGATTCGCTACATCTTCACCAAGAAGAGAAAACAGAGCGAGGTAAAGTCCCGACCAGTGGACGTCTGTTTGGTGTTTCCACAACCTCCTCTTTTCACTCGCAAATAGCCCTCCCGCTGACATCACAGTATCAGTGACAGATCCTGGTGTGGGCAGCCATTTTAGGTTTGTTAGGGGGCTATTTTGAGTGGTTGGATTGAGATGGTACATGCTCTTCTAGTTTTCTGGGTTTTTTTCCCTTTCATTCTCACCCCTGTGTCTTTGCATCAGGAGAATGAGTCAGTGTAAATTCTCTCTATACTTGAGCCAAGTCTGTCATAATTAGATGCTAACTGGAAATGGCATTTCATGTATTAAGGCTACAGAGCAAAAAGTGAATTTATATTATATTATTATTATTATTATTATTATTATTATTATTATATATAATTGTGTCTGTAGTGGAACAGTACCTTGTTGATGATATTTTAACATTGCTGTAGCATATTGGTGAGACAAATTTTTGACGAACATTTGAACAGTTGACATTTCCCGACTTCAGGTTGTCTTGATGTTCATCCAAATCAAGAAGTTAAAAAATATTGCTTTGTATACAAGTCTAAAAACTAAATGAGGTTGATGTAAAATGCTCTGTTTTTTATGTGCTATAAAGGGTAAATATACATAACTATTAATGAAATCTTGTCTTGAAGTGTATAAATGAATATCAGTAGTGGATAAAGTATTGACCTACTGTAATGTCCACTCACTAAAATGTAGCATATACAGTATAATAAATAAAATGGCAAATCATAAACTCACAATAACAACTTATTGTTTTACCTAATGGCAAAACAATATCCCTTTAATAGCATGACATTCATTCAAAACAAAGGATTTGGAGTCCTGCTAGCCCATCCCAATGTTACTTGAGCGGACTGTCTCCTCAGGGGCACAGGAAGCTCCACTCTGAGGACGGCATGCTTGCAGCAGCCCTTTTCATTTGACTTTTCATTTCTCCCCCCATTCTCATGTTTTTTGTTGTTTGTGCACCTGGTTTGTGTTGTGACCTGTGTGTTTATGTGTGGCGTGGTGTGCTGTGGGTGTGCTGTGTAGTCTTTAGACGGCCATGGGGACCAGCTCAATCAAAGCTGCGTAGCGGGAGCTCGCAGCGGCAGCAAGGTAGTATGCCTCCCGCCGCGCCGCTCCAAGCCAAGCCAAGCCATGTCTGCAACGCCACCTCCAGCTCTGGGCTTTGGGCTCCTCTCCTTCTAACCAGACACTCCCCCTTTTTTTCAGTTTGACTTTCGTACCTCTTCCGCCCCTCACCAATCCCTAACCAATCTGCCACCAACGCTTCTCTCCCTAATCACTAACCGGCTAGTGTGTTTACAAAATAGTAATAATAATAATAATAATAATTCAAATGACAAAATAATTTTAAAATGACATGCATTTCACTCCTTGTGCTCCGACTGTAAAGATCTTGCGCTGGCCTAAAAGTACAAAGCAAAGTGAAAGTTGTGTCCATCTTCTGCAAGGACAGTGCAGTCCACCTCTGTGTTGCATGCTCACTGAGTTGTTTATGTGTTTGTGTGTGCGAGAGGCTATTGCACTGCTGTCGGTAGCAGAGGGATGACCGCTAACGGGCCGGTGCTCTTCTTACAGGTGGAGGCGGACCTTGGCTACCCGGGTGGAAAGGCAAAAATCGTCCATAAGGAGTCGGATATCATCATGGCTTTTGCCATAAACAAGGTGGAGGCTTCTGTGACTACTCATATTTTCTGTATATATGTTGGGTTTTTCACCAAGACTGAGATACTAGGGTAATGCTAGAAACTGCAGAAATGCAGAAAGGCATGCACAAAGTAATCTTTAAACAGTTTATTCCAATAGAATATTTTGAATATTCTTAACCAGTGATTATGCCCTAGTGGGGGCCCAATAAATGCAGAGGTCTCTAATGTTGTGTTTGTGTGTGTGTCCTGTGCACAGGCCAATATGAATGAGATAGTGCTGGCCTCTACTCATGATGTACAGGAAGTGGACGTGTCCACTCTGCTGGCTGCGCAGCCCTTCACGTGGATCGGGGAAGACTTTGACAAAGAGTCGCGCAGGTCAGTGCCCCCAAGCCCAGCTTGTCCACTCAACCCTGTACACTGATCCTTATTGTTTACATGCCAGTTGACGCATTCCACTCCTTGTTGCCACGGCTGCCTAGCATGCCAAGTAGAGTTAGCACATCCATGAGAGGAGTGAGGAAGAGGTGTTGGATTCTAGTTAGATGGCGAGAATGGCTGTCAGAAACGGCGCTAAATCCAGTGCTAAATTAGTGTGCAGCGTTTTTTTGGATATAGGCGTGGTGACATATTCTCCTCTGATAGGGAACTTCTGCTGGGGATCTGGATGCATCATCCTCCATATAGCCTACAGTTTGTTTCCAGAATAATTTTAGTATTATAAGTAAAAAGGTATGTAGAGGATAAAAGTTCTATTTAATTGACAAAGGAGCCTACTAAGAAAACCTAGGTTTCCATCTGAACTTTTATTTCTCTAGAGGAAAAGAGCACTCCTATTCCCTCAAGTCACACTGCAGCAAGTGCCAGAATGTCTGCTGAAGCGTTTAACATTTCAGCAAAGCTGAACTATACATTTTTAATTTCATTATCTAGCTCCAAAGATGCAAAAGCGTTCAATTGAATGAGTTTAGATTATTAAATTGAATATGCAATATGTTAAACATGTTTTGGCATTTGACGCTGTAGGCCTACAATCTCCAGAATGGGCTATATTGATCATTGCAAAAAATAGCTAAAAATGAGATTGTCATGGAATTTAAGTAAGCAAAACATCAGGTTCAAAGTCATATACTGTACCCTAGTGATTAACAATATATAGTAAGCGTCATTTGAACAGTCAGATGAAGTGATGCAGCTGGGACATTTTAAAACTTGTCTGGAAACTTACAATAATGTATCAGTAATTTTCTACTGTAACAGTAGAAGAAGGACTACAATCTAAATTGCATGTCCAGAACATGCAGTGATATTGCTATCATCTATATACATTACTATACTACATTGTAATCTCATCTGACGCATTGAGTTTAAAGGGATGCTTGACAGTGTTATTATGTCACTAATTAACTTCGGCCTTTCTCTGCCTATGTAGTGCCATTTAGCACACCTTTACTACTGCCTTTGAAACATGTCTAATTCTGCCCTGGGATTCCGTCCCTGTGTCCTTCTCCAGCTCTGATGACGTGGACTACCGGTCCTCCCACACCAACATCGCTCAGGCCAGCAGTGCGGCGGCGCCCTTCGCCCCGCCGCAGATCTCGGCCTCCGCCTCCATGCCATGGCTGGGCAGTGGGCAGACCAGCATGGGCGCCAGCGTGGTACGTGACTCATCACATACTGACCACATATGCTAACGCTTGGCTCTGAACTGGAGGCCTGGCCAGGACGACTCAGCGGAATTTGCCTGCAGCAGAATGAGTGACAAAGGATGCTGGGCTTGTGTGTTTGCAAAGTCAATGCTACAATGGCATTTCACTCTGTTGCATGAGTGCATGTTTGTCTCTCTGTCTGTCTCTCTGTCTCTCTGTCTGTCTGTCTGTCTTTTTGGAGACTCAGTGTCTCCCAGGATGCAGTTGTGTTAAGGCACCAGTAGATGGACACACATCACTCCTCAAACCCCTGTGTTGTCATGTGTGCCAGTTTCTCTCTAGCAAAGTGCTTGTTTATTGGATGAGAGTATGAAAGCGCTAGGTATAGACCATGTTGTTTCTTTTGGAGTGAGGTTTGTCAGAAAGCTTTAAATGGATTTAAATAGACTTGTCAGCAGAGTTTATAATGACAGGGTTCTTGTGGGAGAGAGATGAAACAGGATTAAGAAGTGACGTGAAACAGCCTTTGACCATGTCCACCTAAAGCCATATGGGCCTGAGTATCCTGTTCTGGGTCGACCTCGACCTGGGAATAGATCCATGGGTATATTTATTTAGTCTCTTATCACAATAACACCAGCAATCAATCTCCGTCTAAACACTCATTGATGAGTCTAAGTTCACTGAGATTACCAGGGTCTGTGTTTGTATTGAGCAGAGGAGAAATAATAAACATGAGATAAGGCCAGCCATCGGCAGCCCAAGGTAGAGAACTGCGTCACCCAGCCAGTTCCCAGGTCCTCCACAGTGAGGTCCCACCAACAAGGATTAATGGCTGGTCTAGGCCTGAAGTGTTATTATTGTCTGGGTGATCGCAGCTGAAACGTAAAACTGTTCTCCTTCAGTTCTTATAATACAAGCCAATAACCATGACAATATTGAAGTGCTTTTGTGTGACTCACCTAATATGAACTGTTTTCCACAGATAATGAAGAGGAATCTGAATAATGTGAAGAGAATGACATCCCATCCCATATATCAGTATTGTAAGTTTTGTTTAACTATTTGTTTTCCTAACAAACATTAACCTCAGGTACACTTAACCATCTCACTTGTGTGATCAACATGAAACTTTTTTTTTTTTTTTTTACTTAAACAAAAGCCTTTCCAAAAAATAATACCTGTGTGTGTGTGTGTCAGACATGACTGGAGCTCAGGATGGGAGTGTGCGCATGTTTGAGTGGAACCGGCCGCAGCAGCTTATCTGCTTCCGACAGGCAGGCAACGCCAGAGTCACCCGACTCTACTTCAACTCCCAGGGCAATAAGGTACAGCACCATTGCAATCTACAAGGACATATTTCAATGTCTTTTAAGTGTATGGTGTCTGTCTGATTTGGACGTTAAGTAAAACAAAGCAGGAGGGCTTTGGCATTTGAAATGCATGGTGCCCAGATGAAGCAGTTTACTGAGATGATGCTTCCAGCACCTGTTTTTATCCCAGCCGAAACGTCAAGGTAGTTTTAAAGCATAGTCTCAATCGCTCGCTCTTTCTCTCTCTCTCTCTTTCTCTCTCCTCCCGTCTCTCTCTCCTGTCTCTCTCTCTCTCTCTCTCTATGTGTGTGTGTAGTGTGGCGTTGCTGATGGGGAGGGCTTCCTGAGCCTCTGGCAGGTCAACCAAACCTCATCAAACCCCAAACCTTACTTGGTGAGTCACGAAGGAGGAAGACAGGATGTTGCTCATTTAAAATCACTGGTGCAAGTCAAAGCACTTTCCTTTCTATAGTGCCTGCGTACATCAGCTTCAGTTGGCATGGTGAATTAATTTTCCTGTTCTCTTTTGTGTTCTCTCTCTCTCTCTCTCTCTCTCTCTCTCTCTCTCTCTCTCTCTCTCTCTCTCTCTCTCTCTCTCTCTCTCTCTCTCTCTCTCTCTCTCTCTCTCTCTCTCATTTCTGCCCCCAGAGCTGGCAGTGTCATACTAAGACCTGTGGTGACTTTGCCTTTATCACTTCTTCCAGTCTCATTGCCACAGCTGGCCAATCCAATGACAGCAGGTCAGTGTCAGGCAATAAGGAAATTATTTCACTTACACAAAGAGGCTTCTGAATGTCAGCTCCATAGAAAAAATATCCACTGATCAGTCCAAGATCCCAATATGTGAACCAACTGCCTTGTATTGTGTAGGTCCCCATTATGCTACCATAAAGGCTCTGACCCATTAAGGGGTGGACTCCTCAAGAATGTTTGTTTATATGTGTGTTAATGTATGTCCTATATGTGTTAATAAGGTAAATATGTACCCATTTTTCCTTCTTCCTACAGAACCTAGAACAAACATTAAATTAGTTAATGTATTAACAGTTGCTGTCTAATATATTCAACCCCTTGACAGGCACCCTTGTAACAATGTTCTTTACTTCACCTGGCATTGATTTTAATGTTGTGGCTGGACACTGTGTATACTGTATATATTAGCATACTCTTTTTACATACAGTATGTGCACAAATATAATAGAGTGTCAGCAAATCTAGAGATTATCTGAGAACTCGTCAGAAGGGAATAGTTATTTCTGTCATACTGAAATGTATGTTTATTTATTTTGCAGAAATGTATGCTTATGGGACACCCTGATTTCGCCCAGTAATACTATGGTGCACGGTAAGCTTGTACAGCTGCAGCTGAACATCTCAGTTAATTTATTGCATTTGATTGAATGACTCAAAGACAAGACTGTTGTAGAGAATGTCCTGGGTAGGTCTTTTCTTGAATGTCTTTGGTCTTTAACTATCTCTCCTGGTCATCCTTGAGACCAGGGATTAGAAACTAAAACCGGAAACGAACACTATTTTTGGATGAACGTAACCGAAAACTTGTTTCAGAGTAAATTGTTATTTTCAATTTTAGATAACCGGTTAATAATGGTATTTATCATTCCGATTAACCTTTGTTTGAATATGATTCAAACGTTTATAAGCTTGGAAAGTCACCTGCCCAGTGTTCTCCAGAGCCCTTATATGATTTAGTCAGATTTGACTAAATCATATCAGATTTGCCTCCCCTGTATAATAGGCTAGAACTGCTAGTTGATACAAATATGTTTCATATCCAACACTAAATGCCTTTTCCAAGTATGTAGCCTACCAGAGACACTAGGATGGTATCTATAGGTCCGTCATGCAGTTGGTAGCACCACACACAGCTTAGGCTATTACAGGGTTTAAAGCAAGGACATTTTCTGTGCCTGAAGTTAGGCTATTAGACATTTTTTAATTTCTAATATTGTATAGGCCTACTTTCAAATCTCTCCCCATGCCTGAATTCAACAATTAGCTTTAACAATTAGCTTTGATATCTAATGCGCTTTGATTTAAGCTTTAAGACTGTTGGGGAAAAAAAGGCTATAGCATTGTGCCACCGGCCATAAATCAATTTGTAAAGGCAATGTCATTTTTAAAGGAACATTATTAACCATTCTTCTATAACGTTCTAACCGGTTATAATTTGAAGGAGAGGCCTTGGAACACTGGAACAGAAATTAAAAAATAGTTTTTGCTCAGAACGAACCAAAATGAAAATCATTCTGTTTTCAGTCCCTGCTTGAGACTGTGCTGGATCTGGATTGCAGATTTTTTTTTTAGGCTGTCAGGTTTTACTATAAACTGCTCATAAAAATGAACATAAACATATGCAGTTGGCAGAATCCACTAAGTACGGATTTCTAAATGTTTTGCCAGCCTTCCCTTGCCATGACAACGGGGCCACTGTGCTGCAGTATGCCCCCAAGCAGCAGCTCATCATCTCCGGGGGGCGCAAGGGCTTTGTGTGCATCTTTGACATCCGGCAGAGGCAGCTGCTGCACACCTTCCAGGCCCACGACTCAGCCATCAAGGCCCTGGCATTGGACTCCACCGAGGACTTCTTTGTCACCGGCTCTGCTGAGGGGAACATGAAGGTGACCAGAGCTGGACACATCTAGCATAGTTTACCTGTATATGTTTTTGACCTTTTTCCTGAAGATGTGAAGTTATGTGTATCTTTAGGATTATGGGGAATTGATTTGCTTCTTTTTTGTTCATTTCATCACAATTTGTAGAGCTTAAAGACCTGTAATTTGTTTGTCTGTCTGAATGTGTGCTTTTTTACAAACATGAATGTGTGTGTGTTTCAGGTGTGGAAGTTGACGGGTCATGGCTTAATGCACTCCTTTAGCACTGAGCACGCCAAGCAATCCATCTTCCGCAACATTGGCGCCGGAGTGATGCAAATCGAGACCTGCCCAGGAAACCGCATCTTTACCTGCGGCGCTGACGGCACTCTCAAAATGAGAGTCCTCCCCGACCGCTACAACATACCGGCTAGTATATTCGATATCCTGTAAATTGTAACTGTGGTGTAGTAACCAAGAGAGGGATTACACAAAGTGATGGAGCTTTTCTGGCAGCAAACTGTACGTTTCCTTAGCCATGGATCGTAACAAAGTGAGTTGCGCTGCAAAATATATTTTCCAAAGGCTGAAACACATAAGCAAAGGTCACATGTACTTGATTTTAAAAAAAAGAGAAAAAATAATAGATTTACTGTAATTTTAAGAAGCTGACATTGTTCCCTGAAAATCTCTGATAGAGTGTGTCTATAGGAAAGCTATGCATGTACTGTACTCGTAAAAGCGGTGCATACACAGGTTTATTGATAGTGCTCTGTAAAAGTGCTCAAAGCAAAAAATTTTGTGTGTATCTGTCGTCATTTTGTGCCCACGGCTGAAAACTCTTAGCATCTTACCAGCACTGTGGTTTCTATATTACGTCAGTGGTTTCCAGTGTGACTCGAGTTGTCGGATCTGCGTTTTATTTCCTCCTTGTCCTTTCGTTCCCATTGGCTGCTCACATTGCACAGTTGTATGGCACATAGCCCTCGTGGGCCCGGGCTGGTCACTCCGGCCAGGCTCACAGTGAAAAAGAAACCTGTTAGCTCATCTCTTTGCGCCACTGCAGCTGTAGTCACCGATGGCCCGCTCGTAGTGGCGGCTTCACTGCAAACATTCCATTCGAGTGATGAAGTGAGGTTCACGTGACTGTGATTGAAATGGTTCATCTATATGTCTTGTTTTTTCCAGGCTGCACTGAAGTACTCGATTTGACCAGAAACACTTTTTTTTCAGTTTGTTCCGTTTTGCACAAAATATTTGATGTTCACTTGTTTGTTTTTGTATGATTTGCCCATTCATTCCTTTACAGACTGCTGTATTTATATTTATACTTATTGCCTTTACATTAGCAATGTAAGGTCTTATGTTTAGCTATCTGGGACACAGCACAGTACAGCTTAAGTTGCTGTTTTATTTTGTTTTTGTCTTTTGTTTGTTAGGTTTTTTTAATGTTTCAATCATAAATGAATATTTGCACTCAAATCCGGAGACACTATAAATTTCAAGTTAATTTAAAAAATGACAATGCTATTCTAGAGGAAACTGTTATATACAAATGAATGTCTGGCTTCATTTGGCCAAGTAGTAAAAAAAGTTTAAAATAGTTTTAATAAATATATAAATATATATAAATGAACTACTACCATAGCTTGTACAAACACAAATGCTTTTAGTTTATTTTTGGTTGTCATACCAGTTGGACTAGTTGTACTTTGGTTAAATGTATGTGGTATTTATTAAAACATATTTGTGTTTCTGTCAGACCTACTCTGCGCCATGTCTACTGTATGTACTCAAGTGTTCAACCAATGGTCCTTTTACTTGCTGTCTGTTGTGTATTTCTTGAAAGCAGAATATTCTCTGTGTGTGAAGGAACACTAGAACAAGGCGCTCTTGAAAATGGGAGGAACAGGTAGTTTTATCATTACCTTTGTAAGTTGAATAAATTATTTTTATTTCAAGAGATATGCTCTTTTAGCCTCACTTCACTTTTTAGGTTATTCATTTAAGAACATTATCTCAGCAGACCTGTGTTTTTCTTTGTGCCAACACTGTTCATTTCATTGCTGTCACATTAAACATAAGATCAGAGAAAAATAACCAAAGCGTTAAAGAATAGTGTTATCCCCATAAGGGTCTAAAGTATTCTAAACAGAAAACAGTGTGTCTGTTGTTTGTCCAATTCCCATAATTTAATAGTATACGTGAACACTGGCAGGATTCACAATCCACTGGGGGTGGAGATAGGGCTGCATTTCAGGAATAAAACACACCAGTGTAATAAGCACATCATGAAACTGCACAATATAACAATATAAAAGCACTACATGAAAACAGTGCACATCATACAGAGCACACTAACCTCTTCAGCCTAGCACAAAAAATGATCGGGACAAATCGTGTTTAAATGTATTACGAAAGATTACTCCGCGCTATAGTGCACATCAGACAGTGGTACATCATATTCATTCATCACAAGAACTGAGTATTCATTTAGCCCATTTTAACCTCATCAATCAGAGAGAAAATGCACTTTGTTTGATTTCACATAGGTGCTGTCCCAAACAAACAGAAGTTTCTCTCGAGGCATGTATGAGAGCATGGCCAAAATGCCAGCAGGCGCTCTGAAATCAAAACTGACATTCACGGGCTTACCCTTCAGGAGATCAAAGGCATAGGCTACCCTGCTGTCTTTGGTGTCAGTGACATAGAGAACCCCACATGCAATGAAGGCATTCCCAGCCTTGGTGCGAGGGTAGCTGGTGTTGACGATCTCCGAGACTGAGAACGTTTTCTCGTCCAGCTGGGCCACCATGATGGTGTCGTCGAGACTGGAGGCGAAGATGAGCCATAGGCCGTTCTCATCCACCGCCAATTTGAAGTACGTCTTGGAGTTGAACAGCAGGTAAGCCAGATTATGGTACAGTGCATTTTCAATGGACAGGGTGTGTAACCTTTTGGTCTGAAGCTCATATCTGGAGGAAATGAAAGATAGTAAATGAATCAGAAAACAGAAAGAGTGTGCTAGATGACGGGGGGGGGGAGGGGGGATGTTACAAAACTTACTTGGCAATTTTGAAAGTGCCAGCAATGTTGTAATATATTGAGCCACCGTGTACAATGTGACCACAGCCTTGAAAGAATTTCCCAACATCGATGGTATCACTGCTGCCGTTCTGGAATGCTGCAATGTTCTTGTATACCCGCATAGTTCGACCTAAACAGAAGACAGATGAGTGACCACCATGCATATCTGAGGAGGAGGAAAAACAATGCAGTCCCATGAGACTGGACTCTATGAACACAATGGGATAAGTGTTATTCTCATTACTGCTGTGTCAACACTGCAATCTGCGTGTTTGATGTAGTGGGGTGGTGGACTGGCTATCACAGTGTACATCTAGTTCTCAATCACTACCAGAGAAGTGGTCTGCCACCCAGATCCGCTCATCGTCAGACACAGCTGCATCTTTCATCCAGGTTCCAAATGTGCTCCACATCTTGGCTATGCTCTCGGGTTTGCCAAGTGCTCTTATAACGCAATCTGTTGCACAGACATAAAATCCTGTCAGCAGCTGCCTTTTCGTGCTATTATGAAATGTTTGTCATGTTCATGAAATGATTGATACCTTTTTTCTTCCCAACTGACCCCTTTTCTTTTGCTCCCTCTTTGCCAGTCGAGTCATTTGGAATAGCATGGAGTAATCCTGGTGAGTGGGGATGAATGAGCCATAATAAGGAAATCATGGATTATACATTAGCAGGGATAAGCAGGCAAACTCTTTATAGGGAGAAGAAAGACAGGACAGGGAAAGTTCCAAACACCTGGGAAAGAGGTTAGAACTAGTGTTGGTGCTAAATGCAAAAAAACTGTTGAACACTTGATGGTGCACTTTTGGTATCAGATATCTCTGAAGTAAGTAGAGATCCTCTGTCAAGTGCACGATGTGAATGGTCAAAAACCTTGAGCTCCAAGGCACAACAGCACTTACTGATAGATTTCTGAGCTGCATGATGGTGAGCTCGATGGGTCCTGTTTCTGGCCGGTCCTTGAGGACCAGGAGGACCTGGGGGTCCAGCCGGACCAGGGGGCCCCGCAGGGCCAGGTGGACCTGGTGGACCTACCGAATAACAAACCGGGTCATGCTCCATCCATACTAATACTAATAGGACATGTGGTCAGCTGTGAGTGGTGCGGAGGGACAAGTCCTGACCTTCTAAGAGGACGTCATTGGAGGCCTCGACTGGTTCTCCAGGTGGTCCAGGGTTTCCTTTGTCTCCCTTCTCTCCTGGCTCACCCTTCTCCCCAGGAGGACCTGGGAGATGATCAGAGGACATGCAACCATTACTGCTTACAAAGACACTCATTTAGCAGTTTAAATGAGCTCCTAAGAATGTGTGCTCATGGTGTTCTTAAACAAACAAAATTAGCTTTGAGTAAATGTAGCCTAGCCAAAGCTGATTAAGTTTGTGATTGAAATTTGAGGTGACAGTGAGGAACACCAACATACTGTATATCTATTCTGTATGCTAGATATAAGCAGCCCAAGGGTTACCATAGATAAGTTATTGATTTGTATTTTTGATTAAATGATTAGAGTTGGTTAAGAATATGTTTGTATATAATTGAGAAGAACATTTCAAAACTCTCATTTTTGTTAAAGTGGTTTTCATTTTAACTATACAAGTGACTAGATGTGACATCATGTAGATTGGAATTCTTGTGACATCCAGCTTATTAAACTGTGGTTAAATTGTGTGCATAGCTAAAATAATAGTGGCCTTATCAGTACAGAACATCACTTACAAAAGCAACTGACAGGAATTTCCAGTGGTTTCTAAGAACCAGTCCAGTAAAGCATGAATAACGTCTTTCATGCATAAGACAGAAAAGGTCTCAGACCATGTGGGCAGGCTGTTAAGTGCAGCTGGAGAGCGAGCGGAAGTGGTGGAGACCGCAGTTATGAATGCCACCCTGCACTGATGAGGCCATTCTTCACGGCCTGCCTTTCTTCACACCACACTGGTCTGACTGCACGAGCCCACTTGAAGCCCAGGCCGCCGTCTGATCAGATCAGATCAGAGCATCGGGGCCGATGCTGGCCAACTGTCAGGGAGCTCCACAGACTGGCTGACTGAAGGAGGCCAGTGCAGTGCGTGTGCTCTCATTTCACTGTGGCACTGGGGCCCTGTCCTTTAGCCTGCCCATCACTTCTGCTTCACCTGTCTACGGGGCTAATGCACAGACAGACAGACAGACAGCGAGAGAGAGAGAGAGAGAGAGAGAGAGAGAGAGAGTGAAGGCGATAGAGAGTGAGAGAGAGAGAAATGTCTCTGATGGATGCCTGACCTCTTTTCCCTCGTCTCCCCTCCACCCCGGGCTCTCCTTTAGGCCCCGGTAATCCATCTGTCCCATTGTGCCCAGGCATCCCGTCAGTGCCAGGCAGACCTGTAATGCACAGCATGACTGTAGGACAGCAGCTAATGGACACATTTGGCACAGTTATTTAGGACATGTCTTCTGGTTGTTTCTTTTCTTTTGTGTGAGTGGATGTCTTACCTGCTGGTCCTGGAGGCCCTTAAACATGAACATGTAAAATTATGTTAGAATCCATTTCTGAATATACATGTACAATCAACTCTGTGCCAACAGAGAATTATGTCTCTGTCTGGGATAATATTTATATCATTTGCATTGCATATGCATTCATTTACAATTACCAGTGAGGCAGACTCCTTTTGTGCTGTTACAGATGTCTAATAGGATCTTCACCTACAACAGAAAATACAAATCATAAAGATAAAAGAGATGTTAAGATTGTGTAGAGAAGTTAAGAATAATATAATGCATGACATTTCATATAATTTGTATTTTTAAACTGTTCTTATATATGATTAAACATCATCCTTAGCACCCTTTTTATTGTACTTTTTTATTACGTAACTTATTTACACACATGACTGAACAGGTTCACGCCACAGTTGACACTACACTCTTTAGGAACAAATACAGGAAACTGAGCAAAACATTAAATTCTGCAAGTGGCAAATTGTGTGCCATCTAGTCAAGCAAATCTGTTATGAATGAGCATAATGGTCAGTGTGACCATCCTAGCTACATTATATAACATGTGGCCATTGAGTGTTATCCTAAGTACAAAGACAATATTAATGTGTAACAGCCTAAAATAATAATAATAATAACAACAATAATAATAATAATTATTATTATTGTTATTATTATTATTATTATTATATTATGATATCTACAAATAATAATATTTTTGTTGTTATTATAAAATTACATATAATCCTCCAGAATAGCAAATAGATGTAAATAGATATTTAGTCTGTCTTACTGGCACCATGGAGTAGGTCATCATCATCATCATGTCCCCTTGCTGCTCCGCTCTGTGTATGCCCTGTCCATGGTGGACACCTTGAGTGGCGTGGAGCAGCTCCTCCTGCGCGTGGTGCAGCTCCTGGCTCCTCTTGTTGCGTGAGCTCTGGGACGGCTCCCCTTGGTCCTCGGGGCCCCTGACCTGGGACAGGAACTCCACCACGGAGCTCTCCGAGATCTCCTGCAGTCGGCCCTCCAGAAGGACGAGCCGGGCAGACAGCTGGGTCTGCTGGACCAGGAGGACGAACAGCCCCCCTGAGTTGACCAGGGTCAGCACACAGGTGCCGTACAACAGAAACTGTACCATCCACGGCAGCTTGTGGCTGCTGAGCTTCATGATTCCTCTTCTACTCGTGTCCGGGAGTTCCGTTAGCATCAGTGCCGCTGTCAGCGTAAATGCCCAAAAGTTTGTGTTTGCATCCACACTCCTTTGTCTGGGCGATACAGAACCTACTCTGGGCAGTTTGGCAGTGAGCAGAAAGGATAAATGCTGTCCTTGTTCTGTCCAAAGGCACACAGAGTTGGTATTACAGTCTGGAGCCTCTCGAGAAGAACCCCCTTCTTGTGCAGTCACCTGATTTATATGCAGTTGTGCCCATTCTTTGGTGTGTAACTGTGGCCCGTCTATGACATAATTCATATGAACAGAGCATTTGCTGATGTGGAAGGGTTAGGGGGGGTGGAGACCAAGGGCAAATGTTGAATGTTGTTGTTCACACAATTTTTTATCTGTGTGTCACTTGAATTTATGTCAAAAAGCAATATGTTGCTCCTCTTTTGAAATTCCAAAAATCATTTCCTGTTGATGGATAATCCGAGAATGCTCGGATAAATTAACGATTAATGATAATTATAATAACATACAATTGTAGAAATGTAAGAGATTAGATATTGGAGGCAACATCTACTTTTGTCAAATGAAATGAAATGCTGGACAAGATAAGACGGCATATGCTTAATAATGAACAGAACAAATACTGAATACAAAAAAAAAGGATGCTGTGAATGTATGCTTCACAAAGATTACTTAAGAATCCATAAATTTCAATGAATCAACATACCATTCAAAATGATAAATCCTCCGTATATTAAATGCACCATTGTTTCACCAGTCTATGCATTTGGCCCTGCCAAGACTGCTCCCCATGCACCCGGCAGCTATAGGTCACTGCCAACCATCAGCACACATCCATGCCGCCGTGTCTGAGGAGCTTGTGGCAAAGTGACAGCACTGGGAGTAGGACCATCTCTGGCTCATAGGTGGTTCAAATGTGTCCCCTGGGGATGTCCATGCTAAAGTGGCCCACTGCCCTTTCACCCAAAGCCACCTCAGTACTGCTGGGCTTTTAGACGGCACTGTGGTGAGGCGGCCAGTCGGAGCTCTCAGCCAAACCTGGTGCAGTCGTTCTGCATTATGATTGTCCAGCCATGTGCAGCCCCTACGCCCATTAGTGCTGAAAAGAAAGGCTCTCTACAATATGGATACCACAGCAGGCTGCCCTGCCAATTTTTTACTACTGTTTTACTATTGTACACAGCCTAATGTTTTCACTACTGTTTTACTGCTACACTGTTTTTCATGCTATATTAGCACACATGATCAATGGCTGCGGTCAGGCTTCTGATACAATACTAAATGAATGAATGGCTATAACCCTATTACCTCAACCTGTTCTTGCACTGAAATAGTTTTTTTATTTTATCTTGTCTACATTACACTTTACTCACCTATTTGTCTATATTATTTATGCTGGTCTCTAGACCTTACTCTTGCACTGTTGCACTGTTGGACTAATGTTGGACTACTTATTACACCTTCACCATGACACTCACTCTCTTGAGCACCTTGCCAGGCACACATAACTAAGGACTATGGTTGGACTACTGTTTGCACCTTCACCATGACAATCACTCCCTTTAGCACCTCACCAGTCCTGGCCCTGTCACTACAAGCGTCTTATGCTTGATCACGCTCAAGCACATTGGACTTTCTTAATTTAACTTATATAGTGTATTTAGTATTTAGTTTTGTTAGTTTTCTTATCTGTCTTATCTTCTACTGTCTTTATTGTACAGTGGAGTTTAGTTATATGTTTATATTTATACTTATGTTTACCATTTCTGCTGTAAGTGTATGTTGTGTGTTATGTCTGTATGCTACTGAGACCCTTGAATTTCCCCTTGAGGATCAATAAAGTATCTATCTATCTATATCTATCATTACCTGCAGATCAAGCAAACGCGGATTTGAATATATTTGTATAATACAAATACATCAATCTATGTATTATTGTCTTTTACCATCAATACATCAGTTATGAAATGTATTATTTGGTGGGAAAAAAAAATGCAAAAAGATATATTGAGACAGGATGGGCTTGCTGTCTGCCAGCAAATGTCAAAAACTGATGAGGCAATGCAAGATGGGAACAGACAGAAGGAAGAAAAATAAAATATCTGGTCTTTCAACTCAACTTGCTCAGGGTTACATTGCTAATTACAAACTGTCACCATGGGCTGGAAGGTTGGAAGATGTCAAGAGAAAATCTATCAAGTTTCAAGGTGGAATGAAGATTGTGGAAATGACTTACTACTGCACGCCTTACACATTGAGGACATGTGAATACAGGCAATTATCCCCCTGGTGTCGTGAGAAAGCAGAGGGAAGTGGTTTGGCAGTATGTTTGGTGAGGAACACTACACTCTTTCTCCTTCCCTGCTGGCACATGTGGTGAGAGGGAACCTTGCAGCCACCTACACTACTGCAGATGGCTGAGCAGCTGGCTGTGTTTTTATTCGGCCAGTCGCTTGACCGCCAGCTAAAACATCTTAGGACACTGCGGCAGCGGCGGCTGGGTCAGTGGGCATCAGGGAAAGTGACGCATCAGAGACTGGACACTCGTCACCTTCTAGTTCAAACTGCAGAGGAGGACTGAGTGGGCAACACGAGTCCAAAGGCTGACGTTTTCCTAGAAAATGTACCCATTCTCATTCACTGAACTCTGCCATGGTGACACACATGCTGTTCATTATCCATACATGATGCAGTTATTTGAATGCTATTCTGTTTTTGATTTGGTCTTTTCAGTTTTTGACAGATTTTATGTAAGTACTGTACTGTTTACATACTGTTTACATAAGATTTTGGATAAATAATAATATTATTCATAATAATAATATTAATAATAATAATAATAAAAGAAAGTATGGCACAAAAACTCCTGCTCATAAGAGCATTGACTATAACACTTCTATAGGAGTATAATTCTGCTATTCAGCATGTCACCATCACAGTAACTGATGATCCACAGTTCAACTTTTCAACTTTCACTATTCAAACTCATAAAGAATAGAGAGAGACACAGAGAGCTCATTCATGTACCTTTTCAAATAGCAGTCATCCATGTTCCAGCAACTTAATAGCTCCTTGTCTGAAATGTTAGAAGGAGTAGACCGGGTTTTATCTTTCATGACTCTATTTTGTGTATTTCTGAAAAATTACTTTCTTTGGACCTGATAAAGGTGAATGTGTTCTTAACACACCAAACTGGCATGTAAGAAGAAGCAAAGAAAGATGTTGAGGGCAAAGTAGCAACATGATTCGCCCAATTATTTCAGAAACATTTATAGATAGAGACAAGGTTATGTTAACATGAATTAATGATTCAATAATGATTTCATTTGGCATTCAGAGTGGGAGGTCTGAGAGAAAGTCCTAGAATTCCTCCATAGCTCAATCATGCTGTATGGCCTGAAAATGACAACTCATTTCAGTCCACAGGACTTGTACTTATACAGACAGCATGATCTGAGCTGCTGGACAACGCACGTATAAAGATCTCCATGGGATTCCGGCAGATTCCATCATGGAGAGTGTGGGCGTCAAGTGAATTCACAGAGTCCTTTTATCCACATTTTATGGCACAAAGGGCCCTCTGACAACACAGACGTCCTTTGACATAAATAATATGAACAAAGTCTGTTATCGTGTGTACAAAGAGAAAGATGACTGCTTTTATTTTAAGAGGGGAAAAATTATGGAATTCCAATAAAGTTTGTTATAAAATTGTCTGTTCACACTGCGAATCTAAAAGAATTGCATAAATGATAGTATCTTGATGGCAAATATCCACAAATTTAATTTGCAGATTGCTATATGAAAAAGATTTTCTGTCAATGTCTAAGGGTTAATTAGGATTTACTCTATTTTATTTCTAATTATTACTAAATTATTAACATTC
Source organism: Alosa sapidissima (assembly GCF_018492685.1). Taxonomy (NCBI): domain Eukaryota; kingdom Metazoa; phylum Chordata; class Actinopteri; order Clupeiformes; family Clupeidae; genus Alosa; species Alosa sapidissima. The sequence goes on from NC_055970.1 coordinate 31,238,910, forward strand.
TTGTATAGTTACGCAGATATCATGATATATTCAAGATAGTAACTGGGAGTAGTAAGATAAATCTTAAAACAGGCAGGGGGGCCTTGCCACTCATTCTCTCCATCATAAACCTATCTTGAGAGTTGTACATTGCCAAAGAATTTTATATTTAGAAATGTTCAAACCTGCCACCAGCTGGTGAACATTGAAATTATATGAATTTCCAAGAGCTATGGTGACATCACATGAAATACACACACAATAAGGAGAACCCTGTTTTGTTTGTACATCTTTTACATCCCTACCAACACTCGTTAATAACAGACAGAGAAGATTTCTTTGCTTTTTAAACAATTTTTAAAAATATTCAGAAGGAAGAACTGGTTCTATTGGTGGCACACTGATTACATGCTTCCCTCTACTGATTTAAATTGCGATGCCAGACAACATTACAACAGATCAGGCAGGAAATGGCTGAAAAAGGAATAAAATACATAATGTAGTAGAATTTCACAACACATTTATGAAACTTGCAGTTTACACTGCACAATGATGAAAACAAAATCATAGCATTAGGACATGTTCAAAATTGTATAAAGTAAGTGCTTGAGAAGAAAAATATTTTTAAAAGCATGTTTTCACTCTGACAAAGTATTTTACTACTCTGATTATGTAAATATTATGTCCTTTTTTAGATGCTAAATCATATGGTTACGAACCAAGAAGAGTTGCTTTGAAAACTCAGTTGCAACATTCTCAAGGACATGAGAAGTTGGAGGAGAATCAGAGGCAAGGCTACCCTGGGTTTGTTTGATATGTTCCTTTTTTGTTATGACTTTTGCATTATCCTGACCTACCTCCTCTCTGTGTCTTTCGTATAAAAGGCGACCCATTCCAAAACTGAACCACTGAGAGGACATCAGAATCTAGAAGCTGTTCACTGTTGCAGGGACCTGTTGGTGATAATATTCTATACAGTTTAAATGGCAGCGGATCTGTTACAGCCGTGCATGCACACCATTGATCAGCTGCACATGGACCAGACGATGACGGAGCTGTGGTTCAGCGGGCCACTGAACACGACACACAGCCTGCCAGAGAGCGTGTCTGGGACTACGGCCGCACTGCTGCTCATGCTCGGCCTGCTGGTGGCATTGCTCAACTTGAATGAGAAGTCCTCTCTGCCAGGTCAGTACCACAGACCCCAACAACCATTTCTCTTTCTCTTTCTGTGTGTGTGTGTACTGTATGTGTGTGCTTGCCTGAAGTGTTGACATAATGTTCTTGTCTATGATTACAAATGAGATCTTGGGATACATTACGTAATGGTACATAACTATTTACAATTCTATGAAGAATTTCAAACAGGCTATGATATGTTTCTTGGATTATGCCCATAGATATTTCATGGTCAATATGAAAAGGTTTGGGTATTCAGTTTTGACATTTCTACCCTGCAGGACCTTCCTTTTATTTGGGATTAGGACCTCTGATGTCTTATTCACGCTTCATTTGGACGGGGATTGGAACAGCAAGCAACTATTACAATAAACAATATGGAGACATTGTCAGAGTGTGGATCAATGGAGAAGAAACCCTAATCTTGAGCAGGTAAGAGGAGCTGAGCTACACTCATATTGGACATGTTTAAAACATGTAGATGAATGTGTTTGTGAAACATGTACATGAAGTGTGTTTTTCACAGAGTGTCCTAAAAGTGTTTCCTATATACAGTAAATGCAGCTGTTGTGAAGCCTTTAATCTGTGGCAGGTAATTATTGCATATATTAATAGTGGCCTACTTGTGTGATAGGTCCTCTGCTGTGTATCATGTCCTGAAGCAGTCCAAGTACACAGCCAGGTTTGGCAGTAAGCAGGGCCTGCAGTGTATAGGAATGCATGACAGAGGGATTATCTTCAACTCAAATGTTACTCTCTGGAAGAAAGTGCGAGCCTTCTATGCAAAAGGTAACAATTCTTTAAAAATTCTGCTGAATTTGTTCAGTCTAAAATACTGTTGGAATACCTACTATAATACTAAAATGGCAGAGTCATGGATACACGTACATGGTGATTGTCCTTTCATTCTCCATGGCGTGTGGTGACTGTGTTGGTGCGTTTAGCCCTGACAGGTCCGGGGCTGCAGAAGACTCTGGAGATCTGCGCGTCCTCGACCCTGAAGCAGCTGGAGCAGCTGCAGGAGCTGCGCAGCGCGGAGGGCCACGTGGACGTGCTCACCCTGCTGCGCTGCGTGGTGGTGGACATCTCCAACAGACTCTTCCTGGGAGTCCCATTCAATGGTCAGTCAGGCCCCTATGTGTGTGCCCCTGTGTGTGCATTGTTCTGTCAACGATACTGATATTTCATTTTTGGTAAACATGAAACATTTTTTGTTTTGAAGTGGGATAAACAGGAACAAAATGGTTTCATAAATGCCTTTTATTCTTTTTTTCCAGAAAAGGAGCTGCTTTCAAAAATCCATAAGTATTTTGAGACCTGGCAGACAGTTCTGATTAAGCCAGACATTTACTTCAAGTTGGAGTGGCTTCATAACAAACACAAGAGAGCAGCGTAAGTAGTCACCTCTATTTGACTCCACTTCAAATCTGATGCTACTGCCAGAAACCTCTCGTATCAAATATCTGAAATACTATTAATCAACTTTTTATTTTCTTGATTTTAACTTCAGTAAGGAACTTCAAGACACAATTGAGAGCCTTATTGAGGAGAAACGGACAATGCTGCGCTCTGCAGAGAAGCTGGACAACATTGACTTCACTACAGACTTGATATTTGCCCAGGTTAGACACTTACATGTATGGTGACAGCATTTAGCAGCATTTAATGATTTTGTACACTGCATTGCAGACATAAAGCTTTGGTGATGCATGACTGTTAGAATCTAATAGCCTGCATCCCTAATGCATTAGAAGTGTGATGAAGTTGCTCATCCTTACCTCTGCTCTTCCCTTGTGTGTGTCTCCTACAGAACCATGGGGAGCTGAGTGCAGACAATGTGTGCCAGTGTGTGTTGGAGATGGTGATCGCTGCTCCAGACACCCTCTCCATCAGCCTCTTCTTCATGCTGCTGCTCCTCAAGCAGCACCCTGAGGTGGAAAAGAAGATTCTGGACGAGCTGGACACTATGATAGGTACGTTAAGTGATACACTGTTTCATAAGTTACTGTTAAAAATCATTCCTCAATAATGGTCACAGCCTTGCAGTATTCAGTTGCCCCAATAATATATTATTCAATCTCATTCAATATGTTAATGTTCATGGTGCAGGTGACAAGCCTCTCCGCCATGCTGACCTCCCCAAGCTAACAGTACTGGAGAGCTTTATCAACGAGTCGTTGAGGTTCCACCCAGTGGTCGACTTCACCATGCGCAGGGCACTGGCTGATGATATTATCGACGGCTACAAGGTGACCAAAGGAACCAACATCATCCTGAACGTAGGCCGCATGCACAAGACAGAGTTCTTCCTGAAACCAAATGAATTTAGTTTGGACAACTTCGACAAAAATGTAAGTGCGAGGAAATATTTCTCAAAAATGGTTCATTAATACTTCAAAGCCAGTCTTGCTGCCTTATGATATAGATTTGCAGAAAGTTCTGTAACAGATTAAAACAGAAAATACTCTTTATAGTTCTACCTTAAGAAAAACAGCTCCTCTCATTGTTTGCTCTCTTGGCCAGGTGCCCAATCGATTCTTTCAGCCTTTCGGCTCAGGGCCGCGCTCCTGTGTGGGGAAACACATCGCCATGGTGATGATGAAGTCTATCTTGGTGACGCTGCTTTCCCGCTATTCCGTGTGTCCGCGGCACGATTGCACTGTCGAAAACATTCCTCAAACCAACAACCTCTCCCAGCAGCCAGTGGAAGAAGACGAAGCCTCTATGATGGTGCGCTTCATTCCACGGAAGCGCTTAAGGAGCAACCCAGGAAAAGCCTAATGTCTCAATACTGTAGAAATTTGATGTTGTGATGTTTGCTGTATTTATCTGCTATTTGTAACCACTTTTATGATTTTGCAATGATTTCATGAATTTGATGTATATTGGCTATTTTGCTGTATTTTCTGCATGGCTTAGGCTATGCATTTCATGTGTGTTTTGTGTTATGACTGCATGTTAAAGAATATAATTAAATATACATTATTTGATGAAATATGAAATAATTGTGTGTGTTTTTTGTGTAACTTTTGCAAGTACTTGAATGCTGGTATCTTTTTTGACAGTAGAGGGCACTATGGGTCTTGTTTTCAGAGCAGTGAGTATGTCATGCACTGAATGCTCTTAAGCTAATCCACTGATAGAGGACAGAAATCACACATAGACTCCAAAAGTAAATATTTCAAGTTAAAATAGACAAATGGTTTAACTGTGACATGTCTGTTCAATGTCAGTCTGGCTGAGAAGATGCAGCCCAAAAAATAACCAAAATAAAATGGAGTGTCTGGTTTGTCTGGCACAAACAGTTGGGATAAACCGACCATACACCATGGACTGACAGTGGGAGCCCACTGCAGCCCACTGAGTCACCAGTGGTCTGCTGAGAGCAGACGGCCCTGGGGTCTGAGCTGCTGAGCCCGTTAATGGCCTTTCAGTGGCAGATGGAGTCCATTCAGAAGACGGTCACTAGACTCTCATTATCGCCTCTTCAGAGTCAGAAGAGGTCCTGTTCCCACAGATGTTTGCTTACATGTACAAACCACTGTTTCTCATGAAATTATATGGCACCCACATGACCACACCATCCCTCCACCAAATAGAATACTGTATGCAAACTTTCCTCTCTGCCCTGCTGTCGGCAGTTAATCACGACAAGACAACCTACATTTTTCAAATTGAAGCAGGACATTTGTAAAGCAGAAACAAAATAAAGGAAACATTTTATATTCAAGAAGGTTGGAGGTCTGATCTTCCATCTATCTGTATTTATTTTTAATGGGTATTTAAAAATAGTCGTTATGACGTATATTCATTTATGGAAGGGCTGTGAAAGGTCCTTGTGGTGTACTCTGATTTCCTCCAGGGTCTGTGCTGTCAGATTGATACCACAGCTGACATCACAACCTTAATTGAAGGAAATGAGCTGAACTTACACATGGGTACCCTCCTCTCACTGATCCCAAACAAGGAGCCGTCCAGGAAAGTCACACAGGCCCATTTTTACTAGGCTTCTTAATAATAATAATAATAATAATAATAATAATAATAATAATAATAATAATAATACATTTTTCATTCCTAAAAACTTAAAACTATAAAACTTCATAATTACTACAGTTCACCATGTATCTATTCCACATATCTAAACACTGTTGTGATATTGGTTATACTAATGATGAAACTATCATATCAAAGAATTATATTTCATACATTAGGGGCTGCAAATTATTGGAGGCATCCTAGAAAACCTGCCAGGTATGTTTACGGGTCCCTTTGCTGAAACAAATGTAACATTTTACGTAAATGAGCGCTGCCATTTCAATTAGACCTTGATGACTCACGCAGACATGGAGTGGGGCCAAGTGAACAGCTAAACAATGCATTGCAATTGCATATGGCTTTGTGTCTCTGCTTTCAGTTCTGGAAATTTCCATATCAATGCTTGTCGTCAGTATAGAGAACAACAGACCCAGACTATAATTGACAGGTAAAGTGAAATTTGTCTGTTCAGGAGAGATTCGTCTGGGATTCAAAACAGTTGTCCAATGAACAGGTGTCAGGTGGCAGATGATGTGAAAAAGATAAAGCGTTCAAAACAACAACTAAAAACAGCTTTCTGCACACTCCAGTTTTTATCTTTTTGACTGAAGAAATAGTGCTTACTCTCACTCTCAGCAGAAATTATGCACATTTCATCAAGGTGCACTGCTGAATAGGTACATTTGTATGTGAGGGTAGGAAATCATACATCGCAGACCATTATTTAAGTCAGGAAGTCATGGGAAAATACTGGATATTCAAGACAACCATTATCAAGATGACCTCAAAGGCAACTGGATTCTAAATAAATGCTGTCGAGACTTCTTGTTGTCAAAAGGCTATTTACAAACAACAGAGTCAGTTCCCCAAGGGCCCCTAGATTTAGCCTGTTGTATTCTTATGTTAACAGTCCTTCCTCTGATAACTGAACAGTTGTTACATTAGACAGGCGTTTCATTCTATGGCCAGCAAGCAAATAATATAAACTGTTGAATCACTAAATAAACACATATGCAAGTCTTTTCTGAAGACAACCTCTAGCCACACTTTTTTTTTACGTTTTGAAAGGCCAAAACTACAGAACATTAAAGGCTGATGAAAATAAATTGGTTTTAGTTGATATGACATCTTTCATGAAGGCATTTCAACTCATGCCAACTCCGTTGCTTCTGATTTTATATCAAATGGATATTTGCCAAATTCAGTGGTCATTTCTTCACTGTGGTCAATACAATTTCCCTCTGTCAAATTGTGTGTGAGCACGCGCACACATGCACACACACACACGCACACACACACAGTGACTACCGAAGGAGCCCAAGAGCAACTCAGCATATTGCAAACAGATGGCTATCTACAGAAAATGCTGAAAAAGTTTGAAGTTTTGTGACTCACAGTCCAGGGTTGACTCAAGAATAAAGATAAAGCCAAATCCTATAATCAAGCACACAAATGAGAGTATGAGGACAGAGAGGGGAGTGATTTCTCCTGAGTGGAGGAGAGCTTGGAGAACTTGGGCCACAGGGGTAAATGTTGCACAGAAGAGTGAAGCCCAATCGTGTTTTACAAAAGTGAGAGGGAAATTATAAATATGTTCTGCTTCATCAGAAAAAGGATCATTAAGCAGACAAACATGAGCCACAGATGATTAGCGAGGCATTATTTCTGCAGTTCTATCCAAAAGGCTATGACAACGTAGCCCACAATGCACAAAGAAATATATAGCCCACAATGGACAGTCACAAACAGACAGTCCGCAAAGATAAAAAAAAAAAAACAATTTCATTACTGCCTTTTACAGATGTTTGAAGTTCTCATATTTTGGAAGCTTCAAAGCCTTGCCTTGAGCATCTATATTCGCTGACAATGTGACAGTGCGGTAACAAATTCAAGCATGTTTGAAGTGCTCTTATTCCTGAAGGGATATTTCATTTAAATTTCATGATCCAGATGTTGTTTGAGACAACAACAAGAGCAACAGGAGTAAAAGTTCTAAATGTCAATGTTTACTGAATTGAAATGTCTGAAAAAGACACACCCTGAGGCCAATTTATCTCAATGTGACATGTTTTGTACCATTAGTTCCCACGGACTCTGGCAGTGGGCACAGCTCACACTGTTGAGCCCACAGGTGCACCTCTTCCCTCTGTGCTGTGTCACAATTACAGGAAGTCAGGAGGCTTGGCTCTTCTAAATACGTAAACAAATCAGCCTTGACCTCTAACAATGCTATATGTCTATTTATTCCTTTAAAAGCCCTGGCTTTTGTTAACTAGGAAAATCCATGATTTTAGCAAGAGATGTGTGTGCGTGAGGGGGGGGGGGGCTTAATATCCAAAAGATTAATGAAAATGTGCAACATTTGCCTCATTTTATGGACTGATAAAAATAGTCAATTGCATCAGGTCAATTGCAGTTTTATTTTGAGGACACAGGCACTACCATGATCTTTGATGTCTCTTTCAGCAGACTCGGGGGGGCTTCTTCACAAGCAAACACCATCGCAAACAGGAAACAAGAGCCCATTTGAGCCCTTTCATTCATGGGGGCCTTCTGAGAAACTGAAAGAGTGGAGGTCTGCCAAAGCCCAGATCTGATCGAGAGCAAACCCCCTCCACACCACCCAACCCTGGCTTTTCTAGGGAGGCACTGCCTTCGACCACTGAATCACAAAAGATATCTGTAACACATCACATCTAGAAAAACAAAACAAAAAAAAACAGCCTTCCTAGCCATCCACTCTAGTCACAGAGTCCTTGGCAGCAAACAAGAGGATGAATAATATCTCCTTCCACATCACGGAAGTGCCTCTTCAATGGAAATAAAAAAACAAGTCTGCAGACAAAGTGTCTGTGTGTATGAGTGTCACTAAATGGCCCTGCTGTGTTAGACTGGGTCTCAATGTGGCAGTAAGGGAGACAATTCCGACAGCAAATAACTCCCATTAAAGTGTGGTTTTGGATATCTCTCCCTCAGAGCTAGCAGATGTGAAATATTTCTGGCAGCAGTGTCCATTTAGATAAAACTCACTGCCCAAATGCATTTTAGGAAAGGAAAGCATACACATTCTATTTGAATATATGCATGACTCCAATTAAACCATTTTACAAGCAGTTTGCCTGAATTTGTTTCTAAAGCTAATTATGAGAGCTATTTACACAACTGGCCGAGGGAATTCTTTCCCAAGACGGTAGGTTCTCTCTGAGAATCACAAGAGTCTCTTTTTTAACAACTCACAGCTAAAACAAATTTTATCTAAACAGAGAAAAAAATGCACAAGCAAACCATAAATAACATTCGCGCACGCAAATATAAATAACCACGATCAGACCTTGCTTGTGAACTATCTGATGTGGTTACTGGAAACCACACATACTGTATCAGATCGCCAACATTAACGCAGAGTACCCATGAATTAGGCCTCTTTAGGAGTGGTGGGAATAAACATTTATAAATGTTTATTGAAAGGCTGTAGTGTTTAGTAGTGGCCATAAGAGTCTTGCAAAAAAGTCCACAAGAGCTGTCTATAACTCCACATGGATGAGAAGGTAGCTGAAAGTGGGCCCTCTATAAACCAGACCAGTTTAGGGGACCCGGGGCAGAGGGAAGAAACAAACAGTGACTGAGGCTTTGACTGCACGTTAACCTTAAAGCAGGATGGCACGGAGTGTTTAAACAACCCAGTGTTATTGTAATGGGTCATGCTACCACAGCCGCTGGTATGAGGAAGCCATCTGCTTTGTTGCTGACAAACCTGTGGGCTATCCATGTAATAAAAAAATGAAAACATGAATAAAAGAATTTAGTGGCATGGCTAGTGAAACCTATGCTGACACTGGATGGGAAGAGGCTGGTCTGGTTAAAGACTGGACATAATATGTGACTTATCTTTCCTGTAAAATGCATAAAATAAATGTTTAAATAACAACTTAGCAATTAATATTAAAATACAAAAGTATTGTAAACCTACCAGTGACCCCCTTTATATTTACAACACATTTGGAGTGTAAGTATAAAAAGCACAAAAAGGACAGAACAGATATATTTCTTTGGTAATGAAATTACACATGTACACATTCCTGAGGGCAGACTTCAACTGTGAGCCATCCAAAGATCAGAGCTGATAAGTGGCGGCTGCCTGCTCATGAAAGCCAGGGAGGCCAGTCATACGCCAGCCACGGAGGAATGAGTTTTATGGCTGTGCTCAGAGGCCAAAGGCTGTTAGTAGGAAAGTGCTGCTCTTAAGAATACCTACTGCTACGGAGGCATGGTGGTGTTTCCTTTCCCCCTGTTTTCCAGCACAGTATATAGTCTCTGAGCCAGAGAGGAAGAAAGAGATGTAGTCGGAGAAAGAGAGAGAGAGAAAGAGAGAGGAACAGTTAGGGAGGCACAGAGAGAGGGAGTGAGAGCAGAAGGGAAGAAAGGAGGGTGGGTGGGTGGGAGGGAGAGAGGGAGCACAGAGCACTTGTTTGAGGGAGAGAGAGTGAGTCAGAGAGTAGCAAGGGACAGACTCAGAGACGAGAGAGAGCTAGAGAGAGGAAAAGCAGGAGAAAGAACGAAGAGGAGAGAAAAGAATAGAAGACTGAAAGAGAAAGCAAGCAAGCGAGTAAGCAAGTGAGAGAGAGAGAGATCAGCAAATAGGAGGCAGGCTCTTCTGGCAGTTGCATTCTGACCACGGACAGCTGGCTCGTCTCCGCTAGAGAAGAGGGAGTTCTCAGTGCCCCGGCAGAGAGGCGCTTTGCTCCAGGAAAAAAGACAAGTCCTTCAGGGGAAGATGGATTCGGACTCTGGAGAGCTGAGTGAGGGGGAGCTTTCTCCAGGTGAGTGGGCTCTTAAAACCACAACTCTGCTCACGCAAACAGACAGCACTCTGCTTACACACACTCAGTGAGAGCCCTGCTGTCTCTGTGAGACCGAGTCTGGGGCTGTGGACGCCGGCTGCGTTGATAACGTTAGAGAGGCAAGCTGAGACACGTGCTATTAGTTTACTCATTAACACACCTAACTGACTGAGTTGTTTAATTCCCTATTTGCACGGGATGTTCTTGTGGGATTAATCAATATCCAAAAATGGCTCTCCATCAAAAGTGTTGTTTTTACTACAGTTCTTCCCTTTAGTTAGTTGCTGTTTTGAGATGAGAGGTCTTTTACTTGATTCTTTTGGTGGGTGGAAGACTGAGTAGATTTAATGTCATGGTGGGGAAAAAGAGTGAGGGTTACATGCTTGTGCGGTGTACTTTCCTGCGTTCCTTTGAGGCTATTCTTACACAGTAATGATTTAAGTGTCAGCAGAGAATTCTCCATGGGTAATCAAGTGGTCTAAGAAGTGAAACTGTCAAAGGCAATTTTCCCAGACACATGAAAGAGGGGGTTAAAATATATTATTTATTAACTTAATTAATAAACTTTAACTTAATATTATTTCATATATTAAGATTTGGCAATGCATCTTAAAATAAATCATTTAGAATACATCCAAAATGTATGTTGTTTAAAGCTTGTACTAATTTGACATTTTACCATAACATGACAATATTACCAAGGCGGTTAAATAGTGACAGATAAATGTTTTGTTTACATTTTTAACTAGTTGATTTGACATCACATTATTCAGCAATCTTCCTCTCATTTGTACTGATCACCTATAGCTCCATTCTCCATAATATCAAGCAGTTGAACCTGCGAAGGATCTGAGCTGACAGGCTGCTGTAAACCTCTGTCAGCCACTTGCTTTGTGCTTCAAATACTGCCCATGTGTGGCACTGTCTGTAGTCTTTCAATACAACACAATAGGCAACTAAAAGCCAATTTGCTCTGTGATTGTAACACTATCAATATTTATTTCACTAGGGGGTTTAGAGAGGCTTGTCATGGAAAAGGTTGGTGCCCAGGAACAAAAAAGCATTTAAATGCTCTGCACATGCTCTGGGGCTGGATCCCAGCCACTCACTCCATGCTGGAGCGGGGGGAGCAGCATAATACCAGGTCTGTGAATGGGCCCAGCGCTTGAGTCAGAGTAGGGGCGTTACATGGCGGCTAACAGTACAGCGCTGTGGGCATCTGTGACATCACCGTCCCCCGCCGAGGGCCATCACTCTTTCTTTCTGCACAGCTTACGTTCACTCCAGAGCTTTCTGCCCTGAGCTATAGATCCCACAGACATCTGCAACTCAGGGCCATGTTCTGTTTAAAACGAGGGTGTCCTTTATAGCACTTTGTGGGACAAAACAATTTGCCATGAACACATTTTTTCATACAGCTCCTGCTGGTTTTGCTTATCAAGCACAAACACACACACACACACACACACACACACACACACACACACACACACACACACACAGTTGATATTTTGCAAAGGCATTTCCGAAAGCCTTTTACAGTACAGAAAGCATGTACATTTCTATGATTAGGCTATGCCTGCCTTGGAGACAAAACTGTTGGTCACACTAGGAGTAAATGACAAAGCTCCAGGAGAAGCCAGAACTCCTCATCAGATTCATGTCCAAATGGTCCCATCTCTCGGCAGCCTCTGTGTTCTCGACAGAAGCAAAAGCCAACTCTGGATCCAAGCTTCTCGCTCTCACTGAAGTCCTCTTTATGTGCGCTTCATGTGTACTCCACAAAGATCCTATTCTCCATGTCCTGACCTGGCGGCCACCTCACTGACATTTTAACAACAATATTTGAAAACTGACTTTGTGCAGCTTTTTGAAGTTCTCCGAAACAAATTGTGTGGTGCCATGTGACACCTACTGACTTGAACTGGTAGAATTGTCTTTTTTTGGGAGATGCAGAAGCCCCGATTAGCATCAGCAGGAAAGGAGCAAAATCTGCAGATGCTGTGTGGAAAGATTTTCCCCCCATCGTTCATTTTATTTCAGTCTTCACAGAAGGCTAGATGCAGGCACTCGCCATGTATACTGGGCAGTGTGCAATCACTATCAAAGCAAATAAAGATTGCCACAGGACTGTGTGCTACTGGCTACTGTGTCTTTATACACAGACAGAGATAAGTAAGAAATGAATGGACAGGGAAGAATGCCGGAGTGAGTGCTCCTCTGCAATATCCTTTGAACTGATTTATGTGACCGTTCTGTCAGGGAAGCATTGCTTTCCACTCAGGACAATGCTGTGTGTGAAAAGCTGTGTCCCACATTGCATGGGCTCTATGACATTGCCCCTTCTCCCTTTTCTAGTGAAATTACAGAAGCTCTGAAGTCACTCTCAGAGTTCTCTATCCAGTGAAAAAAACATCACCTACATGGGCCCCCTGGATGTCCAAGGGGAAAAGACACATTCCACCGGGCCAGCTTAAACAAACTGACATCTTCACTCGACCATGATGAGGCCGGGGCACTTCCCCTACAGGAGGGCATGCCGACCTATCAAAACAGTCCAACGTCACTGTGTAGGCCCCCCTCTCTTCTCTCCCAGGGTCCGCCTGGGACAGGAGCAGCCAAGGCGCACTGGCACCCAATAAAAACTACACGTATTATTTAAAGTGCTCGATCAGGACGGGCAGACGAGGCGCCATGTTGGCAGCTTGGGCAGTGCCAGATGCTTGAGCGATGAGGGGTTGACACAGGATCCCTGCCCGCTCGCCACTGCCCAGTCTTTAATCTGCTCCGCAGATGGAGTTGCCGCTTTGCACCCAGGCCACGCGTTGCATGCGTTGCCAGAAGCTAGCGCTGGAAAATCTGTCAAACTCACCGAAAAAGAAAAATAGAAAAAAAAATGAGAGGAGGGGGGGTGGGGGTGCTCTAACTGGAAAAGGCGAAGGCAAGGGAAAGTGATTCGCACCCCCACCCAACCCACGTCCCCAAAACACACAGCTCTACTCCTGAGAGGTAGCGAAAGCAGCATGGCGGCTATAAACGCCAGCTCATCTCTCTGTGGGACGTAAACAGATGCCCCTGCGCTTCTCGCAACGTTCATCAAAAACCATGGCAGTCTGTTTGTGGGCCGGTGCGCCTCTTGGTGACGCGCAGCCAAACTGAAAAAAAAAAAGCCACAAAAGGCAAAGCCTTGCAGCTTTCAGAGACACAACGGCCGCCCGAAACATGGAAATATTTTCCCTGGGCCAGACCTTTTTTACGAGACCTCTGACAGGCAACAGAGCCCAGTGTTCATACCAGAGGCCATTAGCGACCCTGGGTTTTGCTGAGGCAGTCTCTCCGCTGGCGTTGGGAGGTGGAACCACAGTCATTTCCCCCCGACTCAGGCTCATTAGACTGTGGGAAAGAGGCCCAACCCGAGGCGGGGAGCAGCTTTCGTAGGAGATGAGGAGGGCTTTTCCATTTAAGAGCCTCGGGTGAAAGTGGAACTCTTCGATTAAATGCTTCTCTCCCCACACTGCAGAGACAACTTGCAAATGGCCTCGTTCAAGCTGCATGCAGAACACCTGAGAGAGACAGAGGGAGGGAGAGGGGCTGAGTTTTGTGGCGCATTTAGGGGATGTTTGCTTTTGTGCTCCTCAGAGTGCCTCTTCTGTCTCACAGTCAGAATCACTCAAACACACACACACACACACACACTCACACACACACAACTGTGTGCACACTCAGACACACAGGCACAGTATAGACAGACAAACACACAGAAAATGTGCACTCAATTCCGACAGCTGTACAGACTCAAGGGAAAGAGAAATATAACTGCACTGGCCATGACTACGAGCCAGCTGAAGGACAGACACACATACACGCATACAGGCACACATACACACACATGCAGACATATTCACGGGTATCAAACTTGACACACAAAGTGAATGTATCCAAATTTAGAGCAGTCAAGTAACGGTCCTTGTTTTTTTAGGCAGAGTGAGGGCAAATGTCGGCTGGGTTAATTTAATTATCTTTAGGTTTTCTTCAATCATGAACCTCTTAACCATGCTATATTTACCCATGCCATATATTTGAAGTGTTTAACCAAATGTAAAGACAGAAATATGGAACTTGCAAAGAACTTCAGATCTTTCAGGCAGACAAATGGAGTGCAGCAGTTCTGAGCCTCATGACCACAGCTGCCTCTGTTGCTGTGTGGTGGAGAGGATCTGAGGTGCAGTCCAATATTCTGACCCACACTCAGACACTCGCACTGAGGAACACACACACACGCCAACGCAAACACACCCACACGCCCGTCATCAAACCACGCCCTGATGAAATACACAGCGAATAAACCTCAGACACCAACCATTTCAGACAAGGCCCTGTTTTGAAAGACGGCCTTAATTAATATGCTGTAGGTTTATGGAGACGCACTGGTTTTTCAGATTTTGAAAGCGTCCATTTTGAATCACTGCCTGCCGGGAGCGAGCCAACTGACAAATGGACGCCAGAATTATGGGGCGAAACTGGCAGCCCCTCGCTGAAAGCTTTCTTGGAGATGAAGCCGCCCCATGCAGAGGCTTGGCCAGGGTCTATCTGGTCCAGTGCCTCTGAGGCCCAGTGCCTGCCCCCACCCCCCTTACCGACTGTCCCCCACTCCCGCCCCCTAGTTCTTACGTGGCAGCCTCCGCCAGACCCCTGTGCTCTTCCTGACTGGATGAATGGTGATGCCTGGAGGGTCCTCGCCAAATGTTATCTCGCCTGCAATCAAATGATAACTTGCAGAGATGTTCCATTGCATCACTGTGGGGGTCATTGTTATGACATATTTATTTTGGTTCTGGACGAAGCCTCTCTCGCACTGGCTTCCTAATGAGTTGTAGGTATCACTGGCAGATAGAGAACAGATCTTGACCTTTGCAGGCATTAATCATTTCCTTTGTCAACAGTGTCTTGTGTTCCAGTGTGCACTCATGCACAAGGCACATGCACAAGGCACACTTCACATAAGCGTCTCTTTAAGAGCTCTCCTGTGTCGAGAGAAGCAACACGAAGAACCTCTTAGTCACCCAGACACGCACGCACGCGAGAGAGAGGAGTTTGGGGTATGAAATGTTCACCTCTATACAAACAGACATTATTGCTTTAAGAAGTGAGAGAAGCCAAGTAACTGAGAAAACATTTTTTGTCTGTTAATATGATGTTACAAATACATTTCAAAGTCCTTTAGTGGTGTTAGCGTTTTACCCATTGTTCTACTTGTTTATGTAAACACATTCCTGTGATTAAATGTAAAAACAAGCTTTAATCCCACTTCCTTGGCCTGGGACAAGAATAATAAAAAACACATTTGTCTCCGCACAGTCCCTGCTGTGACATATTTTCACTTCAAAGTCCAAAACAAGACTGTTAGAAGGCAACCTGAAAAGAGTCGTAAAAGGCCGCCCGTATTGAGACCACAGAGAGGAAGGGAAGCCCTCTCTGAGGTCAGATAGTTCAATTAAGTGCAATGAGAGGCCTGGTCCCATGGTTGTATTTCAGGAAGCAGAGCACGTCCCTGTGTAAGCCACTGGTAGCATCAGTGGACTGTTTTTCATAAGCATGCACATGGGGGACAGGAGAAAGCCATGCTGCGTTTGTAAGGGACTGACAGGAATACTGAGCGTGTGGAGGAGGAAATATGGCTGTGTCTTGCGTATGCTGTGGGTGTAAACCAAGTGATGCCTAGAAGAGCTGCTAATAGCCAGTGAGAAGAGTGAAATGGCCTCCTCTAGTAAACGCATTATAATATTCTCCACCGTTTCAGTCCTTGCTCCCGCTCTTTGGCCCTTTCACCTTTTTCCATCTCTTTTTGTCACCTCTCCATTCTTCCTCATTCCTTTTTTCTTTCAGTGAGTCACTTTCCCTCTTTCCTCGTCTCTGTGTTTATAGGGAAACGGCGACATCTCAGATGGAAAAAATGAGGCACGCAGCGCAGCGCTGCCATGCCAAGCCCCAGGCAGGAAAGACTTCCAGCTTTACCGCCCGCCATCTTTATTAAGAAGGATCACACTGTCTGTCATTAAAGTTTACAGTTACGACCAGCCCCCAACGATTATTACAGTAGCACCATCATTATTTTCACTGTCTCGCAGCCAAGACCAACACTGCAAGAGAGAGAGAGAGAGAGACACACACATGGCAACAGGCACAGTTTTAAAGTATATAATCACTTCGACCACAGCCACCAAAATCATCTTAGTTAATGGCATTTTAGGATGGTTAAAGGCGCAAAGTAAAGGACTAAGCACTGTCTGGGCTTCAGGAGAGAGGTGCGTGTTTCCACAATACAAAAACAAAAAAGAAGAAATACAAGGAAAAAAGCGTCATTTCGTCGCTCATCCACACGGCGTGTCCCGGAGGGAGAGCAGCTGCAGATGTACAGAGTCTGTCACGTCTCCCCTCGCCCGCAGGGGCAGCCTGGCACACAGATATGCTAATGGTTACCCTTCACATGAAGCCCACTGCTCCAGTGCCTGACTGGAATCAGGACTATGAAACCCTATGAGTGGTTGGAATGTTTTCCGTGCTGTTTAAACTGCCATAATTCAGAATTACAGTGAGAATGTCTCCTTGGCTTTTGCTGGTGATGTCTGGCACACGTTGTGGTTATAAACCCCCATACAATTCTATTTGGAAAAAAAAAAAAAAACTTTGCAGAAACCGATCGACACAGTTACAGTATGCCTTGCTGTCAGGTATGGCTTCCCAAATATGCCTACAAGAGTGTAGCATAGTGTACTTATGTCATCTGACTAAGAGCTCCTCTAATATCTTTAGCAGATGGATTGTGATGGCTTGCTGTTTTTAAATGTGGGGATGAAAGGCTTGGAGTCTGGGTCTCTTGTGATCCCTGAGGGCTTGGATGGTGATGTGAAACCTTGAGAAAAGCTTTCCCTGAGATCAGACAGCGTTCTCCTTTGCAACCCCGCAGCTTGATTTTCCACTGTACATGTGTGTGTGTGGGGGGGGATGTGTGTGTGCTCTGATATTGATTCGCTATGTAGCAGGGGAGCACACTAAGGTGAAGGCAGCGCTGTGGTACTCACAGACTCTGGGCCCGGTGTCTCGCTCGGCAGGTCAGACGGTGGGAAGACTCCAGGGCTGAGGTCTCAGCATGTCTGGGAGCTTTTTTCTCCTTTTCTTTGCTCCCCACTCCACGCCACAGACTGACAAAGCACCTCCACAGCAATAACAGACTACGCTCTGGAAGCCCCGATCCATAATTCTACATTACAATCTCCACAAGGCTCAGGAAGGATCTAGAAAAAAGGACAGTCATTGAATGAAAGGGGTTAGGTGTATGTATGTTGTGCGCATATGACTTTCAGAAAATAGCTTACTTTATCTCAGTGGTGAATGTAGAGGATGTGGTCACGTCACCTAAAATCCATAAATAAAATGGGGCTAGGCAAATTGGTTTAGCTTAAATATAAGTAAGGAACACTTAAATCACACACATGTCTTGATGTTGTGTGATTTTAAAACCCTGTGACATATGCAAAGGGGAGAAGAGCTGAATCAGGCACTGCAGAGCATTCAGTGGGTATTTCAAATTAATCAAAATAATACAGTATTTTAGCTGCTGATACTCAGGCTCTTGGCAGGAAATCCAAAGAGAGTGGAGCGGGGGTTACTCTGTGCCAGCCAAATGGAAACAACAAGAGAACGCAGTACATAACAGGGAACTGTATTTGCTTATGTAAATCATCTTATTTGTGTGCCTAAATTCACAGCTTTGTAGTCATATCAAATGGTGTGATTTTTTTTGCCACAAAGTGACAACCTCACAACTCACGAGTGCCCTGCTTGTTGAGAGATGTGTGATGTGGCTGCGATTGCTTTAATTAATTCTGTGAAACCGGTGTGAGGATAGAGCTCAACACCTCACTGAGGGTTCACAGCGTTTGTCTGCTCTCTGGTCTGGGTGTGGACACCCCCTGGTGAGTGTCTGTCCTTCACCGCGCTGGGGGAGGAGTGATGATGACAACAACACTGCCCTGTGGACAGAAGGCCGTCATCGGCCGTGCCACTGGAACAGATCGATGCCACGCTCACTCTGTCCCTCACTCGGCCTCCTGTGTGGGCATGGTTTGGGCAGCGCTGATGGATTGAGGGCACTGGGTGATAGAGAAGCCATCTGACACCAGTGGGGCACGCGCATACACACAAACGCACACACACACACAGACTCACACACACACACAACTAACTACTCTGACCATGCCCTCAACAGTGTAGAGGTACAGAAGCTCTAGGTCTTCATACCCCAAAAACATGGTGAATGCTTCATGTAAGTTCATATGGGGTGTATTCTCCCCTAAGCTATCACTTACACTGTGTTCACGTATTAAAAAAAGAAAACTGCCTCGTGTGTGACAAGTGATTATTCCTCCCCCTCTTGTCAAGACAATGGTGTCACATTCAGAGAGACGACAGTCATTGGAATGACTTTCAGACTTTAGACTTTATCCCTACAGTAGTTAATAACATAACAACATCATAAGGAATGTCGTGATAATGGCAAAGAGGTTTAAAGTTTAACTCTTAACGATGACAAATGGCTTTGAGGCCCATTTGTATTGGACATGGTTCATCAAAGCCCATTCAATGGAGCATGATCCAGTGTCCCCTCAGGTCCTGGTGCGGTGTCATGTGATTTCAAGGTGGCGGACCTTACAGCAGGTCATTCACCACTAAGGCCTGGGAGCTCATGGGCTGCAGAATAGTGACAGTTGTTGAAAGCTGACATGAAGTCACAATGGCTGTCTTTGTGACTCTGCCTGCGTGCTTGTCTCTGCAACTCAATGGGGATGTGAAAGGTGATCCTGCGAATGCGAATGTGACGTTGAGTTTGGTACATTTGCTGAAACCTGCCATTGTGCATCATACAGAAAGCACTCAGATTTGCTGGAGTAGAATTAGTTGGAGAGATGTCTGTCTGAGTAACTATTGCCTGCAAGAAGAAAATCTCTTACAATTCAACTGTTTATGAAACATCACAACATAAAGTGCAGTCAGGAAGATGTGTTTGACGTGTGTGATGTAGAACAAAAATGAAGCCGGAGATACATTGTGCTGTGCCTTTCTAAAGCTAAAGCCTTCCAGTCCAGGTGACGTCAACTGGCATTTTACTTAAAATAAGTTTGAGGTTCCATTTTTTCCAGTGAGTTCACCTTCACATAACAATGGGGAGCTAAATCGAAATACTGTCAACCAGCAGCTCAGTCCATTTTAGACAAAAACTATGACACATTCTTATCATGGAGATGCCCAATCTGAGAAAGAAGATTACAGCAGATAAGCACAGGAGGAGCAGTGCAGGTGTAGGAGGGGTATGGGTCAGACTGAGGACAAAAGATGGAAACCAAGAACTTATAAAAAATGCATAGCCTACTTGAGTAGCCTCAGATCAGTCAGCATGTTTTGTTGAGCTACTGGTAAATGAGAGCGTCCTTTATTTACAGTCATAATGTTTGGAGGCTGGGATATTGACAAGCTGCTAGTGGTGCATGACAAAGTAAATAAGGGGTTGAGCAAGACACACACAACACACACACACACACACACACATACGGAGCCCCGGATATGTCATGGGGGAAAAAAAATAATAAGTTGTGGCCACGAAATAGCAATTCGTTCCCACAAAATAATAAGTTGTGGCCACAAAATAGCAATTCGTTCCCACAAAGTACTAATTTGTGGCCACGAAATATTAATTTGTTCCCTCTCATTAGCGGTTTATTTTTGTTTTTATTATTAAAGAGTGTTTTTCATTTAAAGGTTTGACTTCATGCTTATTCAGTAGAGCATTTAGTGCTCTCCCCAATCCCAGACGTTCACATTGCATGTTTGTTTGTAATGGATGCAAAACAGCCTATAATGCTAGGGGGACGATTGAAACACCTTTAATTTGTCCCGACCAGGCAGTAAACCCCATTTATTCTAAGTCAATGCACACGTATCTGTGTTTATACTATATTTTATGCAGGTGAGGCATGGAAAAGCAGTTTTAGAAAGATGCAAATATATTTGGGGCTATCAGGTAAGAGGTCGAGTTTTGCTATGGAGACTGACGGCCTGTGGGTCATGAAGGGCACTTATTTGGATGTGTGGTGGCTTTAACCACATAAAAACAGATTGAAATAACATTTTGTACTATAGAAACATTATATAATTCGAAACATGCATTATTCTAGCTATATTTCCATAACCTCGAAATACGCGCTATATTTCCATAACCTCGAAATACGCGCATCACCATGACGGCAATGAGTTGTTAACAGACATGAACCAAGACATAAAGCCCAGCAGCAATCTATCTAAAATAACACATACTTGAAGTACCATTCATGGTATGTCGTCAAATATTGAAGTTGTGGGAAGTTTACATAATTTAAGCTGTATGTTTCATTCGTCCCCCATGCTGTTTCATTTGTCCCAGCCAGGAGGGACGAATGAACCATAACGCACGTTCGACTTCTCCTTAAATAACTCTTGAACGGTTTTGTTCAGAGCTGTAAATGCAACTGTATTTGACAGAGGACAGATGTAGGTTGCTAGTGACAAAATATTAACTTTCAGTGTTTTACAATGTCTTTGTAAATTACGTTTCATTAAAAAGTGTTTCATTTGTCCCGGTTCTCCATCAGCCTCGGCGTTGCTCCTGACCGTCCATCTATCTCGGCACAGGTCCTCGGGTCAGCGCACCTCTGCGACACAACGTTTTACAAAAGATAGAAGCAGAGAGGGTTAAAGCGGATCTTTAATAGAAGTGCCCGAGATATGATTTCATCAGCGCGCGGCGTATGCAAATAATAACAAAGAAATGGAACAGTGATGTGTGTGTGGGTAGAAGGCGTGAGATGAGATGAGGATGGGGAAAAAGTGAGAGTGAGGAGGGGGGGGGGAATGAAGATTCACCTCCAGCTATCGGATGCATGTTTTAATGAAAATGTTCACGGCCGCCTTATAAAAAAACGCAAACGAGAGAGACACGTTCAAGTCGTACCTACGCCGGTGCAGCGACCTGGCTCTTAATAGTCTGTGGAGATGCCTCTCGCTAATAATGAATCCCTCCAATGCCAGGCTTTTCAAAATGTCTTTGTATTTCATTCCCAGCCTAAAATAGCACTCTACCATACTATCCCTGTCCATTGTGTGACAGCGACTGTTCCTGTTTGAGGAGTTGCGCTTGATTTGCTCATCCAGCTGTCCAGTGCACAGCCTATAGGCCTACCTATTTCGTGGCCACAAATTACTATTTCGTGGGAACGAATTAATATTTCGTGGCCACAAATTACCTATTTCGTGGGAACTAATTAATATTTCGTGGCCACAAATTAGTACTTTGTGGGAACGAATTGCTATTTCGTGGCCACAACTTATTATTTTGTGGGAACGAATTGCTATTTCGTGGCCACAACTTATTATTTTTTTCCCCAATGACATATCCGGGGCTCCGTACACACACACACACACACACACACACACAACACACAACACACAACACACACACACACGGGATGAGAGAGTTGTGCCAGACTGTCTGTCCAGTCCACAGCTGTCTTTGATGACACAGGGAAACATTTTGGGAAACAGCTTGTTTGGCTCCATATCTGTTTTGTGTTGACCTGCTTGAGAGCAGTGGTGACGCTTTTCAGTGGTCAGGAAACATCTCATGTTTTCTTTTTTTCTTGTGATGGAAAAAACAGAGCCCTACAAACTCTGCTGTTATTGACCATTTTGAACATAAGGAAACAAATCTAGCGTTCACAAATGGTGGTAAATCCTGCTGGTGCCAGTCACAGCTGTTTAAAATAGACAAGGCAATACTGTCTCAGGTGATATCTGTGACGCCATACTGAGGTATCAGCTAAGTTATGAACTCAGGCCAAGCTAACAGAGACCTGTCTTGTAATGTTGATGGGAAAGAAGGACCAACTGCAACACCAAATAGCTACCTGTGCATTGAATAGCTCATAAAGAAGGGGAAATCAGCTATGAGATGTAGACTCATCAGCTGTAATGACTGTATCATGGGTTGAGTGATGGGGGGGGCCCGGAATGTAAAACAGATGAGCCTCTTTCTCACAGCACTGGTAAATGGAAGCAGCCATGGCCTTTAAATGTCTGTTTACAGAAGTAAAACGTTTCAATTAAGTGCTTCCCCCACCCCTGTGCAAGCTGCTCAATAGTTTTAGGGAGGTAGTTTGAAGATGGAAGTTTTACAACTATTCTAACACTATATATTTATTTTCTATATAAAGAATTTACACTCACATTTATTTATACATGTTTATTTTTCATTTTCTTTTAAATGAATTGGACCACTTAATGTTAGGGATTTCTGATGGTTTCCAACTGTGTTCAACTTAGGTCCCAACTGACTCAGGGACTCTCAATCAAAATGTCTTTTATTGAAGTGCTGCCTCGGGGGTAATCAGGGAAACATTTCCCTCCGGATGCACACTAATGGGAAACCTGGTGTCTGTGCCGATGTTGTTCTGATGGATAAATCCACTGGCTACTGGGACTCATCCAAAGTAAGCTTCCAGTCTATTTTTTGGATCCTTACCTAAATACCTTGGGTTTGGCCTAGTTCCTCATTGTCCTTACAGTCCATACATATTGATATATTGCTGCAGAAAGCTAACTCAGCATTTTGGATACTGGTTGGATATAACTTTTCCATGAATGTTTGTGACTCAAAGATATGCTGCTAGAGGAAGCTTTCATTTTTAAAACATATTTTTAGGGGGCTGTCCGAATGAAGAGTGCAATTTGCTGAGGCAATTTATTGTGAAGCCAGGTTCTCGAGCAAGCCTCAGGACAAACTTATTCGCAATGCAAAGGGGGCCAAGCACATCCCATAATATCTCCCAAACTGTCACACACAGTAGTGAAGCTGGACGTGTCAAGGGACTGTGAGTGTCAATTATCCAGCGCCTGTCAGTGGCCTGCCACATGTGATTGTTTGATTGTGCCGTGACGAGCCAGCGTGTGAGCTGTGTCATGGGCGCCTAGTGAGTCGGGCGTGTCCACTCATATGTGAGAGCGGCAGACAGGATGGACGGCAGGGGTCATTTACACCAGATGACACTGCTCACTGCTGCTTGGCTGCAGGCAATCTGGACGTGTAGAAAAAGTCGCCAAAAAACATTTGTGATGGTTCTCACTCTTCTTGAGTCTGACGCGTGGCCATTGTCCTCCAGACCTCTATATTTTGATCCTGTCAGGTGTGGAACATCATTGCAAAATTTTGGAGCAGGTCAACATCTTTGATCAACTTATCTGATAAAACAAATATTGAACTGTTGAACTGAATTCGGAATTCTCAGAGAAAGGGGACAATGTAAGCCTACTGTAAAATCAAGTGATGTCAGGCAGGTGACTTCTTCAGTTCTCTCTATTGCAAGGTCATCTAAGAACAAACACAAACATAAACAAACATAAACGCACTGACCAACCATGTTTACCGTATACATGGACACACACCACACATACACACACAAGCAGGCATACACACCAAGAGGACTATTTACATAACACAAGCATTCAGAATTCAATGCAAAAAAGAAAAAAAATAGCTTGTCCCTCTCAATGGATCACTGTTGTGCCTGAAGTGCAACACACACATACAGAGACAGGGATGGAGTTTCATCAGCGCCAAGCAGGCAGAGGAATCTTGGGCTGCATGGAGTGTGACGGAGGGTGCGACGGAGGGAGCGATGGAGGGAGCGGACCCAAAATAACCACTCTCAGGCCAGGGGCTGGCTGGGCTGCAGCTCAAGCGGGGCTTCAAAGTGCGCTCCAGTCCCGAGGCAGCGCCATGTCTGTTTCTCATTTCTCCAGCGCTCTGAAGAGGCACAGGCTCACTCGTGCGTTTGCTCAGACGTATGGGACTTAGATGGGCTTTAATGATCATGTCCACCACAGATCACTGGGTTCTCCTGTGAAATTCAACATTTTTGCGACAGTGCATTGTGAAGATTCTGTTGTGGATCAGGCATATTGTAGCGATGTAGATTTGAAAGGAAAATGTGGACATGTCCTCAGATATCCTCAGATTTCGAAAGAAAAAATACTCAATCCACTGGCTACCCTTATATCTGCCTCATCAGTGTACTAACTAGAGAAGGCAAATAATTCATTCCTGTATAATTTTGGTTCCTCAGCAACTAAATATTGTGCACTTCCACTTCCAGCTGAATAATGCCTCCTGGGGATTAGTGCTAGTTCCACTTCACCTTGCTCCCCACGTGCTCCATGTCTAGAGGGCAGAGTGAACAATAACACAAATGCTAAATGGCAGGGTAGCAGCAGTCAAGGCTGGGGCCTCAGTGGAGTAAAGGGTATTACTCTGGTCTGGCACTGAACTTAATAACTCTTTTGCAACTACACAGACTCAAGCACACACACACACACACACACACAGACTGTTAATTACCACGCTGAGGCCCATCCATGTGGTGGGCGTGACGTCCAGCCTCACGCTGTGAGTGTGAGGCCGGTTCCCCGTCTCTGGTATTGACCTTTACCCCGGCACACAGCTGTGCTCATCTCACGTCTCTGAACCAGGAGCTATCTCATCCCATACGTCCTCCCCCTGGGCCTCCCCCCTACCACGCTGGACATTGCCATAGTGCATGAAGGTTCTTTCTGCACAGTCCAAGGACCAGCCATCAGATAGATTTATAGCAAAGGACAGAGCGTGGCTCTCTGCCTGCACCTCGTCCACAGATACAGGCTGAGAGCCCTGCCTTCCCACCAGCTCACAGGGACAAAGGAACTGATTCACATCCCAAAAAAGGCAGGAAATGCTGATTCGGGGAGCATAAGCAGACATTGTTCAATTTCAGAACACATTCAAATTAGATGCAAAACTCAGTGAATATCAATGGTGTTGATATCTGAGAGTCACATTATTGGTACATCACTGGGAGGGCTACTTTGGATGAAGCAGTGAATTATGATTAGAGGGACTCTGCTATCTAGACATGGATCCTCAAGCGGAACTCCCTAAGCCCTGTGAAGCTTCTGTAATTCTCCCTCTATTGGCTTTTGCTTCTATTTAAGTTCATTAATTATCATGCAGGTCTTCATAGAATTTAATGAGCCTGGCGCAATTTCCTCTATCTACACACATTACATCAGACAGTGCTGGCTGCCAAATCATGCACTTAAACTTGAGAGGTTGAGCTGCCAGCTGAATAATTCTGACATCCTTGTGAAAATCTAAAGGCAGCTGTGTGAGATCTACTGCCTGGTTCTTTTAACCACGGGCAAAGAAAAACATTTGAAGACCCTTATCTACACATGCAATACAACAGCTGTAAGTATGCGAACATTTGCATGTAAAACTGATCCCTGCCTCGCAGCCCGCAGAGAGTGCTTTGAGCAGAGAGACGAGTGTATTGGATGGCAGTCCTGAAGGAAGTGAGGGATGAATGACAGAAAAGAGAGATGTTGCCTCTGCAGAGAATAGACACCACGCAAGCCCAGATGGAAATTCAATGCTTCGGAGGTCAAAGATTTTCATTCATGCTGAAGAACTCTGGGTGGTTTCCGTGATTCTTTTCTGGAGAACGGTGAAGTGCTTGCTGCACACACACACTCATAGATACACACAGTGAAAGACATGCTCTCTCTCTTTCTCTCTCTCTCTCACACACACACAAACACACACGCAAAGCCCTGAGCACAAGCTCCTCCGGCTTCCAGCAATGCAAATTAAAGGTCAGGTAAGAAAAAGGCCACAGAAAAGCTCACAACAGAAACATGCAAATGCTACCCAGTATAGGAGAAACACTGGCACTATGTCCCTTTGGTACAAGAGTCTGATGTGATGTGAAAAGTTTGAAAGCAACCTTCCACTGGTAGGCTGGCACTGCTATCCTCAATCTTCACTGTGTTTAACATGGTTTGGAATCGCTTCACAGAGGTTCATTTGGGTTATGTGTGCCGCTAATGTGTTTAGATTAAATTTACACTGAACGTAGCAAGATCACTCTTGTCCTGTAATTATACTTTGAATATGGCATGGAACATTTGGTTAGCAATGTCAATAAAGTATAAGGGTGGGCAAAATCTCAGTGGCTGCTTTGGTTGGAAAATAATCCAAACAACTCATCTTAGATAAATAGATCTGTGGCTAACCTCTTCAGCTATTGTTGGTTCTGATTCACTCAATTCATCTTGTTTCTATTGTTGTATCTGATTCACTCAATTCATCTCATTGGGTAGAAACGCTATTGGGTTCAACTGATTCTTAGATTAGGGTCTTCTGACTATCCTATGGTGATTCTGAGATTTATGCTATCACCACCAGGAAATCAACTGCTGTCTATGCTCACTATCCAACTTAATCTAATGATGTATATATGAATAGTAACACAGCTATTCTAGTCATACTAATGGAATGCTACCTGAAACAAAAACAATCATCTTTCTCTCTCTCATTACGGCATACTCAGAAACTGAAACACTAAGGCTCGGTGAAGAAATTCAAGACAAGAGATTTTGTAGTATTTGAGAGCATCTGTCATTCAAATATTTTTGTAAAGAGTAAGTCAGGGAAGCAGTGGCGTAAATAAGGAATGTAATACCAGAAAAAAAAAAAGTTAAGCTGGATTCAATTGTTCATAAGTGACGACAAGTGATCGTGGCTCCGAATAGAGCCTCTATTGGAACCAACAATTACTCAAAAATGGTGTTCACCCTCCTGGATTTCCTGTCTGCATCACTATTATTCCACTCAAACTCAGTGTTGACAGTTTTGCTGTGCAAGTTTAGACAAATATGGCTTTCCGGCCCACCGAGGACAGCTAAAGACAAACGTAAACAAAGGCTTTGAGCGCATTTGGTGAAAAAATAAACCAGCACAGCATAGGTTTATAGGATTGTGCTGCCCTGATCTTGGCTTGGGTGTCGGAGACTGGGATTTGCAGATAATGGCTGATGTGTGTGTGGTTTTGACTAGAGCACAGCGCCACTGGTCTAAAATGACAGCTGTGGCTTTTGAGAACATTTCTGCTGAGAAGGAGAAATGGCTTGATGTTTTTCTGAGGAGGGTAGAATAAAAGTGCTCCATTGCCACCAGCTTTAGTCATAATTGGTGATATCTGCCGTGTAATTTGCTGCTGGGTGGTATCTAAATAAAAACCCATTTCCAGTGCTTGCCCACGCCTCCTCCAGTTCACATGAAGACAAAGACCGACTGGGCTGGTGCCACCTCACATTAAACCACCTCCTCCGTCTGTTCCCTCACGCTGACGCTTCAATTCTTCCTTGCAATACTTTTAAAAGGTGGCTACTAAAGAGTCCTCTGCGTCATTTTGTGTAGCAGGCCCATGGAAGTGAGCTCTAAAACAATCCAGAGTCACACTGTGAAAACATGGCAGCCAGTGGGGAAGTTAGACATTCAAAGCTCACCAGACTGGACTGATATACAGGAATTCCAGCCAACATTCCTCTCTCAGTGTTTACGTTCTCCATCCAATAACCCATCCTATTCAGCTTTCCTTGTGTCAGCATAAGAGTTTATGAACACTTGGGAGGACTTATAAACATGTTCCAAATCATTTTGGGCTGAACTGGCAATCTCACCTCCCCAACTGCACAGGATCACTATGTGCCAAGCGGAAAAAACTAACCCCTTCTCCTTATATTTGTGTTACAGGGCAGGAGACCTTCAACTCGAAGAGTCTAGCACTACAAGCCCAAAAGAAGATCTTGAGCAAGATGGCCACCATGGCTGTGGCCAACCTCCTAACAGACGACACCAGCAGCGAGATACTAGACGAGCTCTACAGGGCCAGCCGTGAGTACACCAAGAGCAAAAAGGAGGCGCACAAGATCGTCAAAGATGTCATCAAAATCGCCCTGAAAATCGGCATCCTCTACCGCAACCAGCAGTTCAGTGCAGAAGAGCTGGAGACAGTGGAGCGCTTCAAGAAGAAAATGAACCAGACAGCCATGACTGCAGTCAGCTTCTACGAGGTGGACTACACCTTCGACCGGAACATTCTCTCAGAGTTACTCCTGGAGTGCCGAGATCTACTGCACGAAGTGGTGGAGCAGCACTTGACGACTAGGTCACACGGGCGCATCGACCATGTCTTCAACCACTTTGCTGACCTGGAATTCCTCGCTGAACTCTACGGGTCCTCAGACGAGTACAGACTCTATCTGCGGAAGATCTGTGATGGCATAAACAAACTCCTTGACGAGGGTGTGCTTTAACCACACTCAACATCCTCCTCATTCTCTGTTTGCTCTGTCTGTTTTTCAATCAAATTGTTTTTGTTTATACAAGGAGTAAGAGCAATGTCTCTGTTTCCACTTCTATGTTTATTTCTTGTGCAACTTCCACTTTCCTTATGCTTGTTACCGATGAAGCCTTATTGTACGTTTCTATGTAGATCAGGGTCCAATGTGTAGGCCTATTTCACAGCTACGAGGATGCATTTACCATTCCAGGACTTAAAACACAACCACTAAATTATAGCTCATACCAATGATGAAGCAATGCATGCAGTTATGAAGGTCTACTATAGCATGTTGCAAATTCAAGATAGCGTGTTTGCATTGGTAGTTTTAAAAAGGGTTTGACAGACTCATCACTGACGAATATTACACAGCCAAAATAAACTCCTGTTGCCAGACTTTTCAAGATGAAACCTGAAAACTCACACCTTCTATATATCGTGCAGCACTGTACATAAATGAATGTCGCTGTTGTATCGGTATAATTTGAGGATTTGTTGGGTGGGCTTCGTAATCCTTTTTTTCCTGAAACTCCACTCCAGATCATGTTCAGACGCTGTATGATGGCTTTGAAACTTCAGCTTCCATAGTTTTATCCAGAGTTTGCCAAAACAAAAAAAAATAAAAATAAATAAGTGCTGTCTATGAAGACTAGCTTTCTATTCACTAGTGTGTGTATGTGTGTGACCATTTTAGCAACTTCCTTATTGCAGGAGTGTAACACCTTTCCTTCGATTAAAGATTTGTTTTAAATCTGTTTATTGTTTCCAAAACTTTTGTCATCAAATCATCGGTTGTGGCGTCATATGGCTAGCCCGTTCCTTATGAATGACTCACCTGAGACCTGAGCTTACAGAAGAGAAGTCGGTACCTGCTGTGTGGAGTGTGACCTAACAGCCTACCTGCAGCTGCCATGGGAGCTACTAAATTTAGCCACAGGGATTATAAAAGCAGAAGGTCAGACGACCAACTAATGGAAGTGAGGCTCTGGATCCAGAGACCATTATTCATGAGAGGCTGAACTGGCTCTGATCACTGCCATTACACTACAAATCACCGCATGTCACCACCGTATTTCTCACTTACAAACTAAACGTACGTCCAAACATTTATACCCCACCCCTGAAGAAAATGCACAAATATCACAGTTAGCAAGATCATATTCTTAATAGTCTTAATTGTACAATTTATTAAGCTGCACCTAAATGAAATGGATAAGTGATAGTGACAAGACTAAATTAAGGAATCTGAAATTGGTGTGATGCACTGAAGACATGTATAAATGTACTGACAACATTATTAGATTCCACAAAGGATCATTGCTCTACATTAAACGGTGACAGCTAATTTTACACCATCACTCTCCCAGAGTCATCAGACCCGACATCTTTCTAATTCTGCCTCATTCATTTAAAGCCTCTCATTGATGACCAAAAGAAGCTTAATTAATGGATCTTGATCCATTTAGATGCACTGATCCATTAAGATCACACTTCAGACTGCTGGACACAACAGTTTGTGCAGGCTAATTTATGGAGCGTGAGTGCGTAAGAGAGTGCTGTTTTCAGAACATTGTCAAACAACAGAAGTTTAATATTAAGCAGGTTAGCCACCCACAGATAGCTACAATGACATAAATGATTCAACTTTGAAAATGGACCTGCTTGATATGTACCATTCACTGAGGTGTACAAAGCACTATGTTGATGAGAATTTATCATATGATCCCATACACACATGCATAATAATATCAGCATTACACAAAGACTGGAATAGTATCAACGATTTACAAGTTCACAAAACATGGCCTTCAGTTACAGCATGCAAAAAACGAATAATGCAGCATACATGTGAAAAACTATCACAGGCAGGAATGTCCTAGAGATAATGAGCATGTGATTAAACTAAGATAATTTGGCCTGTGATTAAATTACCAAAAGACGTTTCAGAAGCACTCCACTTTCACTCCCTTAACAAAATCCTACTTCAAAAGCAATGGACCGTGAAGGTCAGTTGGAAGATTCAGCTTATTAGAGGTTCCGACTACTATTTGTTACAGAGAAAATAGGCCTACTCTTACACTTCAACAGAGTAGAAATCTGCAAGATACTAAACTACCACCCAGATAATTTCACAAATGTCCTTAATCTCAAAACATGTTCGTAATCGTGTTAATAGCCAGAAAGCCAGCAGAAATGTCACAATAGCAGCATGTCTGATTGCATTAGAGTGGACAGAGAGTGTCACCAAGAAAGGGCAAGATGAAGAAAGTGCCTGAGGGTCTGAATGGCAGGTGGTCTAGCTGTAAAAATATCTTGTGATATCAGGAGACTCATGCTTAAAAGATGACCTCATCAAATATGTCCTGTTTCTCTTCTTCTTCTTTTTTTGGACTAAAGGAGCATTGACTACATGACCACCGTGAAATTCATACTAGACTAGAGTGCCCTCAAGTGGTCAAAACTAGGGTTGCCACCTGTGTCTGACAAAAATCCTGGACATTTTTGACCATCCAATCGACCTTTTTGTTTGTAAGCAACGGCGCCTTTCGCACATCTAACCCAAGATAAAAACCGTCATTCTAAGCGACAATTGTATAGCTAAAATTAGTAAGAATGACAATTTCTTAATAGCAGACCTTTATTATTTTGTTATATTTTCAACAGTTTTTAGTTGTGGACACCTGGGGGCAGTATTGAGAAAAAAGGGGGAATACATAATTAGGTTCTGCTTTTTTGCTTATGTGGAATACACTTTTTTTTCTCTGTCTCTCCTTGTCCCACACACTCTCCGTTTTCACCTTACCATTTCTAATGAACCTCCACGGTGCGTGCCCCCACCACCACCACCCATGTTATGCTACGTCATTTTTGTAGACCCAATAAGGCTGTACATACGTTTATGGATGTAGGCACGCTTCAATTAAACTGAAATATACATTTTGCGAATCGTGTACAAAAATCCGGGACAAAACACACTATCAGTTTTAAGAGAAAAGACATGGTGGTTGTTTCACCATCAGGTTAAGCACTTGACATTTTCCGCATACATGTTTGTGTACTTCAAAATATGTAAATAAATATGTAACTATATGTTGTTATTAATAACTTCGTAGGCATCTTGACAATTGGAAAATAAATGCAAAAATGCATCTGTTGGCACAAAACAAAAATCTTTCAGTCATTTTCATCCTCAAACTGAAATTTCAATTTAAAACTACACTACCTCAACACATATTAACACTATTTTACTGTGGGCAGAAAACAGGATCACTAGGACAATATGCAATATGCAATATGCAATATGTTACAATTGTGATGGCTGTGAAATGGGAATTTATAGTAATTAAAATATGGTCCAAATTTCCGCCCACACATAAGTTACATCTTAGAATTGTAAACAGATAGAATTGTCAGTTGCCATGGATTTTTTCTTCAACAGATAATGAAATACATAATGATAAAATACATACATAATGATATTTATCTACCCTATATCTTTTTTCACTGAAGTAGCTATTTCAATCGCTACCCAACGATATGTATCCTATAGGTTAGCTAAAATTAAATGCAAAAGCGCAACTGGAGAGTTTGGAAAAGAAACATGGGACAAAGTACAGCCATGCCGTGCCCTTTATATATACATATATATTTTAGCCAATATTTTAGCATCATAACATGCCACATTATGCTTAACAATGACAACATCTTTGGCATACAACAGAGGAATAATACCAATTGTGCAATAGGAGGAATACCTTCATACAGAAAAAAACACAACAAATCAGTTAGGTAAACATTTGTTTGTTTGGATAAATATTGATTGACAGAAATGAGGAACTGGTCTTCATAAAACACCCTCTTACACTGTAGCCTACAAGTTTGTGAGATTATTTTTCACCTGCTCCAGCAGAGAGCACCTTTGCCTCTAGAACACCATCTGCTGTCCTGTACACAAAATGAAACCATTTTCCTGCTGTGCTTTTAAAAGTAAATGAGAAATAAAACAGCTAATAATTATGCAGATGAACTGCATTATTATGAAATAAAATTAATACTATTGAATGAATATTGAAAATGTATTTATGTTTATGAATTTATTTATTCAGAAAAAAAATGTTTTGTCATCGAGCCACTTGTCCAATCCAATAGTTGTTGTGAAATTCAATGTACGCAATAAATAAACAGACAAACACATAAATAATGGAAGGGATGATTTGTTTTTAATAACAGGATTTTTTCCCCTTCTTCACTCTCTCTCAAAACGTTAACCTATGGATATTTAATCACACTATTAGATTAAATAATATAAAGGTGATAATTAGTATCCTGGGGCCATATTAACTGAGATAGATTCTAATACTTAGATTAAGATGTTCAATGCACACTCTTAAAACGAATGTGTCCAAATGTGTCCCTATCTGGACACAGAGATGTGTTAAAAAACGCAAGTTGTGTTGTTTTTAACCAAGTCGTGTTGTTTTCAACACATTCATTTTAAGAGTGCAGTATGTATATATTTCCCATGCAGAGTATTGCGGGTGTTAAAGAATTTTGATGGCATTAGGGAAATCTAGAGTGGATAGTTCATTGTGAAATACTTCAATTTCAACTTCAGTTGGAAATTAGTGTCCAGGCTAGTCGGCTAGATTTTTTAAGTCGAGGTGATGTTGCAATGATTCAAATCAAGCTAACTTTCTTCATAATATAAACTTATATTAATTCTAATGAATACTTCAATACTTAGATCATTTGAATTTAATTGACTACTTCAATACTAAAATTTGAAAAGACAGGTTGAGGTTGATTTATAGTTAAATAAACTTGAGATCATGTTTAAATCAACGCTGTTCTGCTCATCTACCTCATGTACTTCAACCTTACAGTTACAATAGTATTATTAATACATGATCATTGCACTGAACTTCCTTGCACTATATTTATATATTATATTTAGGGCTGTCAAAATAACTGATTAATTTCGATTAATTAATTTGAGAAAAAATAACTCAGATTAATCGATTCCGTATGACCTTTGACCCCGAGCCATTCTAGTTAGTAACCATTACGGAATTTGCATATCACCGGAGTTTGTCAACTCTAAAGTCGCACATCAATGGAAAGAAATAGTGTTGACATTGAGGAGAGTGTTCATTTATTTTCATTGTGTCCCCTAGGTTATATCTGTGGCCTGAAATGCCTTGCATGTGAAAAAAACTTCACCAAGCTCCATCACCTCCTCCCTTTTGACTACAGGAGACCCCAGGGCTGTGTCTGGAGTCCCCTCATTTACTCTCCATACACTCAGGACTGTGTGGCCATGGACAGCTCCAACATGACCATTAACTTATCACAATGTTACCAAGAAAACACTCTGTCACCAAGAGAGCTGCTTGTCTACTACATAGGGGAAAAGGAGTAAGGCTGGACCCCATTAACTTGGACCGGATGGAATTTCTAACAGGGTTTTGAAATCCTGCGCTGCTCAGTTAGCTCCTGTGTTCACTTATATCTTTAACACATCATTGGCTCAAGAGACAGTTCCTACTTGCCTCAAGCAGTCTGTTATTGTTCCAGTACCGAAAAACAAAAGTCCATCATGTCTGAATGACTACCGCCCAGTAGCCCTGACGTCTACAGTGATGAAGTGTTTTGAGAAGCTTGTGAAAAACATTATCTGCTCATCCCTCCCTGCCTCCTTCGACCTCCTCCAATTTGCTTACAGAGCCAACAGGTCTACAGAGGATGCCATCTCAAACCTCATGCACACCACCTTAACTCACCTGGAGGAGGGGAATGGGAATTATGTGAGGATGCTGTTCATTGACTTTAGTTCAGCATTCAACACGATAGTACCTCTCACCTTGGTCACAAAGATGAAGGCCTTAGGACTGAACACCACCCTGTGTCACTGGATATTTGACTTCCTCACCAACCGTTCACAAGTGGTTAGAGTGGGGGGTCTGACATCTGACTCATTAACCATCAGCACTGGTGCTCCCCAAGGCTGTGTTTTGAGTCCACTGCTGTACAACATCTACACACATGACTGCAAAGCCAACAGTAGTCATACCTCCATCATCAAGTTTGCAGATGACACAGTGATCTTGGGCCTGATTAGTAACAACAATGAACAGCTCTACTTGGATCAGGTTGATGAGGTGGCACAGTGGTGTCAATCTAACAGCTTGACACTGAATATCACTAAAACCAAGGAAATGGTAGTGGATTACAGAAGGCAGCAGCAGAACTACAGTTACACCCCACTAATGATCAGCGGGCAACCTGTAGAGAGAGTCACAAGTTTTAAATACCTTGGTGTCCACATTACTGAAGACTTAACATGGACTGTTAACACTCAATATGTTCTGAAGAAGTCCAGACAACGACTCTACTTCCTTCGTCAGCTAAGGAAATTCAAAGTTTCTACATCCATCATGAAGGCCTTCTACACTTCAGCGGTTGAGAGTGTTCTAACTGGTAGCATCATCACCTGGTATAGGAACTCTACAGTTAGAGATTGTAGTACTCTGCAGAGAGTAGTGCACTCAGCTGAACGTACTATAAGAACTCAACTCCCTGCTCTACAAGATATCTATTCCAGAAGAGTACTCCTAAGAGCCCAAAAGATTCTGAAGGACTCTTCTCATCCTAACAATGGATTATTCGTACCGCTGAAATCAAGAAGACGCCTATGTAGTCACAAAGCCAGAACTGAGAGACTCAGGAGAAGTTTTTATCCCCAGGCCATCCGAACTCTGATCTCACACTATACTGACTTTGCACACATTCACTCCTCAGCACTCTCAAACATTTCCCAACTCTGAACTCACACTATACTGACTTTGCACTCATTCACTCCTCAGCACTCATGACCCCCCCCCCCCACCACACACACACACACACACACCTACATGACTTTTAGCACTTTTACATCCCTCTCCCTATGCTACTATGCAAGATCCTATTACGGGCTTCCTACACAAGCACAACAGAGAGCATCCTGACTGGTGGCATGGTCTGCATGGTTTGGAAACTGCAGGCAACTGCCAACAACCGAGTCGTGTGGACAACCCAGGGCATCAGCGGATTATATGAGGCTCCCCTCCATTCTGGACTTGTATACCAGACGATGCGTCAGTAAAGCCTACAGAAGAAAGATCCCAGCCACCCTAGCCACATGTTTCAGCTGCTGCTGTCTGACAAGCTGTATCGCAGTCTCAAGGCCCAGACTGGCAGGCTCAGTAACAGCTTTTTCCACCAAACTGATGAACAATGGACAATGAGGGCCTGTCACGTGTCTAACTGTGAACACACACACGAGCACAAACTGACACAGACACACACAACACATATGCCCCCATCCCCAGCACACACACACGTGTTGCCTCTGCATATGTGAAATACGTTTCACTGCGCACACATCCGAAAGTCCGTCGGTGTAGCCAGAGCCATGCACACTGCACCGATTGGAGATGCTCATTGACTGGTCAGACGTTATCAGACATCCGATCCGAACACTGGCTTGTTCTGCAGTCCCTATTAGTTTTATTTTTTCAGTGCATGATACTTTTTTAGGACGCAACCAAATGGACCTGAAATAACAGGGTCTACACTGTACTTATTCTTTAAAGTATTTGTGCATTTAACCCTTCTGCTTCTCCACTTCTTATTGTCCGGGTACATAAGGTTGATCTCTTCTCTAAACAGATAAGTGGACATAATCGGATGCATACTTATTATAATAATAATAGCAGACTAAGATATGCCTTGACAAAGTTAACAGGGCATCCTTGTCACACTAACATACACACAAAAGAAATTCCCAGTTATACTGTAGAAAGTTTTAAAGGTGTTTACTGAATTTATTATAGGTTCTGAACATGGTGATTGGCAGTATTGCCTGAGTAACAGGTTTTAATACAAACATTCTGTATGTATTGTTTAAAAAGGCAGACACCTCTTCAATGTGCAAAAGGTTTGAGGCAAATATCATGACATACAAGTCAGATTTATGGAAACTGCTAAATTCCACTTTTTCAGTTTATCCACGTTTGAAAGAATCCTAGCAAGGCCGTTAGCCTGGGAAAATCCAAACTCATTCACAAAGTGAATAGTCTGGTGACTCTGGATTGGGAAACATTTGCAACACTCGCGATTGGCACTAGCTTCGAAATCATTGGTCCAGCCTTACCAATCAAATTGATCAGAGATTCCTAACGTTACTTCCTACTTCGCCTAACCTTTACAAACTGGCAATAAAAGGCATCAACAGTCAGGAAACAATGTGTCTGGGTCTATCTTTGCTGTAAATACATTTCTGCATTTTTCCAACTGCATTTTTTGATGTTTGCAAGTGTTGCTGCTTCTGTTTTATCACAATAAGTTTCCCCTCTCGTCTGTGATTGGTCTGACATTTTTCTTGTCTGAGGGAGACAGTTATGAACTATGGTGTCCCAGATTAGATCTCCCTGAAAGAAGATCTAGGTGGGCAAGGGCAGGCTACAAGGCCGTAGCTATGGAGCCAACATTTGAGGGGACCAAATGTGCATGGCGGCTGAAATCAGTTCATGTACAAATTCATAAACATGGGATGATTTATTTGTTTTCTTTTCTTTAAACCACTTTTTATATAGAAATATAGATTATGAACAGACACATCAGTACAGTTACATGAGTTTTTCTTTTTCTTACACACAAAACACCCCCCTCCCAGTCCACCCCGACTGGACCAAATAAGAAAGTATTAACAATACAGACAATTCTAAAGGAAATACTACATTTGAATTGAAACATGAATAAACAAATATGATTTCTGTGACGGACAGCACGCCTTCAAAACTCCATCATGACACACCATGGATCTTGGGTAGCCAGGTGTTTTAGCTTGAATACAGAGGGGGGCAGTCCTGGAGTCAGCCAGGATGGCCACTTCCTACACCGGTACTAAAGGTTACTAAAGTATGACAATAGAGATTCCCACACTGAGAGGAATTTGTTAGAACCTCTTACTGTGAATTTAATCGTTTCCAGATGTAAAAACAGCCAATGTGCTGCAATGGGTGGGGCGCTTGACTTCCAATGGAGTAAAATTTGCCTATGCGCCAGTAAAGATACAGATTCTATGATAGAAGGGGGTCACTTGCGCTTCAGCCTGGTTGGTGCTCACGGAACAGGACGCAGAATTGGTGGGTGTGGTACATCAATTAACCAGTCCTGTGTAAGCACTCAGATGTAGACAGAAAGGGAAAAAAAGGAAACAAAAAAGGAAAATACAAATATATATATATATACACATTCAACACCTTCAAGACCTTCAGAGAAAAAGTACAGATTCTATGATGTTGAGTTGTTTTCGCTTTAAGTTTGTTTCTTCCTCTGGTAATATTGCAATTATAGCGCATGGTTCTAAAGTCGCCCCAAGAACTTCAGACAATACAGCAAATATAGTTGACCTGCTAGTGTATGGCATGACCAAAACATATGTGTCAAGTCAGCTACATTAACATGACATCTTACATTTTGCTATCTATATTAGGATAGAATGAGGATATCTTAGCTCTACTCCAGTGTAGGCGATGAACAACCTTGAATTGAATTAGTCTTGCACAGGAAGTGCTGTTGTTCATTCTTGTTAGAGCTTTAGTCCATACGTTTTCTGACATTTCAGTTCCAAGTTCCTTTTCCCACGCAGTTTTGCTCTAGGTGGAGGTAGAAGTGCGGATTTTTTTTCTAAAACTGACTGATTTATGTTGTTCTGTCAGAGCATAGTGTCGGTTTCAGTCAAAATGATCAAAAAAATCTTGCCAGCTGCAGCTTTAACATTGTTTTCTGGTCTTTTGTAAAAGTTATTGTGCCGTCACCTACAACACTGGTTAGCGAAATCTAAGAGATACATAGCAGGGTAGGCTATTAGGAAAAACTGATATTTCCCCTCCATTTTTAAAAATAATTCCGTAGAACACCGATATGCTACAAACATGTTATAAACAGCTGGGGAAGGCTGTTGCAAATCCCTCAAACAGGTGGTCAATCAGAGATTTCAAATGAACGAGGGAACACCACGCTGTTTTCCATTGATGAAAGTTAAACCATGAGTTTTCCCACATCTCAACTTTGGCCAAAGTATTCAGAAATAATCATTTTCAGTGATAAAACCTCATTGAAATAATATGCATTGCTTATGGAAAATATGGGGTCTAGAAGCCATCAGTCTCCTTCTAGCCACAGCATTTTTGTTGCAAACAAAATCAACAGCTCAGATGACGTGATAGACGAGGCGCTGTTGGTCACCTGTCCATCATCGTAAAGCCTGATTTGATTGGTCCTAACAGCTCTGGTTCGAGCATAGTTGCTCCACAACGGAGCAATGCCAGACCGAACTTCCCAACCTCAATGTTGTGGGCGCGGCTAAGTTTGGCTGGCACCCAGGCTATACAATTGTGAGCTATGGCTCTTGAAAGTAACAAAATAAGTCAGTTTGTTGAAGGTCATCTTTGAATCCTTTTTCTATGCCACCCTGCAAAGACCTGGTCTAATTTGGCTGGTAAAAATTGTTACACAGCGGGCTCTGAATCAAAAGTGTTCCCCACATGTTAGTATGCCATCTAAACTGAGTCCATATTCTGAAAGTGAAGATGACTGTCTGGGTTAGATGTAAACTGCAAAATCTTGACAGGAAGGCTAGATGAGACCAGAGCATGTGAAGTCGACATGCATGGCCTGCACTCCAACTCGCACCAGTCTGTATCTGGAGATTGCACCCAATATTTTGTGGATGTTTGCTGCCCAGTAATAGCTCTTAAAATTAGGGAGGGCCAACCCACCTACTGCTCTTGGTCGCTGGAGTAAGTCTTTACCTATCCTAGGAGTCTTAGCTTTCCATATGAATCTCGAATTGACTCTGCCAGCTGGTCAAATTTAAGATAAATCCAACCTACAAAGGTGGGGTAAGTTGAACAATAAGTGGGGCAAAGTTCCTATCAAAAATATCTTTGAAGGCAGGAGTTATGTTAAAGGGACACCAGGCAAGCCTGATGCTTTTTCTCTACGAAACTCCCCCTCGCTCGGTCTGAAGCTCTTTTCCTTTTCTTTGCGTCTTCCGTCAAGGGTTTTCGCTGCTTCTTCGCCGGCTCTGCCATTATACACACGTTTGCAACAATCTCTAGCGTTTCGTTAGCCTGCCTCTGTGCTGTAAACTGATCCTGCTTCGGTCGGCGGGTAGGATACACCGAACTTGCAAGTGGGATATTCTTTCTACAGGCAGTAGGGGCGGGCGAGAGAGCCTTCATTCGCCCCGTAATGAGTCATTTAACCATATACCGACTTACGAAGATGATTAATTAACACAAAAACGTTGCCTGGTGTCCCTTTAATGCACAAATAAAATTAAAACCTGCTTTGATATATGAAATGATAGAGCATGATCTGGGATTTTCAACGCTGATTCATTTACAGGTAAACATTCGCTTTTTGATAAATTAAGTTTGTAGCCAGAAATCTGTCCAAAAGTGTGGAAGTATTTCATTGATACAACCCCATCTTGCAGCATAATATTAGTTAAAACATCCTGATTTAATGCAAATTCAGTCAGATTTCTACCCTGCACAAAAGTCAATCACATAAATACAGCAATCAGCATAGGCTAGATATAAAAGAAACCTATTGTGCGTTCATGCATATGGGAAAAACATTTTTCCCAGTGAAAACGTCATTATGAACATCATCTCACATGGGAATAACTGGTGGGAAACTGGGGGAAGTTTGCGAACAGAGTTTCCCAGTTGTGGCCAACAACCTTGTTGTGATGCTT
This sequence comes from Alosa sapidissima, assembly GCF_018492685.1. NCBI lineage: Eukaryota > Metazoa > Chordata > Actinopteri > Clupeiformes > Clupeidae > Alosa > Alosa sapidissima. The sequence goes on from NC_055970.1 coordinate 31,279,058, forward strand.
GTCGTCACTTTTGTCCTCATTATAATGGGTGTACGTTATTCTGCATAAGCTCTAGGCTAACAGGAAGATTAATAACCATATGGTCATATTCCTGGTCTGATTTAGCTTGACAACTTTATATATAATCATAATCTGAGTTTTGGGATGATATGTTGTCATTTTTTATAATTATTTTATTTGTTTTACCATTTTCTGGGATTCTGAATGGACAAAGCGATAGTCGGTCAATGTTCCAATGTCTTGTTGTTGAGTGGTGTGGTGTACCTTGGGAAGTTTAGTGGTTTCGGTATTGCTAGCTTAGCACGCTAGTAAAACACAGGCAGAGAATGGGATTCCCTCTAGCATACTAGCTAGCGTCATATGCTAAGCTAAACAAATCATATTGCTTATTATGAAACAAAATGTTTAGATTTATGTTTCTATACGAAGCAGTTGTATGAATTACACAGAATTCCCAGTTATTTCCCGTAAATTCCCATTAATTCTCATAATTTCCTTGAAATTCCATGTAGGTTTCCAGCTTGGAATATTTCCAGAAATTAGGCCCATAATGAATTGCATCTGTGGGTACCCAATCTGTGCCGCCTGCCCAATCCGTTCTGCGCATGTGTGTAAGTGCTCCGCCAGAAAGCATCGAATTCTCTGCCCGATCTGTACCATGGATGTGTTAAATCACTTGACGGTCAATTGGAACCATAGATATTAGACAAGGAGCAACGAGGTTGCAACATTTGTAACGTTTGTGTGTTGTTCATGTACACAAGTAAGCTAAACAGTACAAGAGCAAGTAGCCTATTTTCTCAGGCTGTTTTCTTACCAACACTGCACTGTAATAAAATATGTGAATGTTCACCATGTAACGATAGCCTAGAGAACTACTTATCAACTCTGTAGGCCCTCTCCCATTGCAGTTAAAACTTGAGTACAATTTCACATTAAATAATGTCAACATTAAATAATGTCAATTAATACAAGAGCAGAGCAAAAAGAAAGACAACCAGAGAATGACTCGGCGATGAGGCGTGGCTAAGCAAATGAAGTGAAACAGATCGGGCAGTGTTGTAAATCATCGTAAAACAGGATTATCATCTGCGCATGCATGAGCGTCTTGCACATACACAGGCAGCACAGATCGGGTATCGAGAGCGAAAAGGTGACTTTGAAATTGTGGCGTTAAGGGCAGTGCAATAAAAATTTGGGTGCACCTAAATTTTGTGCTGGTGCACCTAAATAAAAAAGTTAGGTGCACCAGTGCAACCAATGCAAAAAGTTAGTCGGAGCCCTGCTATACAATATTGGGAAGATTAGGCCTTATCGATTGTTATGGTAATAGATTTGGCAGACACTTTTGTCCAAAGCGACATACAAATAAAAACAATACAATAGTTAAAATTAACAGTGAACAGTTTTAAAATGTTGGTAAGACTACATTAAGGAGAATAGCAATAACAATACTGTCAATTCAATCAATAGCCTAATGAAAGTAAACAATACTATATATAATATACAAACCATAACAGACGCTCATCAGAAGACCGCAGTGGACGGTTGGGGATGTACAGCTTGATTATAGAATTGAGATAGCAGGGAGCAGATCCAGTAAGTGTCCTGTAGGCCAAAGTGAGAGATTTAAATTTAATTCTGGCCACTACAGGGAGCCAATGGAGAGTAACTAGGAGAGGAGTTACATGTGTCCTCTTTGGCTGATTGAAGACCAGGCGTGCTGCAGCATTATGAATTAGTTGTAACGATCTTACTAGACAAGCATTAAGGCCAGCTAATAGTGATAACCATGGCCTGTACAAGAAGTTCTGTTAAATTGTGTCAGATAAGGTGATTTTCCTAATGTTGTAAAGGACAAACTGACATGATTTTGCAATTGAGGCTACATGCCCAGAGAAGTTAAGTTGGTCATCAATTACAACACCCAAGTTACATGCCGATAAAGCTCAGTTTTTGAGAGATTAAGCTGAAGGTGCCGATCTTTCATCCAGACTGAAATATCTTTAAGGCATGCAGAAATCCGACGGGAAAAAGTCCTCGGGTGGGAAAGACAGGTAAAGTTGAGTATCATCCTCATAGCAGTGACAGTCAAATCCTTGGGAGCTAATGGTCTCACTCAAGGAAGTGGTGTAAATAGAGAAAAGTATCTGACCCAGTTGCTGCTACTGGAAGAAACGGGAATCCATGCATTTCCACTGAATTATTTTTGGAATCTGATCCCTTATCATACCTGTTCATTCTTACTCGTCGCTCGACTTATCGTGACTAAATTCAAGATGGCTGCAAACGCTAAACTTCGTGAAGATACTGTCTGCATAAATCGTCTTGTAAGTAAACTACCAGTGCTTTTTCAAAGTTCTCAATGTCTCGTTTTAAATGTCAGGGCCCTCGGAAGTCTACCAATGAAGTGTGGAGATACATTGAGCCTCGTAAATGGTGTAAAACAGTGATTTATTTGCATGGCTAGCCCGATGCCGAAGCACCACCATTGAAAAAGCTGTTGGTAGTATCGGCTAACTAGCGCCAGATTTTGGAGTGCAGGGGACAAGCCGAGATGGGCTATGAGACATACGTTCACACTCGGTATCATGTTTCAACACACTTTAGGTCAATATCACACCGGAATTCTCCTTTAATTCCATGATCCAGATCCACATCCCCTTTACCCGGCATTGGTCCTCTGATGAGCATCTGCTATGTCGGCCTTCCATCAACACTAAGAGGTCACAGTCAAGACTTTTGTTCTGTGAATCCTCGTTGGTGCAATGATTTACCTACTGGTCTTCATTCTAGAGATAGTTTTGGGATCTTCAAAAGGTCTAAAGACTCATCTGTTTACTTACAGTAAACTGTACTGTACTGTAAACATACTGTAACTCTATCATTCTTACAGAGATTGGGCATGTATGTTTATGGTTATTGTTATTATTGTGTTAAATTTTATTTAGCATACCAGTATTACAATATATGTAGGCTATATTATTTTACTTTAAACTGTTCATTTTATTGTGAATGTTATGTTTACTGAGGTCATTGTTAGCTTTGGACAAATATCTGCTAAGAACACTAAGAAAATATAAACATCTCTCAGTCAAGTCTTTTCCATATTGTTGTTAGGTCTGAGAACCAAACATGTGTCCAACATACATGGCAAACTGCTTGCAAACAAAAACACATAATAATGTGGACATTGCTTTCATTATGGTCAGGCACAAAGGGTCAGTTTCCTGTATATGGAACTATAAATAACAATATAATGCAATATGAATATTAAATCATCAATCATCATCATCTTCAACCATTTTTTTTCAGGGAGAAATTGATATTTATATTTATAAAAATATATTATAAGATAAAGATAAAAAATAAGTTAAGGCTATAAGATAAAAAATATTTTTTGGTCAAGGTCTAGTCTTAATACATGTATGGGATAACGGCCCTGCATTTTAGTTAGTTTAGTTAGTACTCCATCTAGTGCTCCACTTTGTAACACCGTGGAGGGAAAATAGGTTTTCCTATTGATGGGTTTCATCAGGTCCCTTTCCACAGGTGTATTAATCAAGCACCATGCAGTCTGCATTGATAATCAAGGTGCTTGATTTTATACACCTGTGGAAAGGGACCTGATGAAACCCATGAATTCTGCATTTAAACTTGGAGCAATGTTGTCAATGATGCCTGAGCATATATGGGGGGAGATTTAGAGAATCCTTTTTTTATTATTATTATTCAGAGCTGTAGTTGACACTTGCTGAATTGCATATACCTGACTGTTATACATTCTGGATTGAATGGGCTACTTGGCAAACAATTCTTATTCATAAATTCTAGATCATTTGAATTTGAGTGAAATAACTGAAACCTTAAAATTGCAAATTATTTGTTTGACTTCAAAGCATTGCTTTATTGTTAGCTCACTCAATTTAACAACTAAGGATATGTAAAGCTGGTTTGTCTTTGTCAATTTAGTTTTTTGAGAGGGGGGGGGGGGGGCAGTGTTGGTCACTGCACTGAGTAATGCTGATCTATAGTGAAGCCAACTGGACTTCCTGATTGGGAAGACACCACCATTAGATATCAGGACGCTGAAGGGAAATAAAAAATAGGCTTTAAAAGTCTAGCTATTGTTCACAAAATGTATAAGAGCTCTAATTGGGTACCCTTTTACTGTACTTGCACATCTTTTCCTTCAAACATGTCATCATAAACAGAGGATACAGGAGCATTTTTATAGTCTACTATAGTGCTTCAGATTCAATGGAGAGGGTCTTATCATTTAAATGTTTCTAAACATTTAAATGTTTCTAGCCCATGCAAGAGTTTTTTATTTATTTTCTATACCTTACTGAAAAATCCACATCTACCTATAGTCAAAGCCTGACTTTCCAGGCTATTTGCTTACAGGCCCATCACTCAACTCCAAGAAGCTTGGCGCTATGCCATATAGTATCAGTCTACGTTAGCATTTGTGGTGTTTTTCTTAATAGTTTATTAGTCTTAGGTGAAACACAACCCCAAATATCAACATTTAGGCTTCCATCTGCATTGCCGACTCCCTCCGGCCAACGCTACTCGGAAATAGTTGACTGTTTCAGGGATAGGTGTAATAAAAGAAACGCCCTTATAGAACATTGATTATTATGAATTGAGTAGTGTGTAGCCAACGTACCTTTAATGTATTCATAATTATCGGAAGGCTTCGTACCTAAATGCTTTAAATAAAGCACATTATGCATTTATTCACCATGGGAATGTCTTGTGACCGACTGACTTCAAACTGCATGGACACTGCATGAACGTGCACTTGAGCTGAAACGACATGAAGAACACGAAACAAAACAAATTAACCTGTCAGTCATTCCGCGGTTTTCCCTATATCTACCCTTATAAATACATTGTTCGTTTATGTCAGGAAATGCACTGAATTCGAAGCTTTATTCACACTGCATATAGCATGGCACTTCAGCTCATTTGGACTGTTTAACCTGACTTCTTCGAGCATTTAAAATGTCAATGGGCGGTAACAAAATGCTCTATCCAGAGCCACGCCTCTCGTTGTGGGAACGCGACCATCAGAGGTTGTTTTCCAGTGCTAGCCAATTAGCAACATAGCTAGCAGTGAATTTGTGTCTGGCGCGTTATCTGGTGATAGGTACAGTTTCCCTAATTTGTTTTGGATGAGTGAAGGAGTACGCATTCATTGGCGATATTAATGAACGATCTTTACGCATCGACTTGTTTTAAGATAAAACGCAGTTTGGTCGGGACTTTGGTTCTTCGGATCGCAGTGTTGCGAGGTGAGTTTTCTTAGAATACTTGCTGCTGGCTAACTTTAGCTTGCGTATAAAACACTTCGCTGGAAAACCACGCAAGGAGTCTTTTGTGAAAACAGACATTACATGTAGTTACTGGCAAATAACAAAAAATCCAAATCTTGCTCTTGGCATCGAAGTGGGTGCATGTACATGGCAAGATGGTTCAGAGAGTGTTTCCCGTGTAATGTTAGCAATGAAGCTAACAGCTGTGCTAAGTTGGAAATGCGTTGCTAACTGACACATCTTGCAACAGAAGCTGGTTGGACGCATAAAACGGTGCTAGGTAGCTGACGTTAGCAATGACAGAAGCAATGCATGGATCAGTGAAAAAAGTGTTCTCACGTTAAGTTGTTCGATGAGTCGAAAATTATAACTCAAGTGATGACTTTTACTCTAAAGATACCATTGCGGATAGGTCTTGCAAGTTTTAGCGTGCCCAATGAAAACAAATTTTGTGCGCTATAAAACAGTAGGATGTTAACGTTAGCTATTCAGCTAGCTTTGTTGTTTCTTTGCTAACTAGGCAGCTAATGTTAGCCATGTACAAGACAGAATATTCCTGCGGACGCCTGATGCGTGTATTGGTTCAGAAATGCTAATGTTATTGGCGGGTCGACACATACAAACATTTAATTCATTCAGTCGGATTTTTTAACAGTATCTCCATCATTGTTTGCAAGACTTGCAAATAGCCTGTAGCTAGCTTATTTGCGTTACCCTTGATGGCTAGACGCTGTTTACATTCACCTCGAGTTCGACGCTTGCGATGTGGTTGCCAGCTTTGCACAGGCCGCAAAGCAGAGGGGGAGGGGTGTGCAGACAAATGCATTCGGTGGTTTGACGATTAACTGTATCGTACCTTGCAAGCCTGTCTGATTTGTCTTGAGCATGTTATAACTTAATATCTTCAACCGTAGTTGCTATACTAGTTCGTACGATTTGTTTCTATATCGGTAGTTAATTTGATTTTACATCACAAGCTGCAGTCTCGTTATCTAACTTTTTGAAAACCCATAGCTAACATGCTAGCTAAATATGTAGTTGAGTTTGCGGAAGCGTACCAGTTAGCGTCTAGCAGGACAAACTGCACGAGGATTCGCAATGTTATTAGTTAGCACAAGCGACAGTTATGCTAAGTATCAGTCATGGTTGTTTTTCTTACACACAGAAGACGAAAAATAAAATATTTGCTCCTCTGTTGTGTTCCACTGTTTGTATGTGTAACTGACAGTAGCGCCCTCAAAAACGAATCGAAACGTCAAAGCCATGTAAAAAAAATATTTGATCAGAGAGCGTAGGATAGCTAACGTTAAGGTTAAGCCAACGTTATTGTTAGCTTACGCTAGCTAACGTGTCTAACGTCAGGTAACGTTAACGTGAATTACAGCCTTACCACAAACTTATTGATAATTATCTATGTAAAAATAATTTAATAAGATTCATTTTTCTTTTGGTAAAGTGAATGTTCAGTTTTGTCAAACCAAAGGTAACCGAATGTATATACCTCGCTAATTGTGATAGAAAAAAACGAGCGGGTCGACCAGTTTGGCTTTTGGAAAGGTTTTATTGACGTTTTATATGTAGGAGCTAACGGTAGCTAGTCAGCTAACATTAATTGCAGGAATGCAAATAGTCGTGGCATAGCCATAGATACCGCTCATGACAGCTGTCAAATTACTCACGCTTTTAGGGTGTCTCTCCTTAATTTACATATTCTGAGAAGTTGATCTGTTAATCTATTTAACTAACATTAATGTTACGTCTAACGTTAGCGTCCTAGTCATTTACCTGTAGCAGCTAACTGTCAAGAATCATAACGTTACCTAAGTTCTATTACAAAAATCCTTTATGAAAACTTTTGTATCACGTGGCTGTGTTGTCAGTCATTCCTAGTTTTGTTTGCATACGAAGGGCTTTCATGTTAGCGTTAATTATATTGTTGGCAATAATAAATGAAAACGGCCAATTAGCTTAATCGTTTTTTAACATAATATGAAATATTGGTTTCATTGTACCGTAGGGTGGCACGCATCAAGTTTTTTTGTCAGTATAGCCTAGTTTGTTTTGCTCTGCTGTTGTATCAGTGAAACTGAAAACAACACAACACGTAGCTCCCATCTGTACTGCGGTTAACCCCTAGTGTGCCATCTTTTAGATTTCACAGTTTGTAGAGCATGAGCACACCATGAGTCAGCTAACATTAATTGCAGGAATGCAAATAGTCGTGGCATAGCCATAGATACCGCTCATGACAGCTGTCAAATTACTCACGCTTTTAGGGTGTCTCTCCTTAATTTACATATTCTGAGAAGTTGATCTGTTAATCTATTTAACTAACATTAATGTTACGTCTAACGTTAGCGTCCTAGTCATTTACCTGTAGCAGCTAACTGTCAAGAATCATAACGTTACCTAAGTTCTATTACAAAAATCCTTTATGAAAACTTTTGTATCACGTGGCTGTGTTGTCAGTCATTCCTAGTTTTGTTTGCATACGAAGGGCTTTCATGTTAGCGTTAATTATATTGTTGGCAATAATAAATGAAAACGGCCAATTAGCTTAATCGTTTTTTAACATAATATGAAATATTGGTTTCATTGTACCGTAGGGTGGCACGCATCAAGTTTTTTTGTCAGTATAGCCTAGTTTGTTTTGCTCTGCTGTTGTATCAGTGAAACTGAAAACAACACAACACGTAGCTCCCATCTGTACTGCGGTTAACCCCTAGTGTGCCATCTTTTAGATTTCACAGTTTGTAGAGCATGAGCACACCATGAAGCGGCGCTTGGAGGAACAGGACACAACTGTTTTTGCGTCTCAACAGCGTCGACCCCCTGGTAGTACTGACGGATTCCAACATCGTGTCCTAGCCCCAGCAACAGCTCTGTACGAGGCGGTTTCAGACAACATGCAACCGTCCTCTGGCATGCAGTATTCCGTCCCTCACGGGTATCAGGTATGCACTGCCAAGAGTCTCATAATTCAGAGGTTTATATTGTTATGCTCCGTGTTGACTTTTTGAGGTGTATACTGAATTATTCAGTTACTGATAAGATACCCAATCATGCAAAGATATCAGGTTAGATTGTGTTGATATCATCTGTTTTTTCCCCCCTCAATGTAAAATTGTCTCTTATATGTAATGTTTTACTTGCACACATTTCCTTCTATTATATTACAGCTGCATTATGCACATTGTTTGTAATCCTGTGTGTGTGTGTCTTTGTTCAATTTCCCTTAAGGTTCCAATGGCCCAGAGTTCAGGCAGTCATGGTCACACCAGTAGCCCGGCGGTCCACAGCGGGCCTCACCACCACACCCCTGCGGTCCATCCCCAGGGGCCTGCTGTGGGCCCAGCACCCCACCACCCTCCAGCCTCTTCAGCACCTGCACAAGGCCAGCAGCAGTTCCAGAGACTCAAGGTCAGCTGATCAAACTTTCAAACTTTTTCAAACTTCTCTTTCATCCCAAGCTACACTACACTTGCTTTTTGAGGGCTTAAATATCTCATCTAATTTATTTACCATGTCTTAGGTCGAGGATGCGCTGTCTTATTTGGACCAGGTGAAGTTACAATTTGGAAATCAGCCTCAAGTCTATAATGACTTTCTTGATATAATGAAGGAGTTCAAGTCTCAAAGGTTAGTTTGTGTCAGTGTTGGTACATATCTTACATATCACATTCTGTAGTCATTTCACTGTGCCTCATGCTTTCCTTGGTTGTGTTTGTCCAGCATTGACACTCCAGGAGTCATCAGCAGAGTGTCACAGCTTTTCAAAGGCCACCCAGACCTTATCATGGGTTTCAACACTTTCCTGCCCCCTGGCTACAAGATCGAGGTGCAGACCAATGACCTGGTCAATGTGACCACCCCAGGTCAAATTCACCACATCACGCCCCATGGAATATCGGTGCAGAACATTCTGCCTCCGCCGCACCAGGCCCAGCCGCCTGTTCCTACCACCACCGCTGCCACCACCGTCACTGGTCAGCCAGCTCCAGCCAAAATCAGCAAGGTGAATAGTCAACTTTAGTGCACTTAAGTATCTTTATGGGCTTTGAGGAGAGGTAGCAGTTTGCAGGAATTCTTATAAGTAAAACTTACTTTTTGTGACCTGATCTTTTAAATCATGAAATATTACTGCTATAGCCAGTTTTATGATCCATTAGGAAGTTTCTGAGCTGTATGTTTTCCCACAGCCCATGCAGTCTCCAGCCTTGACCCCGACCAGTCAGCCCAACCCGTCCATCCCTTCCTATGCGTCTCCGCGCTCGCCCTCAGTCCAGCCCCACACGCCAGTCAGCAGCACACCAGCAAGTGCCCCGCCCCTGCAGAACAACCAGCCTGTAGAGTTCAACCATGCCATCAACTATGTCAATAAGATCAAGAACCGCTTCCAAGGCCAGCCAGACATCTACAAAGCCTTCCTTGAGATCCTGCATACTTATCAGGTGAGAACTTAGTAATAGTAATAAGTCTGCTCATGGAATGTTAGTTGACATCTAATTTAATTTTGGGAGATATTTATCAACTTTTTAAATTTAATACTGCACTGTTTGCCACATTCAACTGTATTTAATTCAGTCTTTATTTATGTATGACCTACTTGATCCTGATATCATATTTAATCTTTACAGAAAGAGCAGCGCAATGCTAAGGAGGCTGGGGGGAACTACACTCCTGCACTCACAGAACAGGAAGTCTATGCCCAAGTGGCCCGTCTCTTTAAGAACCAGGAGGATCTCCTCTCAGAGTTTGGCCAATTCTTACCTGATGCCAACAGCTCAGCAGTGAGTGGTGCTCTTGCATATGCACAATGCAGAATATCTCTGTTGAAATATTTGAAACATTTTCTCCCCCAGTTCATTAAAACAATTTCCCCCCTGCAGCTGCTGAGCAAGACGACTGCAGAGAAGGCTGAGTCGGTGAGGAATGATCATGGTGGAACAGTGAAGAGGCCCCAGCTGAACAACAAGCAAAGGTTCAGTCAGAATGGCTGTCCGATCAGAAGGCATGCTGGGCCCCCCTCAACTCCCCCTGTCAAGGTATGCAGCACGGTGCAGTTTCATTTAGCTAGGACTTTTAATATTGCTCCTCATAGTATAATTGCCCACGCTGTCTGAATTAATTGAGCACTGTTGGGTAAATAAAGTGTTAGCTGCGGTTTTAATTTGGAATTAGTTGCATTTTTAATTGTGATTGGGTAGCATGATTGGGAACTTGAGATTTGTCTCTTTAACATTGTGAACAGATAATACATTTTCCTTTTTTGCAGAAGAAACCAAAGTATTTTGGGAAAGATCATCAGTTGGCAGAGGCAAGCAAACTTGGTGGTGGAACAGAGTCTATGTTCTTTGAGAAGGTGAGTTAGAACATAATTATTTTAAAATGAAATGCTATTTCATTTTGACTGTCTTATCTAACTTCAATGACTATAGCAAACAAATGTTTTTCTTGCCAAAGAGCTTAATTTAATTTATCTTTTTATTGGCGTAGGTTGTTGGGTGAATGGAATTGAGAGTAATGGTGCATAACTTGTTTTTATTTAAAGGTGCGGAAAGCCTTGCGCAGTAATGAAGCCTATGAAAACTTCCTGCGCTGCCTGGTCCTCTTTAATCAGGAGGTTATCGCTCGAGCAGAGCTGGTCCAGCTGGTCGTTCCCTTCTTGGGGTGAGAGTGCAACCTTAGCATGTGTATAAAGTGTGGCATTTCATGTGTATAAAGTGAAGGCTATATTCTGGCTTTGGTAAACTGGCAAAGCGATTCTGCTCAGCTGAAGTAAACGCTCGTAAATATTCCCCACAGGAAATTCCCAGAGCTCTTCACCTGGTTCAAAAACTTCCTGGGCTACAAAGAATCCACACACATCGAGAGCTTTCCCAAGGAGCGGGCCACCGAGGGCATCGCCATGGAGATAGATTATGCTTCCTGCAAGAGACTGGGCTCAAGTTACAGAGCATTGCCCAAGAGCTACCAGCAACCCAAATGCACAGGCAGGACCCCACTTTGTAAAGAGGTGAGCCAGGCTCAAAGACTTCTGTTTTCCTTGTCATTTTACAGCGTTAGAACAATGTCTGTTTGTTGTAACAGTGTATCCCATGACTGGTTTTAGGTGCTTAATGACACTTGGGTGTCATTCCCCTCCTGGTCTGAGGATTCTACTTTTGTGAGCTCCAAGAAGACCCAATATGAAGAACACATATACAGATGTGAGGATGAGCGTTTTGAGGTAGGAACTCAACACCGATATATTTGTATGCATTAAATTATAAATGTATTAAGGAAACATGTAAGTAAGACTAGCCATTCATGTAATGAATTAACTTGTGAAGTATATTTTTAAACAAACTTCAAAATGCTTATGGTAAACACACATCTTTGAATTCCCATAGTTGGATGTGGTGCTGGAGACCAACCTGGCCACCATCCGTGTCCTGGAGAGTGTGCAGAAGAAGTTGTCCCGCATGTCTGCTGAGGAGCAGGCCAAGTTCAGGCTGGACAACACCATGGGTGGCACCTCTGAGGTGATTCACCGCAAGGCCATCCAGAGGATATATGGGGACAAGGCTCCAGATATCATTGACGGCCTCAAGAGGAACCCAGCAGTCTCCGTCCCCATTGTGCTGAAAAGGTGAGCTGGGTTTGCATATCGACACCAGGACTCACTGTTATGACTGAGTGCTACCACTTAAGTTGATGCTCATTGAGCTCAATGAGCATCAAACCAATGAGCATCAAACACCATGCCAATCTCTAGGTATGATGAAGGGTATGTGATAATGTGGGGCTATTTTAATTCCAAAAGCCACTTCAGGATGCATAGTATCCTGGATCCATGAAGTTACTGGCCTTAAAAAATAAAAAATCTGCCTGCCTCTATGAGAATTTAACATATGGGTGCGAATACTTATGACCCCTGTGTTTTAAGGAAGAACATTTATTTTTATTTACGATACATTATTCATTCACAAAGAAAATTGGTGTCCTTAAAGGTTGGATATTTCCTAATTTTTTACTTAAAGCATTAAGATCAATTTCCAAAAGATAATTTTATATTCCTCTTTTTAGTCAACTTTAGCATGGGTTCAAATACTTATGAGCCTCACTGTATGTATACCAATCAATCAGCAAGTTTAGTTTATTTTCTTTCTTAACTGTGGGCAACCGCACCGCACCAAACCACGCTGCACCATGCTTATTGAAAGAGCTCTAAATAACACTAAGTTGCCACCAGGGAGGGATTTCAGCGAGCGCACTGGTGGCATGTTTGATTTCATGTGAGTATCGTTTCATCTTCTTTGTGCTTGTTTCCAGGCTAAAGATAAAAGAAGAGGAATGGCGGGAAGCCCAGAGAGGCTTCAACAAGATCTGGAGGGAGCAGAATGAGAAGTATTACCTGAAGTCTCTGGACCATCAGGGCATTAACTTCAAACAGAACGACACAAAGGTGTTCCGCTCCAAAACGCTGCTCAATGAGATCGAGACTTTGTACGATGAGGTAAGAGCGCGTACTTGAATCGCCTCATTTGGCAGGAGATGTTTTCCCACTTTGTGATGTCATTTATAAGCTGTCAGGAAGTTGGTCTGCACAGAACGGAAGGCCCCAGCAAAACTACTGCCAGGGGTTTTGCCATTGTCAGGGTGCATTAGAACAGAGATTGCCTGGAAAGTCACAATTATGCTTGAGATGCTGTCAGTTTATGTATGCATTCATTTGTGCTTGTCTCAAGAAAAGAAGTGTCTGTCTGAAACTATTTTAGGAATGTAGGTGTAGCAAATTGTACCTTTTTGCTAGGCTGCTTCAGTGCTCTTGTGTTTGAAAAACTTCTTGCTAAAAAAGACTCCTTGTTAACAAGCCACTAGCTTCCATTCAACAACATACACTTTCATTTAGCTCTCATCATGTTGAGACCGTTCCATTGAAACCTTCGACTAATCTCTGTCTCCTCCTTCTCCCCCAAGCGGCAGGAGCAGGTGTCCGAGGAGGGCGGCCCCACTCCACCCCCCACCGGCCCGCACATGAATCTGCCCTACGAGGACGGCCAGATCCTGGAGGACGCTGCCGGCCTCATCATCCACCACGTTAAGCGGCAGGCCGGCATCCAGAAGGACGACAAGCACAAGATCAAGCAGGTCATCTACCACTTCCTGCCAGACATGCTCTTTGCGCGCCGCGTCGAGCTCTCGGACGCCGAGGAGGAAGAGGAGGAGGAAGAGGAGGAGGATGCCGAGGCAGCCGAAGACGGCAACGCCTCCACCAAGAGGCCCAATGGCACGGCGGCGTCGGGCGGGAGCCAGCGCTCCAAGCTGCTGTTTGGCAGCAGCAGTGCGGCCGCCCAGCGCGGCACCGGCAGCAGCAGCGACGAGGCCTACAACCTGTTCTACGCCAACAACAACTGGTACGTGTTCCTGCGGCTGCACCAGATCCTGTGCACGCGCCTGCTGCGCATCTACAACCAGGCCGAGCGGCAGATCGGCGAGGACACGCACGAGCGGGCCTGGGAGCGGGAGGTGCTCGGCCTGCGCCGAGAGAAAGGGGACAGCCCCGCCATCCAGCTGCGCCTCAAAGAGCCCAGTAAGTCACACTCACTCTTTAGTTTTGGTTGTGTATCATGTAAAGCAAACAAACTCCTGTTAGTTGTTGCTGAGAGAAAACAAATGATTTGGCCACTGGGGTGCACTGTAGAACAGATATGTTAATGTGAATGAAATTCTTAGGTTTATTACTATGTTCCAGCCTGTTTGTGGCTTGTCATTAGCTTGTCAGTGTAGCTGGCATTTTATGATGTAGGAAGTTCATTCTTGAATTGAAATATCAAGAATTTCACTGTAAACAATAAACAAGTTGCACTGTGAAGGGTATGCCAGTGCAACAGGGCTTGGGAACTAACCGTGTCTTTTCCTGCCTGCAGTGGACATGGAGGTGGACGAGTACTACCAGGCCTTCCTGGAGATGGTGCGCAACCTGCTGGATGGCAACATGGAGGCGTCCCAGTATGAGGACTCGCTGAGGGAGATGTTCACCATCCACGCCTACATCGCTTTCACCATGGACAAGCTCATCCAGAGCATCGTCAGGCAGGTGAGTGTCGCTGCGTTAGCCTCTCTGCCCAACTTGCATTCACGTGGACCTTACATGCAAAGCCTATTGTGTTGGAAATGAAAAAAAAAAACAAATGGACACTTGCTTTTTGAGTGTTGAGAGGTCTGTATTGTGTGTTGCTGACCCGTGTCGACGGTCCATCTTCTCCCCCAGCTCCAGCACATTGTGAGCGATGAGATCTGCGTGCAGGTGACCGAGCTGTACCTGAGCGAGTGTGCCAACCGTGCCACCGGCGGCCCGCTGGCCACCCAGAGCTCCCGCAGCACCGCCGAGGCCACCTACCAGCGCAAGGCCGAGCAGCTCATGTCCGACGAGAACTGCTTCAAGGTAGCGCTTCCACCGCCCACTCACCACCTCCTCCATCAGCCCACACTGTGCAGTCACGCAGCTACTTCAAAGCTGTTTTTGGCTGGTCATTAGTTTAGTTGAAGTCCGGTTTCTGTTCTGGTCACCTTTCGCCACAAATTCTTCATTCTGACTTTTTGATTTGCATTGGAAAACAACTTGTTGCAATTATTCTTTCATTACAAATGGAAGGCATTTGACAAATGAAATTTTGGCAGACAGCCAACAGGGAACTTAAGTATGTGGAAACCTTGTTAGTAATTTATCCTTGTTAACATTCAGTGATTGATTTTCTTAACACAGTCTGGTAGAAACTCCAGGACTGTTACCACTGAAAGGAAAATAAGCTGTAGCCAGGGTAACATTACCTGAGATTAGCCATGAATCAAAATGTACTAAAAAGATAGTATATATCCCGTGAGGGAAATTTGGTCTCTGCATTTATCCCAATCCGTGAATTAGTGTAACACACTGCACACAGTGAACACACAGTGAGGTGAAGCACACACTAATCCCAGCACAGTGAGCTGCCTGCAACAACAGCGGCGCTCGGGGAGCAGTGAGGGGTTAGGTACTTTGCTCAAGGGCACTTCAGCACAGTGGCGCTCGGGGAGCAGTGAGGGGTTAGGTACCTTGCTCAAGGGCACTTCAGCACAGTGGCGCTCGGGGAGCAGTGAGGGGTTAGGTACCTTGCTCAAGGGCACTTCAGCCGTGGCCTACTGGTTGGGCAACCCTCCAGTTACAAGTCCAAAGCGCTAACCAGTAGGCCACGGCTGCCCCCAGTAGGCCACGGCTGAAGTGCACAGTGTAAATATAGATTTACACTGTGCATCTAGTAGGATCACTCTCCCTAGAACCAAATAAAGACTAAGACTGTGTCGTGCTAATAAGCTTTACAGGCCAAAACGTTGACTTGTGTTTTGTGGTGCAGTTGAACTTCCAGAAGAGCAGAGGGAATATTCAGCTGGCTGTGGAACTCCTGGACACGGAGGAGGACAACTCGGACGAACCCGCTGAGGCAGAGGTAAAGGTTACCTCCCACACAGACATGTCTTTACAACTCTTCCAAAACAGTAGCCGTGTTGGTAGGGGTTTTACATGGGTGCTCAGTACAGAAATGAACACTAAAGAAAAGGATTAAGTATTCAGCCAGGCTGATGTTGTTTGATTGATCTCATTTTTTACGCCACTCAGACTAATCAACCATGTATGAATTCTTGCATGTTTGTGTGATCATGACGACAGATCTTATGCAGATAAGGGTTGGTGCAGGTGCACTGCTGTTGTGTTTCACAAGGAGGCAGTGTTTTTGACCAGTTTTCTTCTGGCTCTGGTTTTTGCAGCGCTGGTCAGACTACGTGGACCGTTACCTGAACTCGGACTCCACCTCCCCTGAGCTCCGGGAGCACCTCGCTCAGAAGCCTGTGTTCCTGCCCAGGTGAGGCTCCCTCTCCTTGTGCCAGTCTTCAGAAGGCGCAACCCCCCCCCCCCCCTATACCCTGTTCTCCCCCCTTACCACCCCCCACCCACAGTAGACAAATAAATAGTCTGAATCCCTCTTTTGCTTGTTTGTTTGTTTGTTTGTTTGTTTGTTTATATCTCCCAGTGCTTTCCACAGTCCCCTCTTAGTCTGTTTTTAGCTGCACACTCTGTCCTTTTCATACCTTTTGCGAGAGGAATGTCAGAGAGTCAAGTGTGGAGGATTTGTACAAGCTGTCTGACAGAGTCCTAGTATTACAACCTTTAAGTTCAAAGACAATGTCCAGTGGTCATTTTGTGGGTTTGTGTCTCACTTTTCTTTTTTGAGGCACTTTTTTTGTCCTGTTCCTTTTTTTGTTCCATGTCTCGACAGCATCCACTCCAAAAACTAAGCTGCAGACCAGGCCCCTGTCATTTTGATTGCACTTTATTAGAGCACGTACTCCACAATGGGGGACTTATTTATTTATGCATCTGCTCAGGGGATGGGACAAAACAAAACTCACCATGTTTGTGAAATCTTCCACTCTGTACGTGTGTGTAAAATTTGTTTTTGTTTGTTATTTTTTCCCAAAGATTGTACTGGTGGGGGATCATTATTTATTTGAGATTTTTAAAAGTCCACAGAGAAGTGATTTTTACTCTTTTATTATTTTATGTCATTCAGTGATTTAAAAAAGGACGACCATTATGATGGGGTCAGTGATGGGGAAGTTGTAATGCTGATCATTTTTTAAGTTGACTTTTGCATTTCTATGCTGTCTCCTGACAAGGATTTGCAGGATAATCAATCATGGGTGCTGTGGAGGGCAGCCTCAATTTCTTTGGGCCTCAAATACCGTGACTTACTTCTTTTTGTTTTGTTTTTTTGGTGGGTGGGGGGGGTTAAAACTTTTTAATCAAAGGGCTTGATGAGAATTGAATGCTCTGCATTCAGTTAAAAAGTCCGAGAGATGTTGTGTTTGCGAGCCCAGGATGTTTTTGTTCACTCTCTATCTCATTAGTACCCTTTTTATATATTCATGTAATTCTTTTCATATGAGGCATTCTGTATGTGACTTATTTAATCCGTGTTTAGACTCGTTTTGTAAAGTTAGAAATGTTTTGTGATCTTAAAGATTTATGTCAATGAAACTGCATCAGACATTGTGTATAAAAGGTATCAAAGACAGACTGCTCTCCAGATGAAGATTTCTCTCTTTTTTTTTTTTTTTGTTTTGTTTGTTTGTTGTGGGTTAGAATGACCAGCTTGCTGAGTGATAACTGCCATGGTCTGTCATGCCCTACCTGACCTGTATTTGAGAGAGGGGCTTGTCAATAAATGCTGGTCAAATTGTATTCTCAAAAATGTGCGTGTATTTCTTTCCAGAGGTTTGAGAGCATTGCATGGGGTTGGTTCTGATTTCTGGGCTTCGGTGTAAACCAGAGTGTCAAACGTCAAGCCTGTGTGTTTACCTGTCTCGACTTCCATTGATTTTTTTGCATGCTCCCCACAAGCTGTACATCCATAGAACTTGAAGCTTGGCTGTCCTGACATCTGGAACCCATCTTGATATTTTTTTTCTCTTTTTTTTTTTTTAATTTAATTTTAATTTGTTTTACTTTATTGTTTTCACTCGACAAATTGACCAGTAGTTGGGTATTTTCATTTTGATGTACTTCTGATAGTGTTTCCTCTCCTCCCCATTTCTCATGTGTATTTTTATATTAACTCATTAGCAAGACTGCTGCAGTCGGTACAGATTATCAGCACATGGTTTATTTTGTTTGCTCTGCTCCACTATTTGCTCCCAGCAATGGGGAAACCTAAGTGGCTTCATGTAATTTCTCAAGTCCTCCATTGCATGGTCATAATGGTTTTTTATAAACAATTTAAAGTATTTTTCACAAAATTCAACAAAATTATGCCAACTCGTTTCCTGGCTTGTTGACCTTTTTGCAGCAATGTAAAAAAGTATTTGCTAATTTTTTTAATAAATAATTGGCTAGTTTACAGTGGAGCCCTGAATGCAAAATAAGATTCATGGTTTCAGTCCCCGCTCACCTGCGGTAAGTACACATTTAATTTAGTTTTCATGAAAAGCGGGGATGTCAAATTGCATTTTTAAAAATGCTTGTGAATCTGGAGTTAGCTTGATTTAGGATATTTTTTACATTGTGCCAAGGGTGTGTATATTAATTTGATTTTTAAAAAACTGCCTCTTGGGCAAACAAAAACATACAGATGCACTTCAAAAACGATTGTAGAACAAATGCCTTAGCTAATTGTTTTTTTCCCCCCTTAATATGTCTATACTCTAGGAACAGCAGAGCTTTGGTACTTGGAACAGACACTCATACTGGCTGATGTAAAGTAGAGAGCAAAGGGTATTTGCTGAGCTCAAGAACTCATCCTCTGGCTGTTTTTTTCTTTTTTTTTTAATGTCTGTAATCCCTCTCCATAAGGAACCTGCGGAGGATTCGTAAGTGCCAGCGTGGCCAGGAGATGCAGGAGCGAGAGGCCAAGGAGGCTGCCAAGAAGTCCGCCGAGACGGCCGACAGCATGAATATGGAGTGCATGTTCAAACTCAACTCCTACAAGATGGTGTATGTCTTCAAGTCGGAGGATTACATGTACCGGCGCACTGCCTTGCTCCGAGCCCACCAGGTAAAATGAAATTATGTGTGCTTTTGGTTTCATTTTAAAAGATCCCTTTTCTCAAATCCTCCAAATAAATATAATACTTTCGCAAACAGCCAGTGCGCTTTCTCTTAACTTTAAACTATAGTACTCCTTTAGTGTGTAGTGCGCTGTGTTTCCATAAAATTGATTAGCAAATCTGAATATTAGGTGAAAATAGCTAGTGTATGAGCAGCTGTGTGTCCAAGCACTGATTTTGTGTCTGTGTGCCAACAGTCTCATGAGCGGGTGAGCACTCGCCTGCACCAGCGGTTCATGGCGTGGCTGGACAAGTGGCGGAAGGAACATGTGACTGCTGAGATGGCTGCCGACAACCGCAAGTGGCTGATGGGCGAGGGCCGCGAGGGGCTGCTGCCCTGCAAGACCACCTGCCACCCCGAGGTGCTGCACTTTGTGGGCATCAACAAGTACCGCGTGAAGTACACCTCACCGTGAGCCACAGCCTGCCACAGAGGGGCAGTATTTTTAACAACGAAAAAACAAAAATTTTATGGATGTGAAGTATTAGGAAGTTTTATGAACTCAAGTTACACATTTATTTCTGTATTTTCAGTTTCTTTTTTTGTTTTGTTATTTTTCTCTTTTTTTTTTTACATTGGAACTTCGATGGCAGGCTTTTTGGAGGGAGGGGCGGGGGTAGAGCCAGGGTGTCAGGGGGAACAGACTTTTACAACCTATTGTTTTGGAATCTCCCTAAAACTCAAAACTAATTTAATCGATGGGTCCACTGCACAGTGCTGGAGGGGTTGGCTTCCTGTATTTTTGATTGTGATTGTGACGCTACACGAATGAAGTGCGACTTAAGTACCAGCTCTACGGGGGGCACCGCCGACGCCTGCGTGCACCTCAGCACTTCTAAAGGACACTTCACCATCAGAACACAAGCGACTTCCACAGGCAGACTTGTCCATCACTCCAGACTCATGGTGTTACTGAGTGGCTTTTCCTTTCATTTATTTTTGTACATAGTTCTTCTTGAGGGGGAGAGAGAGAGAGAGAGAGGAAATGTAGATTAGCAATACTATATCTAAAAACGAGAGGTTCCGACAAGCTGCCTGTTTGGAGAGCAAAGGTCAAAGAGACAGCATTTTCTTCTTTATTGTCTGTAGTCCCACATCACAAATGCTGATGGGGGGGGGGGGATGAGCTGTATGCACTGTTTTGTTTCATTGTAACAGCATTTTTTGTATGTGTGTGTGTCAGATCATGCTACAGTCTCAACTTTGTGAAGCTATATAGAGGCTGTGATTTCTGAATCGATCTCTCGCAAATCTCTTGCCGCCCTCGTGCAGATGTCTTTAGTTACTGTCAGTGTCCCATGCCAATCAACCAGCGCAAACATGCCAACCAAGAACAAAACAGATATAAAAGCTACAGGCTGCGTACCCCCATGTAAATATCTTGTACATAGACCCAACTGTTTATATCAGACTTTCATTTCAAAGTAGTAGACCCTAACTGACCGACTGTGGATATCTTCGAGATGTGGCTAAAGCTGGTAAAGTATGTACAATGAAAGATCATTTATTACCATTTTTACCAAAGGGAGATTTGTTATTTGTCTGGTCTTTTCCTTTTTCCTCTTTTATTGTATTGTCACGTAAATGTTACTTTGAAAGCGTAGAGAAAAAAAGTCCAGCATTTTTTAAATGCAAGTTTTATAGAATGCCTTTTCATTCAATTTCTAAAATCCTGTTTTTATTCGAAGCACTGACACCACTAACATTTTAAATTCTTAGCATCTTATGGTGTAGAGCTAAGAAAGTCCTTCTGTACCCTCCAGATATATACATGTTTAAAAAAAAAAAAAAGGAAAAAGAAAAAGCAGGCTGACTGGCTCACTGTGGAGAACGATTACTGCAACGGAGGCATGTCTTTATGTGCAAATGTATTGCCCTTTCATTCATTTCATTGTTGTTTATTAAATAAAGTGAAATTGTAGTAGTTGACTTTGGCTCCATGTTTGTTGTGGCGTGAGATTTGTGATTCGTCACCACATTAGTTTAATGATGAGCCACTGTGACCATATTCACACCAGACACCCAGACAAATCGTACATGTCTCACAGAGTTCATTCATAGTGGCCTCACTATGAGTAGTTGGTAATTATAGATTTAGAGGTATTTTCAACAGTTTGTCAGCTGGTTAATGGTTGAGATTTTCCACTTTGATGAATATTGGCTGAAATTGGATTTCCTCCCTTATGTAAGACCTTGCTTTGGCAAACTGCCAACAGGTTTACTCGTCATTTAACATTGACTTCCAAAAGCTTGAATTTCGTTGAGCACTTTTGCCACCTACTACAGAGCTTGATGGCTCTAGCAGTAAAATTACTTGAAAGGATCCCACCCCCATTATTGCAACATAGCGCTTAAGTCAAGAAAAATCATAGATTTTTTTTCCGCCGCCCAGCCAGTACTCTTTTACCTCATTGTGCCAACAAGATTTATACCTTCCCCTCCCCCTTCCCCCCTATGAGAAACATTTCTTCCACAGAAGCACTTTAGTGCTCAGATGAACCTCTCTACCACTTATGCTTCCATTTTCCTTCCTCAATGCAACTGCAGTTTCATAGGAAAAAGGTCAGATAATCTATTTAGATTCTTCAGACAAATTAAATATCTTTTGTGAAATGCCTTGATGCTTTACTTTGGAGCAGATCAACCATTTGTGTTGAGGTCTTAACATAAGTGAATGTGTGGTCCTGATGTTGCTGTAGCATTGCATTACTGTGTGCTAACAGCAGAGGGGGTTTGTTTGCAAGGGATATCTTCCTATCTGATAGAGCATATATACCATATATGCCTACAATATGATTACTTGCAAATGTTAATATTGAAAATGTTGTTAAGGCACTCAGATGTGTGTGGGTGTCTTATTGCAGTGATCAATAAACAAATTCACACTTTCACAAAAACTGATAACAACTTACTACCTACAGGGTCCAATGTGAGGAAAATATGTGATGGTGATGAATAGACACAACATTTGGATTGGTTGATGTGGTATATCACTCTGATCCACTTCTACATCAACTCAAAGCTACACCCCTCGTCCTACATTTAATTTCTCCGGCACCACCCACCCTCAGACTGAATTCCCCTTCCTCAGAGACCACGCATAAAAATCCCCTGAATTGTTGCCTATTCTTTTGCTTTGTAGCATCGGACTGATTTTTTCTAATCACTATTATTACCATATGGATGGTGTTTAGAGACATAAATCAAGGGTCTTGAGACTGCCAAGTGCAATTGGGTGTGTTAGATTAGGGCTGGAACCAGAGCTCTCGGAGGAGAAGTAAAAGACAGATAAACAAAACGAGGTCAAGTTCCCGATATCCGCCACACACACCAGTCTGTGCAGATCTGGGGTTCATCCAGTCTGGTGTCCCCATGAGTGATATGATGTTGAGCTTGTTATCCTTGGAAGTCAACAGAGGACAGCTGTTTTACACACACCCAGAGACCATCTAATGTGTACTTCCTGCACGGCTGGCTTTAATCTCCAGTACGTTGTAACCTTCTGCCTGCTGTTGGTCAATGAGTCATTCTTTCAGCAGACACATGGGAACCTTGGGATAGTGGAGGTCTCCATCACATGGGCCAGGAGGAAAGAGTTTGTTACCATCATTCCAAAGATAGGATGTATAAGGTGTAACTGGAATGTAATGTGTAGATGAGTTTAGAAACATGATACTTGGATGCCTTGTTGATTTCAATTTCACAGAACATGCAACAGACAACATTAACAGACAACTCCCCACAGAATAAATGTTTCAAATTGTAACTGTTTTTATTGTTAGTGTTTGTAACTGGGAGGCTCTACTGAATTTATAAAATGATAAGCATGTTTAGAAAGCAGAATTTTGTCTTGTGTGTGCAGAGACTAGCCACATGGTTAGGGGTTGTTCTGACTGGCACTGTAGACTGCAAATTACTCCATATGTCAAAGGTCAATCACTCCCGGACATAGACCCGTGTACACACCACATCATCGGCTCCAAAGGTCTGGGAAGACAGAAAATCAACCATGAACATCTTCACAGGTTCACTATTTCACCATTAGCATGCTAAGTTTTACACCAGCCCATATACCAACCACCAGCATGGGGGAGAGCCACACAGAGAAGTAGTAGATGTTCAGACTGCAGCGTGTTGAGTTTGTAGATTTGTTTGAGTCTGAGAAGCACTAGAGAGAAATGGAACTGCTGTCAGCACCACCGAGCATCTGTGCCCCAGGACAGGAAATGAGGGACAGAGAGACGAGCACGGCCTTTAAAAGAATGGGGTTAAGATGGGCCATCTGCCGCCCGGCCTGGTGTCCTGGGAGACATTAGCCGAAGGACTGTCAGGGCCCACCTCACCATTGGCATTTTGCTATGAGACATGATCAATGAACCACATTAGCGCTGTCTCGCATGGGTCACAGCCAGCGGCCCCCATAGCCAGCCCTGCACATTAATGCCAGCCTCCTACTAATGGACCCATATGATCTCACATGCACGCAAGCCCTACCTTTGGAGAGAAGATGCTGAGGACATGAGATCTAATTGAACGATATGAGGCCACACAACGATTTGTATCTGCAGTTCATTTTCAGTTATTTCCTTTTCGTCAATCTGCTCTTCAAAGTGGGCGGTTATATGAGACTGAGAAATTCTAGAATGTTCCACCACATAAATTCTCTCCTTGAAGATGACCTTTGTATATTCTGGAGAGGATACTTTCCAGCTCAGCCGTATAAAGTTATAAGGGGTTTGATGATGAGAGGAAAGGAGGAGAAATGCATTATTCATGATTCACTCCCCTCTTGGTAACTCAATTTTCTCATCAGCTCCTGGGCCTCTTTGATATCAGCCGTGATCATTGTAACTTTATGGTCCAACAGATCCGATCCCTTTGTTCAGCCATACTGTAGCGGCTCTGCTCAACTCAACGTCTGCATGACAAGCATCTAATTTACTGTTGTCTAACAAGATGTAATGGTTGGGTGTTTTGCATGCTCCGAATGGTAATTTATGTAACTGACTATTACAGTTGGCACAGACAGCTCAAGACTTTTGTAGAACAAAAACAAATACATTCCAGCCATGTTATGACTTAACTCAGAATGAGGTTTGAATGACTTCACTGTAAAGTATTTAAGTGCAATCATGCAGAAGACCTGGACACAGCAGGGGTGATGTCCAAGCTCATTTATCATAATAACAGGGAACCTAATAACAATGGCTATGCTTTCCCAAACATGTCCCATGAAGGACTTATGCTGTTTATTGGACCGCTCACTGGTTCGATTGCAGCTTTGACTGATGGATCTTGAAATCTTCCATTGGATTTCTCCCTGATGTAAAATGACTGCATTGTCTGGTAAACTGCTGTGCTCGGCTTTATCAAGCCCTCAGTGCCAGGGAAAGACAGTATTGATATCCCAAAGGGATTACAAAGAAGCGGAGAAGAGGGTATTTCCAACACTAATAAAATGGACTTAACTGTTTCGGGTACCTTTTTTACTATTGTCCATCTGGTCTGTAAAATTAGACAAGCCATGTGCGTGCCACCTGTAAATTCTTTGCATTATTTTGGGGTCGAGGGGAAAACAATGAAAGAGGTGTTTCTGATGCATGCAAGTGCATGAGAAAGGGCATGGCTTTCTCTTTTAACCAGTACCTCATGTGAGACTACAGCTGTCAGCAAAGTACCATCAATCGCTTCAGCTAGTACAGTGTGTTTCAAAGCATACCATGTAAGGGAAAGCCATGATGAGGAAGGAGCTGTACTAACACATTTTAATTAAGTTGTATATATATATATATATATATATATGCTCCAGGCACTGTGCCACCCTCGTTTCCCCTCAGAAGTCAAATTTACTGCCGTGGGTTTGACATGTGGTAATTGCTGTCAGTAGAACACATATGGCAGGTCTAATTATCAAGTTTACGGTTAACTTCAAAAAAGAAATAAAACAGAGCAAAACAAACTAATTGGAAACAACTTACCAGAATAAGCTCATCTCCCTTCAGCTCTCTTGTCCAGAATGTTTTTGGGCCTCCTGCATCCAAAAGAGTCTGCTTGCAATAGATCTTGTTTTCAGTCTCCCATATTGGCAGACTCTGTAAAATCAGATGATTCAAATCAACTCTCAAAAAATACAGTACATGTGTCCATTGCACAACCATTGTGAGAAGCTGAGGCGTTTGAGAATAAATGTATGTTCTGGACTTGATCTCCACCACAATGCAGCACCCAAAAATAACAACTGTAGGTTACTGGAATGGAGCGAGAGAAGTGTTTAAATGGAGGATATTACTCTGTTCGGAATCATATATCTCCTTGGCATGTACTCATATTGTCCTTTATTCCCATGCATGAACAGAGTTTTGTTGTGCTTAACCAGACACCACATATTTTATGTTCAAATAAAAATGTGGCTATGTAAGCACTCGCTAAACTGTCTGCTTTATCTGTCCAAAATGAGTGGATTTAGGGATGAGGCTTGAAAGATATTTCTTTTCTAGCCAAGCCAGTGTCATGCTTGGAATGAGGTGGTGGGATTGTTAGCTTTTGGGTTCGAGTTGCAAAGGCCAGAGGTGATCCCAGTGTAGTTCTCCATTATTATACAGGGGCCATCATGCACTAAGCTGTTTGAGTGAGATAATGATGGGCTAATGCTGATTACCTTAACAGTAAGATCATGTGAGGTTCAATAATGTGGTCTTTACTTAAAAAATCAATATGCCATTTCCTATGTGGAATAGTTTTATGTGAACAACCAGTAAGAGGATGAGGAAAAAGGTTTCATGTTTGGAGAGATCATATTAATGCGCACATCATGCTCGCAAGCGGCCCTTCATTTGAATGCAAACATATTAATATATAAATATATTCATTAAATGGTTCTACGAGGAGATCAGCTCTTTCAGACAGCTTGGCGCAGGCTGGATTACCTTGCATTTCCGACCGTCCACTGTCTCCTCATTGAACTCTTGACCGACGTGGAAGTTGATCTCGGTGGTGCGTACAGTGGTGGAGGTCTTAATGTAGAACTGATCACCATTCTGCCGGATCTCCACGTGAGGTTTGGATGCAGCTGCATTTGCCACCTTCCTCAACATGGCGTTCACTCCTATGAAGTCAATGACATTTCACAATAATAATTAGAGACCCTGTACATATATACAAACCATATCACAAGTGAGATCTCCTGCAAAAGAGAATTACATTAAACTTGGGTTGATGGGATACGCTTACCCTAATCAGTCAATCTATTTTCATGTCAAACACATATGCATAGTAGAGTGCCCAAAACTCTTTTATGTGATAATATTAAAAATGCTGGAATGTCTCTTCAATTCTTTACATTTAAGAAAATGGGGCCAGTTACTGTACATGAAATGCCTTTTACAGATTTGAATTTCTGCAGATATTATCTGTAACACATGCAAATGACAGTGTGTTTATACATCCACAGTAATGTGAAGAGTGACTTACTTTTTTACCATGGATCTCACATAGCATTGGTATGCAGTTTCCTCTATGCAGAGGTATCACGGCACTCCAAATGAGATTGTTATCAGCAGATGTTGCAAACAAGGGTGTGCAATGACAAGGTGCTGAATAAAAGGAATGTCTGGGGTGGTGGTTTTGCATGGTTTCTTCGCGGACTCAGTGACTCCACGCTACCGTATCCACCTCTGGCATGGCTCACTGATAAACAATTGGGTTATAAACTGTTTCCTTGCGAGGAATATGCCTCTGGCTCCAGTGTGCTTCCCAGGACATCAAAAAAGACACTTTCTCAGGCTGTCTCTGTGTGCTTTCCAGCACAAATGAGAGCACTTGGATGGCCCCCGTGATTAGATTACAGCCCAATATGTGTTTATTGTGCTGTCAGAAACATAGCTGGGTTCAGACAACTCCCAGTCTGCTCAGCCAAGAACAATATCTCAACTCATTGTCATTTCAGATAACACGACAGAGGTTGAAGTGCGAGCGAGTATTTTCAATTCACCATCAGACCACTCTATGCATTACCATAATTCAAAGTAATGTCTTTTTTCCTGTCAGTGTCCATGTAGTTCAGTTTAAGATTAAAGTGATCATTCATAAGCGGTATAATATACAGAGCAATTAAACTGGGAGCACATGAGAGCCTTTCTAGTAAAACGTGAGACGCCTTAATCTAGGAACAACAGCCAGCCTGAGAAAACAAAGGCGCAAACAAAAGCAATCCAGCCACTGGCACCGAATGCAAGCGACTGATCTGCACCATGGTCCCCTATGATTGATGAAATGTTACAGAGATATGAACAAATCTGTGCATCGGCTGGGATGGCAGAATGGAAGAAATAACACTAAATGGCTTACCCAGGGCTTTCAGGAGCTCGTCAAAATTCTCACTGCTTCTCATCTTCCAGGTGCCTGCGAAATTGGGCATTTTCATGGGCTTGGTTTAAAATAAAAAGAGCAAATCGGTTTCGCAGTTTTGCGGCTCTTTGCGCTTCCTCCTTCTCTCGCCGGTACTCCTATTGTATCCTTTCTCTCTCTCTCTCTCTTTCTCTCTCTCGCTCCCTCTCTCCCTCTCTCTCTGTGTCTGTCTCCCTGTCTCTCTGTCTCTCCCTCTCTCTCTGGACCACTAGTCATAGCATGTGTATTGAACATGAGTCAAAGTTCCCTCCCCCTGGAAAGCCTTCTCATTACTCAAAGGTGGCAGTGGTTCACAGGAGCAGACTCTATCTGCAGACCTCTCTTTCCAGCCCTGTCATTGTCTGCTCATGATTTAATGGTGATATAATAGATGTCAGCTTTGTATGTTATATTCTTAAGTGCATCTGGACTGACTGAGTACGAGGAAGCCCATGGGTACTTTAAAAGCGCCATACTATTCTCACCACAAGCTATTCATTGCTATGCACTGGGGTAATATAGTTTGCATGCTGCTCCTTCAATTGTTCAAATGGCATAGCAACATTGAGCCATTTTAGGACTATATGTGGTGAAATATTCATGAAAAACAAACATAAAATAGACTGGTATCTGAGAATAGGCTCAAGTCTGTCTACTGAACTGTGCATATTTTTGGATGGTATAATTGCATCTACATCTAGAATTAAACATGCCCTGGAAGCCTTTAAAAATACTTCCCCATTGCCACACATTTGTGATGGAGAGGCAACAATGAAGTCCATAAACTTTTCACGCACTGATGATCTCAAATTGAGAGCAGAGATTGAGCCTATAACCGCCTTTGAAAATGGCACCACCGAACCGCTTGGAGCAGGTTCTCAGCGCATTTCCCATGAAGGCTGATTCATTCCCCCCGCCATCCCACCTCCTCCACTCTACACTGGGGCCCCAGGAGAGCGGGGGGCACAGATCTTCTCTCTCTCTCCCTCTCTCCCTCCCCTCAAGCCTGATTTGTTCCTTTTCTGATGGCTCTTCATCAATCTCTTTGACAAAGTGCCTCCCAGACAGCAGCTGATAATTAATGTACAGAAGGGGCAGGGAGCACTTTGTCATTCCTCCCAGGAAGTGTCCGGTAAAAGGCATGGAGCCGTCTATACCCCCCAGTGCTTTTTCTGTGGCCGCTGTTTGTGCCATCAGTCAATGAATTTGGGTTTGGTCTTCAGATGTCGTTTTTTTAAGAGGGGCCGAGAAAGTGTTGTGTGAGAAAGCCATCCTAAAGATGAATAGCTTCAGTTCTCGCTTGTATGTATATAGGGCAACCAGACTGAACTTGATAGTCTGACCAAATTTTGACAGACTGACCAAAATGATGATGTCATCTACAAAGTTTTTTGCCAGTCTGTGTGTAAAGTTTAAATGTTATGATGGAGAAAATCTAAGATCGGTACATTGTGAAAAAGGCTCTGGCTTGGTTCACTTTAGTTATGCATACCAGCAATACCGAAGACGTTGAGTAACTCTACTTTGTTTCAAAGAGGAAATGATGCAGTTGTCCAAAGTGACAAATGCTTTCTCTGAGCTCAGTAAATCCAGGTGTTTTTTTTTTTATTCATGAATTCTTGTGGCAGTGTTAAAATACTCAGAGCAAACTGGCCCTACCCCCAAAATAAATTAGCTGAATAAAATCTATCTTACCAACACATGTGACCCAAAGATAGAAATAGTGTAATCATCCGACCCCTTTGTGTAACCTCTTTGTAACGGTGATTAGTTGGGTCAGTTCCCAACTCTAAGGGAGTGCTTGCTAATTCCACTGAGCCTGATAGGCGACATTTAATTACGTTACAGCCAATCAAGTAGCATTGTTTTAATGGTGGCCATCTGTCTTTCCGGGCAAACCAACAGAAGAGACAGACCCTTCTGCCACAGCTTCATTTGGAAATGAAGTATTTGGAGCCTTTACGGTGGGCAGTTGCCATTTGGTGCACCTAATGTCATTGTTTTCCCATCAGCCGTTTGATTGTCCATTGGTCATTGCACTCCCTGAGGGAGTAGTCTCACCCTAACCTCCTCACTGGCCCCCAACCTCCCGTATGGTTTGGGAGCACTTTCTTAAAAGCTCCTCCATCTCCCCATCACGCACTGATGATCATTTGTCTACGTTTAACCTCTGAGCAGAGATGTCAGTGGAGGTGGCACACTGCTCACGCGTCCCTACCCCCCACCACCCGTCAAAGAGCGGCCAGTGCTAACACCTAATATGAATTGCCTTTTTATCCAAGTGAAAGGCCTGTCATGTGCTACAAGGTTGCTGCAAAGAAATCTGTCACCTGAGCAGATTCTGCTGACCAGTAATAAAGTATCTTAAAAATGGGATATTAATCAGGAGCTTTTCAAGCTTTTGAAATCCGCCAAAACAAGACTCACATTGTCTTCTTCTTCACAGACAGGGTCCTCCTCAGCAGTAGGCAAGTGGAGCTCTTTATTCCAGACCATCCCCCTTGTAAAACATGAATGGTAAGTCAGATGATGAAACTCTGGTGAAACCTGTGACACTTAGTTCCACTGTTACGTTTAAGGCCTTCTTGTCTTCCCACAAGGACAGTGGTCCTACATTAGTGTCTCCCTTCTGAGGCGCTCATATTTCATTGAATTCCCACCTAAATAAGGAGGTTATGGGTCAAAGGTTAACCAGACATTTGTTCTACTGTCTATAAGGTCAAGTAAAGAATATGCCTATATCACACATCATTATTTTAATATATCTATACAATCACACCCTTTCAAACACTCACTATTGCATCCCAAGACCTATGTGATAAGGTCTGCTTCTGACATCACTGCACTGCAGCGCATGGCCACGGCTAGTCTCTGTGAGCATCATTACTTTTCATCTGTATTGCATCATGAATTTTCACAATGAGCACAACCATGATTCACAACAAAGATCAGTGTTAAGGTTTATTAGTTCAGTGCACAGCCCTTGCTAAAGTGGTTAGCTTCCTCTTACTGTGCCCTCTACAGGGCCAAAACAGCATTACAGCAGGGGGAGGAAGCACCACATTCCACTCAGCGTCCATCATTCCAACATCAATCATTGCCTTCCTGACCTTTCCAACACACAATGCTTACTGTGCAGTCCAATCTAAACACCTGGTGCTATGCAAATGGTCCAAGAGCTGAAAAGAATTGTAGAGAGGAGAGGCCACTTCTTACTACCATCACTAAACTGTAACATGGGGTTAGAGTTTGTGGCACAATGGAAAAGTCTGATCTGAGATGTATGCATTACCTGGTGTTGGGTAAAGACACGGGATTCAAACACACAATTTGTCTGTGACTACTTAATTTACAGCAAACTGTTCCAATGATCGGTATGTCACATATAAATTCAACTAGAACATGTGACACGTCTTGGTTTCAATAGTCCTTTGTATGCACATTGATCTAGGGGAATACACACATACACAAGTGATTGACACGGATTTGCTCACACAAATAACATTGTTTTATGTACTACTGCTCACTCAAGGGCCCATTTTTGGTCTAATCCATTTTTAGAGTCCTTTCTTTGTGACATTACACTTGAACGATCAGCTAAGTAAATCAGAGAGATGCCTACTCCAGCAAATTTGATGTTCAAATTTGGTCATTTTCATATACATCTTTTCATGTGCAACAACAACAAAAAATACATCACACTCAGAACCGGTGGCAATGACATGTTCAACACCCAGTTTAGCACAATATACACACATCTGGAATGGGGTACACAACTGTACAGTTCATTAAATTACAAATCCTAATTGTGTTCTTACCCAGTTTAAAAAACAAAGTTGGTTTACAATTTAGAATAATGAATGTGTACTAAATCCATGTCTTGTTTAAAAATGTTCACATCTGGTAAGGGGTTGAAAATATTGAGTGAGAGCTAAGCGTACACATTCTACACATCACCCAGACTCTGTCAGGCGAGACTGATGCAGACAGAGCTCAAAGTATGCTTGCAACACTGAGGCTTCTCAATCTCTTCTTTCATCACAAACAAAATAAAAATGGTCTCCACCACACAATGAAATACCACAAGGCAACAAAGTTTTAAAAGGCTGACTGACAAAGGATGAGGTGTTTAAAGGAGTCATTACTGGGTCGGTACAGGCTCGACTGGGCAAGTACACAAGATGTCCTCTACCAGTGTCTGGAGTCTACCAGCTCTGGTCGGAGACTCAGTTTTTTCAGCGTCTCATAGCCGACCACCATGACTATCGCTGTGGGTGTGGAGGATATGATGCGGGCCGACAGTCCCTTGGTCATTCCCCAGAATCCTTCTTCTCTTATCAGCTGCTTAAATGTCACAATGATGGAGGACCTGCCTTCAACCTGTGCAGAGGAGAACCAGATTCAATCGGATTCAATACTGGGTCAAGAACATATCATGTTACTTAATACAGAAAGTGTTAATGTCAACTTTGTCAACACTTTTATAAACAATGGCAGTTGTTGTGGTTACAGAATGAGGTTTATATAACACAATGTGCAGTCCAAATTTAAATCTCAGCCCTGTAAATTACCTGGACTCTGGCTCTGACAACATCCATTGGATTTGTAACTGTGGAGGCAGTAGCTGCAGCTAGAGGTCCGGCCATGGCTTGCAGAACCAGATGGGGGCAATTACTAGGTGCCATTTTCGATAGCTGTTCTGTGGGAGACACAAAATGGTTTAGAAAAGTGAGGAATCACTAGCCATGTACAAAATGTAATTACAAAGAAGCATTCACACCCCGACTCATTCACAACATACAGTGTCACTGCAACAGAGTATAGATTAATTTTAAGGTAAATGTCTGTCTGAAGTTATCAGCCGTCATAAATAGTTATACAGCTTTAAACTACTCAACCAATGTCTAACTTTGCTTATAAGGTGTGCCTAAAAGAGAACCATCAGTCTCTGAATAAGTCAGTGTACTGCTTAATTTTCAAGAAGCACCTCACTGCAACAGGGAAATTCGGAATCCGTACCTGCATAAAAGTGATAGAAAGGCCACCAGACAGCACTGTTTGGGATGTAGGTGAGGAGCGACGCCATGTAGCCCCTGTAGAATCCCCGAAGCCCATCAATTGCGAAGATCTGGGCGATAATGTCTCTAGTCTGGCCAAAAGTGACTTTGTGCTTTGCCCCCACCATCTTTGGCTTGATGCGGAAGCGTGTCAGATGTTCCCCTTGGCCCTGCATCATAAGCTGCTGGGAGATTACATCTATAGGGACAGTGATGCTCTGGGCCACCAGAGATGCTGAGCCTCCCGCCACCAATGACTTGACAGTATTGTTACTAGAGTAGGTGGAGACATACTTGCGCACAAGCTCATAGGTGGTGATATACGCCTGGCCTGAGATGAGGGTGAAGGTGTTGACCATGAATCCGCGGTACAAGCCCCTCACGCCCTCGGCTCGCAAGATCTTGACAAAGGCATCAAGTGTTCCATTGTAGAGGGACTTCCCCTTTTGCACTTGCAGCCTGGTGCGGATGAGGGTGGCGGGGTATACCGTGGCCCGAATGGTCATGGTCATGAAGACCCCAAAGGAATAGAACTTCCTCTTGTCCAGGTCCTCCCATTCTATGATCTGAATATTCCGCTTCTGTTGCATCCTCGCTCCTTAAAGCACCCCACATCAGATTTCGGCAACTTGTCTACAAAACAGACACATATCAAACAATGTCACAGTTGGGGTTTTTTTGTGTGCAGAATTGAGAAGATTTGACCTTTTTCTCCAAACTGGAAGTCTCGACATGACTAGCCTTATTGGTTCAAGTGGTCTGCCTTCAGGGCACCGGTGGCAAACATGAGCATAACGTTAGAGGGTCAAATAATTAATTAATAAACGTTAAAACTCGTACGTGTAAAATTCACGGGGATTTGCTGGGTATGATTTCCTTCTACTAAATTACGTTGTGATGTAACCACAGCATGGATAGCTAACCTCACAACTTCCACCAAATGCTAGCAGCTAGCCTAAAGCAAAGAGGTGAAGGCAAAGATCCTTGATTACTCCGCTTTAACCCTCTCTGGTGAAGGTATCGATAACTAAACCAAATCCATGCCACCCAGGTAACTGGGTGTCTTTCCATAACAGGAAATTAACCCACTTACTAGCCAGATCTCATATTTGTAAAGTGTAAACAATGCATTTTGTACTGTTCTACCGGTTAGTATCAAGTGTCTTTGTACTGCTGTATGCTCACCGTTTAGTTCCGTGTAAGTTACCTAATACTGGCTAGCTAGCTAACGTTATTAGCAAGCAAGCTACTTAGCAAAGTTAGCTCACAGGTTTCAGGACACAGTGTTCCCCAGCGCCATGTCTGACTTTAGCTCTTGCATTACACGCCACATTTCTTCACTGGTTTTAATGCTAAATTGCAAATTACAAGCTTCCTACATTAATTTAAAGGTATAACAACAAAATGTCGTACAGGGAACTCTCACAAAAGCACTATTAGCTCACAAAACCATTTTGCTAGCTGGTTGGCTAATGAACGTGAGCTAGCCATACAATGGAGAACGACCTTAAAAAATCAGTCACTGTAAAAGACTTACCACGCTAGACAAATTCTTCATTCGGAACCCATCTCTAAATTGACTACGTTATAGCATTGTGTACGTGACAAATTAACCATTACAGTTACCATTCATGCATCCCGAATGTCATGCCGCTCCGACATCCAATGATTGGGCTCTGACCCGACACACCACTAAAGGTGAAAGGTCAATGAATAGAAAGACAAGGATCGGGGTACAAGCTGATACAGTAAAATGATGCACAACTTACTTTGACAGTATTTCACACTGACAGGTTGGTTTCGATTTGACAGTATGTGTACACACAGTTAAAATGCAATTGGTCAAATTCCATTTCCAGTGTAAGCAATGAGTCCATAGCCTTCCTTAAAAGGGTTATTCACAGTGTAGCAAATAAAGAAAGCAGTCAAAACATCTTGCCTCCTAGCCAAGCCCAAGGGGTACTGGGGCCCCACAGACAGGTTTCAACCTAACCTGGGGGTTCAGTGTGTGAGGCATATGTGGGGCTCAATTAACTTGACCTCTGTGTGAGGGACGCTAGGAATGGGGTCCCACTCAAAAAGTGGTTTGAGAACTAGGAATCCCAGATAGTGAACAAGCTGAGGCCTGATCTGATACGGGATTGCTTCATCCACACCAGATCAGGCCACATCTCTTCCATAAACTGCTGTCTGGGATGTGCTCTGCAATAAGGAATTGGTTTAGCTATAGGTATACTTGTAGCCTAACCAGAACCTATCTGGGGTGCCGAAAAACAGTGGTTCTCAAAGTGTGGAACAGGCCCCACTAGTGGGAAATAGAGACATGACAGGTGTCTCTTCAAAATGAATCTTCAAAACAAAATAGCCACACACAAACATACGAGTCATAAACAGATTAAAATGACATCTGATCCAGCAGACCGAAACGGGAAGTGGAACCAAAATGCAAAAAAAAAAAAAAATGTTTAACATTATCATTTTGCTAGGTTGATGGGGTCAGGTGGTGCTTGAAAATTCCCCACCTCCAATGGGGAATGACAGAAAAAGTTAAGAACCACTACTATAAAGTTAAGAACCACTGCTATAAACAATGAGGAAAGACATTGAAATAAAGATTGTGGATTTCTGTCTGACAAAAGGCAACATAATATGTTGATTAAATAGTATAAGTATATATACTCTTTTGATCCCTGCATTTAACCCAATCCGTGAATTAGTGAAACACACACTAATCCCAGCGCAGTGAGCTGCCTGCTACAACAGCAGCGCTAGGGGAGCAGTGAGGGGTTAGGTGCCTTGCTCAAGGGCACTTCAGCCATGGCCCACTGGTTGGGGCTCAAACTGGCAACTGTCTGGTTACAAATCCAGAGTGCTAACCAGTAGGCCACGGCTGCCCAATTGATTAGACCAAGTCCTTAAGCCTATGTATCTTTCCTAAAATTAAGAGACCATCACTGGGAATATTGGCACTCCAGCTCACACTGTAAGCCCAAAAGAGAGGTGCGTTCAAATTCACAAGCATAGGTGAATGTTTTTATTTGGTATGGAATATGGTGATGTTTTTGTCTGATATGACTATGCCCATAGTCTGTGCTTTTAAAACATGTTTAGCGATGGATGTGCTTCTTGCTGACACATTTTCAGATATTACTGCTATGATCTTCAAATATATTTTCTTGGTATATGTAGACACACTTGTTGCTACTCCAACTAGCTGAAAATGTTGAGAGAGACACAGAGAAAGAGAGAACTTGCCAACTAAAGCAGGGGAAAAAACATGAGTTAAAAGACACATACTCTGCTATTTTTGTGTTATTTCCCCACATCTAATCATCTACATAATGTAAAAAGCATGTCTTCAACAGAAAATATACATGCACTGAATGCATAGGTCTGTGAAACTTTCCTTTTTCAATGTCCCTAGTGCCGTTCCCCCTGGTATGTCTGTGGAGTCTAGCACCACCCCAATCCAATAGGTGGCGGTAAAGACACAGAACTACAATAGGCTATCTCTACACGAGGAAAGAAAAAGAAATATTTTGTTGAGTCAAGAGCGGCTAACATTTGCTTTTGGCCTCAAGGAAGTAGCCAGCTAACTAACGTGTAGTAACGAGGTAAGAGATAACATAGCAGTTATTCATACCAGGCTGCATCATTTCTGTAAGGTTGACTAACAGATGTGAGCACTTTGAGCTGTGTTCCTATCTTGCAAGTAGCCAAATAATTTGGTGTAACATTGCTATTTTGCCGGCTAGGCTTAGCTAGCCCAGCCTATCAGTATAAAGCAAATGTCTCTGCTAGCATGACTGGTGGTGCTACCGTAGATTTATCGTAGCCATAGGCTAACGTAACGTTAACTATTAAACGTGAAAAATGATAACGTTAAATGTTAAAAGGTAGCTTTAAAAGACCACAGCTAAACATTTTCTATTTCACATGATCCTTTTTTTTTTGAGTTGATTGTTTTTTTTACATTGCAGGCCGACATAATTATAGGCAACCATGGTAAGTTACTAAAAAATAATTTTTACCATAGCGTTTAGGTTATCATGAATATCTAACATCAATGTTTACTCAATTAACATTCATGTTACTGTCAGTTATGTTAGCTAGGAAATGTTAGCCGAGTGAGTTAGGTATAAAAAGCTAGCTTGCAAGTGAATGCTTAATCATGGACATTATAGTGAAAGCGAAACGGTGTTGTAGAACAGTATTGTACAAACAGCAACATTTTGGAAATGGGTTGATTAAACCATGGAGGGTTGAAGTGAAGTAATAAAGGATCGTTGACTAACGTCAAACCTTATGAGTTAGTAAGCTAACTTTGACAGATCGAGTTCTGTACGTGTATGATTTTTAGAAATGGTTAGGTGTTCCATCTAAAGTATTAATTTTCAGTATCAACTAGCTATCGTTAGTAGCCCAGTTTATGTAAGTAAACGTCAGTGTACTTGATTCGTAGAAATCCAAAATGTATCCAAAAACACGCCTACATGTGTTTTGTTCTAGCAGTAGTGAAGCCATGTTAGTTCATTTTGCATCTCTAAAGCCATAATGTAACGTAATATATATTTTCAGTCCCGCAGATATGATTCAAGAACGACCATATTCTCACCTGAAGGCAAGTTCCATGTAAACGTTACAGTAGACTTCTACTTATAAGCACTATAATGATATGGACCCAGTGTGCAGCTGAATTTTTACATAAACCGCTTGAGAATAATTTGCGGTAGACTAATGGGTTGGTAAATTGCAGGCCGCTTGTACCAAGTGGAATATGCCATGGAAGCTATCGGCCATGCTGGTACCTGCTTGGGAATTCTTGCTAATGATGGTGTGCTGCTGGCAGCAGAGAGGAGGAACATCCACAAACTTCTGGATGAGGTGTTCTTCTCAGAGAAAATCTACAAGTTGAATGAGTAAGTCTTCCACCACTGGTACTTGGCTTTATATTGTATATGTTTATGTTACACGCTGCTTATCTTCTCATTGGATTCCACTGTTTATACATCTGAATGTTTTGTGTAGTACATTATGTATAATTACTACATCCCACTTACATTTACACATAAAGATACTACTGTGTACCGCTTTTGTAGTGTAGTGTGTATTGTCAACGGTTACATGTTTCTTCTAGGGACATGGCCTGCAGTGTTGCTGGAATCACCTCAGATGCTAATGTGTTGACCAATGAGCTGAGACTTATTGCACAGAGGTAAGTGAGTATTTGCTCCCATTGCCATTGATGGGACGATTCACTTAGTCCCTAACATGACATTGCTAAATTTGGCAGGTCAATACTAATGTCAATGAAGTTCCATCATTTTTGATATCCAATAAAATTCTGCGCAATGTAAATTGTTTGAAATGATCTCGTTACACTTTCTAAATGTGTGCCAGTAGACTGACAAAGCAAAAATGAGGGTTCCCATTCAGCTCATTTGCATATTCTATGTTACAGATATTTACTTGTCCCATGTCAACTCAGCTGCTGAAGACATCTTCTGACACGTTTAGCATTGTCTTGAAAACTGAATAGTTTTTAATCACTGATCTGCCTTGAACACAAAATAACCTACACTTTGAGTCATAGTGGTGTTGTGTCTATAGGTGCTCTAACACCACTAATCTCAAAGGAAGTTTTCCTTGCAGACTAGAATACTTGTAGGCATATTGCCCCCATCAATTCTTTAATAATTGTTTCCCTGGTACCTATGGTACCAAGTTGCCTATGGAAAAATGTGTAGTAGTAATTCCACATTTTCAGAATTTTGCCATCAAAGTATCAGTTCAGGTGACATTGCTAGACATCACTCCATCACTCCAATGCCAACTAGGTTAACTTTTCTTCTTCTGACCAGGTATTTATTGCAATATCAAGAGCCTATCCCATGTGAGCAACTGGTGACAGCATTGTGTGACATCAAACAGGCCTACACACAGTTTGGTGGTAAGTATAGTGATGCTTTAGTTTCTGTCTTGGATGTTAACATGTGAGATGAAGTGTAGGAGGATGGCATGTCCTGCCTTTACATTCAGATGGGTCCATTTTCCACTTTTGTAGTTGTAATGAAAACACTTTTTCCATCAGTAACATTAATATGTCTTCCCTCAAAAATACAACCAACAGTTAGTATGTGCGCAAATCTATATGACATCAATTACATATGACTTTAGTATGAGATAAATAGAAGATTTGGTTAAAATACATTATATTAAATGTGCTCTAGGCGATGTCGGGTAACGTCACTTCTGTTGAAGTTCAGACAAAACCGAGAGCTAACTGGAA
This sequence comes from Alosa sapidissima, assembly GCF_018492685.1. Lineage (NCBI taxonomy): Eukaryota > Metazoa > Chordata > Actinopteri > Clupeiformes > Clupeidae > Alosa > Alosa sapidissima. The sequence goes on from NC_055970.1 coordinate 31,317,737, forward strand.
TGGCTGGAAAAGTGTGTTATGTTTCATGGTCCAGGGTGCACCAAGCTGTTTTTGTTGCTGTTTTAAAGCCTGGGCTGAGGCAGAGGCCGTGTTTTTTTTTTTACAGTGTATTTAGGGGACAGGCAGATGGTGAGGTGATGTTTGCTGTATGTGACAAAAAATGTCTTAGCTTAGAAACCATGTAACATCGCTTAGAGCACCTTTTAATTAGTTGGCTATGAAAATTGATTCCACAGATCCTTCTTTATCTTGACTTGACATTCATGTGGAACTTGAGATGGTCACTTGAAGGTTACAAATGTCAAAATAAACATGATCAAATACTCAAATGTTACTGACTTTTAATACTGTTTGATTTGAGTAGTTACCGGTAGTTAGCGGTTACCTGCTGCTAACTACGGAAACTACTGTATGGTTCATATGTTAGAATGTCTTCACCCTGTGTTAAAGGCTGTAGGAATACAATTTGGATTTGTGGAATGTACTGTGTGTTTAAATTCCAGGGCTATAATGTGTATATTTGTGAGAGAGCATGTTGAAATCAAAGCTAATAGTATGTGTAATTCTAAGGGAAACGGCCCTTTGGAGTGTCCTTGTTGTACATGGGCTGGGATAAGCACTACGGCTTCCAGCTGTACCAGAGTGACCCAAGTGGAAACTATGGAGGCTGGAAAGCAACATGCATTGGCAACAACAGTGCGGTAAGTGTTCTGTTGATACAACATTAAAGTCCATTACTCCCCATAACGGTATACAAAAATGTTTGGATTGTTTCATTTGTTTAACTCATTGAGTGCCAAAAACGTAATATTACGTTTTTCCTTCCTATGAGTTGAGTGCCAAAAACGTAATATTACGTTTTTAGCTTTTTTTTTTTAAATTACGAAACTAGACACTCTAATACACCTTATATGTGATTTTGGGAACTCTGTGATGAATGGAAATGAAATATATGACGATCGAAAACGCACAATCTGGACATTTTATCTGGACATTTTATCATAACTCGGTTGCCGCTTTGGGTCGAATCAGTGACTCATGCACGTCATCTCAAAACCAGGCCATTTTCGTGGGTCTATCACTAGGTGGCAGTCTCGCCAGGTCTCGCTGATCACTTCCCGTAAAGTTTACAGGCAACACTTCATATTTAATGAAAGACATATCTCCATTTCTAGAAAAAAACAGCGATTTTGATGAAAACTATCCACTGTTTAGCTTGGGATTTCTCAGGAACATAGGCGTGTAGAAATACACGGTTTGCACCCACTGAGAGCTTAAAGTCTCACCTTTTAAACGACCCATTGTATGTGTTCATAGCTATAACACAGAATATGCTGTGGCTGTACAAAAATCATCAACAATGGTCTTTGCTGCGTGCTGGCACTCTAGGACAAAGCTTCCGAAAACAGCTTGGCATTCAATGAGTTAATAGTATACTCAATATTTAGCAGCTAGATCTGCATCTTCTGTACAATGTTGAACTGTCTCCTGTGTGACGTATTTAAGCATATACACTGGGAATGGGTTTGAATATCATCGATCCAGTTTGAGTATAGAATATGTAGAACATTGCATGCACTTTGAATTGAGGGTTTCATCGGAGACCATGTCACCATGTCGTGTGAATATGTTTTTACAGGTAAATAAAAAAAGACTGTAAATAAAGGCTCTTGATGTTTCACACAGATCTGTCGTTAAGTTTAAATTATTGAGCATAAATATATGATTAGATGTGTTGTTTAGATTCTGAGCCTACTCTTGTGTTTTAGGCTGCAGTATCTATGCTGAAGCAGGATTTTAAAGAGGGTGAGATGACTCTGTCCTCGGCACTTGCACTAGCAGTTAAGGTCCTCAACAAGACAATGGATGTGAGCAAACTGTCTGCAGAAAAAGGTATGGCTAAATTGCAACACATACATTTTGTTATTGCTTCTTCCACATCACAAAAGTACAGCCTTATATTTACCCTTGGGTTCTCAGAAGCAGCCCATATCTTCGTGTCTAACACCGTTTTATATATATCTGCTTTGTGTAAAGCTACTGTATGGTGAGAGTGAAATGAGAAGCTTGGTTAGTGTGAAATAGACAGACATATGTGCCTCAGGGTCACACAGCAGCACAAAGATGCAAAAGCTGTGAAAATCCACCTTAATAGCTTTGGGAAAGTGCTTTTTATACTCTTTCTGGCTAGATTGTAGAAAAGACCCAAGTGGCAGTGGCTTGTTTTGAAGGGGTAAGTACAGACTATACCAGTCAGAGTACGGTCCCTCTCCCAACTGGTGCCACCGTTGACTTTGATCACTGAACGAGAAAATGCTAAAAGATGGCTTTAATCAGTTTACAGATGATCAAAAGCCAGATCATTTCTAAGCATATACATGTGAATGAGTGTTAGCCAGGAATGGGACATTTTTGCTGAGTTTTGCAGGAGTTTGGTGAAGAGGGAGTGGTATTCGCAGGGCAACCGTCTAACTCTGCATGCACATCTCTTTGTTTCCAGTGGAGATTGCCACCCTCACACGAGAGAACGGAAAGACCAAAATAAAAGTGCTGAAACAGAAAGAGGTGGAGGAGCTCATCAAGAAGCACGAGGCCGAGGAGGCCAAGGCTGAGAAAGACAAGAAGGAGAAGGAGCAGCGGGAAAAAGACAAGTGAATCAAAAGACGCAGTTAATCGGAAATGTGTGTTAAGTAAATATGTTTGGATTGAGTTTTCTATAATAAAAGTCTCGAAACACTGTCTGTCTGATGCCATTATCTACAGTATTCATCAATGGATTCTGCCTCCAAATTCCCAAGGCCATTCACTCACAGTACAGAGCACAAAATGCTTACAAGGCTACTGGTGATAATACTTTCAGTTAAGAATGGAGTTGAGCAATGAGGATTGTTATAGGAGTATATGCAGTAGCTGCTAGACGTAACCTTAGTCCAAATCCTATGGGAGCCTTTCCCTTCTCCACTCTGGCTCGCCTGTTAAGTGGTTACCAGCAGGTGGAGGCAGAGTCCTGACCTGTCTCGTCATGCTCCAATTTCAAAATAGGCCTGCTGGACACTACAGGTCAGTCTGCTTTTGTAAAGCTGGAGCAGTTTTTTTTGCACAAGGGACAAGGAATTGATTTTACTGCTCTAGATCATAGAAAATATAGCTTTTTCTGGGTAAAGAAATGCTCTTTATTATCTTGTCCTTCTGTGTGTGTGTTTGTGCATCTGAGAACCAACTAATGTGAACAGAACGGGTCTCTAGACAGACTTTGAAATGGAATAAACCTCAAAGCACTCGAGTATATATTCAAAACGTTTGATTTAATTGGTTAAATACCATCCACATTGCTAAAGACAAGGTTGGTCCCTGCAGCATAGAGGCAAACCAGACCGTCAAAAATATATATTCATTCTTGCTCTCTGGAAGCATGTCCTGTGATTTGCATTGCAGACGACCAACTAACCAGTGTTGCCAACCAAGTGAGTAATATGCATCAGACAGTCTGCAATTTGTAGGCGGCTGTCTGAGGCTGAGGCCAGTGGTTTGCCTCTTGCACATGACTTTCACTTGCACCATGAACTTGCAGCCATGGTCAATATCCACTCGTGTGCAATTATTTGAGAAGACCTTGAATGAATTCAGCTCTGTTATTCATTTACAATCAATATGAATAGTATGTTGGCATGACTGAGGGTTGTAGAATCTCTTCAGGTAACTGACATCAGATGAAGCAAAGAATGATGATGCTATAAATGCAGTAGGTGCATTTATAATTAATGTGTGGTCATTGTCAAATGGATGACTTCTCAGATTATGAGACATGACAGGTTGAAGATGTGTGGCTTAATCAAACCCTTAAACACAAAGCTGAAAACACTTATGGTTCTATTTTTTTATCTGAACATGTTTCATGTAGCTGTTATTATTCGTTTACTTTTTAAGAATTAAACATGCAGAAAAAGTTGCAGGTGATTTTTTTACATCTGTGAAACCAGTTGGGAAAGTGCAAGTGAAAAGATTTGCATGTGAAATATGTTTGTGAAGCAATGAATCATTTCACTTACAATCCAGTAAAGCATTCTGAATGAATTAGAAATATTAAAGTGATATGCAAATTAAACATCACACTTATGCAACAGCCCATTAGCTTTCTAGGTAGCAGCTAGATCTGCATCTTCTGTACAATGTTGAACTGTCTGCTATGTGACGTATATAAGCATATACACTGGGAATGGGTTTGAATCTTATTGATCCAGTTTGAATATAGAATATGTAGAACATTGCATGCACTTTGAATTGAGGGTTTCATCAGAGCCCATGTCATGTGTGAATATGTTGTCGAGTTAAATAAAAAAAGACTGTAAATAAGGGCTCTTGTAATGGCAAAGAAAATTCAGTCATGAAAATGGTGATGTTATGGATGCATTGCAAACACATGCTGTTCACCGTTTGTTCAAAACAAACAAAGCTAAATTGGCCAAGATTACTTATCAAACTCAAATGTGAGGGCAATTTTCTAAGCAATTTTTTCTGTGCAAGGCTTTTTGACATGTTTGCCAACGTGACATTTCTATGGCCCCAAGGGATCCGAAATTGTCCGGAGATAAGAAATGCCAGACTACTGCACAACTGTGTTTTTAGCCTGTAAATATCTAACCATGTGTTCAACATGGTTGGATCAAAAAAGCCATCTATGTTTGAATTTAAAATCTGGAATCTTAAAAAAAAACTAGACCAGGTTGAAATCACAAAAATGTGCCTAAATAAAATCCTCAGGCAGTTTTGAGTAAAAGTTGGCAAATAGACTATTCTAGGGGTATTTTTTTATGCTGAGTCCATTTTTGCTCTTTGCCAAGCTGTATCTCTTACATGAAACTCAGTAGAGCGTAAACTCCAAGATCCTCATGCCAAAATCAGCAAATTTCTCAGCACTGATTCAAAGATAAACTGTTTTTATTGTGACATAGCATTTATTGAGTAAAGGGAACCAACTGAATAGTCAGAACAAGTTAGTCATTCTGTCTTACAATATTACTGTAAACACTGACCTGTTATTTTGTGTTTTTGAGTATGTCCATGTAAGAACATCAACATCATGCTGGTGGCAGCAAAAGGCCTATCTTAACCCTCCTGTTATCCTTGGGGTCAATTTGACCCCAAGCAACGTTTAACATCATAAAATATATGTTTCACTTTTTTTTTTTGCTTCATGTTTCATGACTTTTCCTCAATTGAAGGGTACAACAGAGTTAGCATGACATTTATACAATAATTTGTTTTCAATGTCCTGTAAAAATATTTTGTACATTGATGTTCCTTGGGGTCAGTTTGACCCCAGCTGTATGAAACATAAGATACATGAATATTTGACACATTATGGATATTATTATTGTAATAGTAGGAGAACATATTGTTATTATCATTATTACATACACAAGTACATATTACATACAAGTCATTTTGGCAGGACTGTATAAGTCAAAAGGGGAAGCAACAGCAAGCCTTTGGGTTGCTGACACTGGATGGGCAATATTGTTTTGTAGGGCTTTTGATGGTGGTTATTACACTCTTGTTAAGTACCTGTCACAAAAAAACTGGGTAACAATATGAATTATAATCATTTTCTGAGGGTTTATTTAGCTGGGGTCAAATTGACCCCAAGGATAAAGCATGTCGGTAAGATTTGAGGGTAACACAAAGGTTAAACCATCATATTACATTATGTTAAGAGTGTGTATTACTTTTTAACATTTACATGTCCATGTAAACAAGTTTAAGGACTGACATTTCACCAAACTAAATTTTCTGTTGGTTTATTTATGCAAAATATATTCCCAGAAAGATTGGTTGTACATATTAAGAATTGAGACAAATGAACAACACATATCACGGTAATGTGTCACACCACTAACATTAACTTTGAACAGATAAAATAAATAAAGTAAACTTGGTCTAAAATTACCTTATGAAGTTGGACATAACATTGGCTGAATTAATAATAACTACAACACTGCATGGCATATAAAAGTGAATATTATTTAAACAATGGTATGACAAGATTCTCCAATATGATCACAACAACACAGAGCTCTGCTAGGCCCTGGGCAGCATGCAGACACCTTTACCACCCTCTTCACCCCCAGCCTAACACTGACTCCAGCATACACGTAGACCCAGGCTGTCTTCTGACCACAGGGCTGCCCTGTAGAGCTCTAGGCCCTGGGCAGCATGCATACACCCACCCTCTCCACTCTCCACACCATAAGCATGACCATTACTCCAACATAGGCCCAGGCTGTCTTCTGACCCCAGGGCTGCCCTGTATATCCAAACGTCACCTATTACCGACCGTCCTGTATTTCCGATCTCTTATGTGTACATGTATCTCTGTCTAACCATTGATGTGCCGTCAGAAAGGTCAGAAATAGGCGACCCACCAGGCCATCATTAACTTGCGAGCGTGGTAAATAAAATCGGATGTTTCAGGCAGTAAAAGCCCCGGTAAGAACAAAACCAGAATTTGTTCAAATCTACACACCTATGGCTAATGAAAAATGTAAGGGTAATTTATCTTGAAGTATCTTGTTATCTTGAACTATTATTTTGAAGTATTGAAAAACATCGCTTTAGAATTTTCGAACGAAAGGGCCGGTAATTGGTGCTTTTACGATAGCTCTGCTAGGTCCTGAGCAGCATGCAGACACCCACTCTCACCACTGTCACACCTTAACAGAGCTCCCTCTGCCCGGCAGAGCTGTCCTGGGCCACAGGCTTCCTGCAAACACCCACCCATACCTAAGACCTAACCCTAACCCCAACCCCTGCCTAACCCTAGGGCTGCCCTGGAGAGCTAGCCCAGTCACAGGCACCAGCCCCAGCCTGCTGCCATCCCCAGGAACAGCCACCAGCCTGCCCCATACATGCAAGATGGACTGAAAGGATCTGGTCATATTTTGAGGCTGCCGATATTCGAACACTCATGTTCATTGTTGAGACCATGGAAAGTCTAACCTTTGAGTTCACTTCTTGGCAGAACATGCAGGCATTCTAGTTCATGGTATGGTCACAACAGAACTTCTTGTCCTAAACTTCTAAAAGACGCACAAGTGGTGCCAGACCATGTGCTGTTCTGTGTTCTGGACAAGAAGCACTCTGTCAATTGCTTCTCTGTGTTGAGGATTGTGAAGCTTTCCTCTACTTTGTGCAGTTGCGTTTAGTGTCAAAAGGCCCTGTTCTGTTGCATTGTATAGCGTATCCATCTTGGATTCTTAGCATATAATGCAAGTACAGTATCCAATGACATTGACCAGGCTTCAAACTACACACAGCTTCCATAATGGTGATCTTATAATCTGACCAACTTCATGGGTACAATTCCACAACTGGAAATATTTTGTGTCGGTTCATGTTGCTCCTTGGATATAGAAACTAATTTTGATGAAAAATACGATGTGTGGAAATAACTGATCCAAAGACAAGACAATATGCATGTGACTGTCGCATTTTAGATATTCTTTTTGTCCATTTGAAATATAAGGATAAAAACTGATATTTTCATGACTACAATCAGAAATAATGCAAATCATTGTCACATACAACTACAAGTATCTTAATTCCCACCTAAATAAACTTTCTATACTTGTTAATTGATGCGGAAATATGGAATTTCCTGACATGGAGTTTGCGCTCTACTGTTTCACATAAGATACAGCTTGGCAAATAGCAAAAATGGATTCAACAGAAAAAATACCCCTAGAAAAGTCGGTTTGCCAACTTTTACTCAAATATGCTGAGGGTGTCACATTATCTGAAAATCGACCTAGTCTATAGTGGATGTATACTAGCCTATGTCAAACAAACCATGGACACACAATTTCAGTTAACTGTTCATTTTCACACTGCATATTTATTATGCATGTTTATATTAAATTATACAGTGCATGTCTATATCTAATTTCGGAATCATGTCTATAAGGCTGATTCATGTTTTGTGCAGCCATTTATTGAACGGCATCTATTCATGTTAGTGAAAGTAACATGGTAGTAGAGCCCTTGCTTGGGCTTATGGGACAAACAACACCTGCAAGAGCCCTCTATTATCATCAGTGGTAATCAGATCCTCACCATCATCTCCAAAGCTTTGACAAATGATTTGGTGCATCATATGTGACCCTCTATTTCCTCTCCTATGCGCTTCTCCTATGTGTGCTTGCGCTGAGTGTGATGTATAGCCGTGCCCAGCCTTGTAGGACAGCTCCCAATGAGATTGTTGTTTTCTTGTTTCCTCTTATGCCTGTGCTGAATCAGTCAAAAGGCTCAGAAGGGCACACCAATTTGAAATGGTATGGGAGACCCTGATAAGTAATATTCCATGTTGAACCATCTTGTTCGGAATCTGTCTGAGCGTGTGTGCCACTGGATCTCTGTGCTCCATGCATCTTAAGCGAAGGACATTTATGAGTCATGCAGCTCACTGGCACACAGGCGCTATTTCGTCTCCTCTCCACTTAACACCATATCCGACCATCTTCATTTTGTGGGTCGATAGCATTAAAGGGATGCTGCCATAGGGAGGTGCAGATTATAGCAACTAGCATAAGCATTTCTTAGAGAGAAGCCTGGAGCAATCATAGAGATGCATATGGAAGAGAAGGGCCTTCTTAGCTGCTGTCTAGAGCCTTCAGATTTGTCAAGTCTGCTTTTGTCACTGAGGACTGTGAGTGGAGAATGAGCTGCTTTCAGACTGTGGTGGTTAGTATGAATTTCAGAAAGCCAATCTGGGGTGCTTTCTCTCCTCATTTCCTCCTGAATGTGAGCCAAGATTCAGACAAATCTCATTTCCATGGCTCGATTGATTGGCACATGCAGGTCTTTTGCAGTTCAGGTGATACCTGTCATGTGTGTAGACATCTATAATGCTTCTTGGTAGGACTTAAGCTTTCTATTTTTTTCTTTTTGTCTCTTGTTGACCTACATGCAGTGTGCAGCGTCATCATCTTCTTAATTCCTCTTTGACAACACTTCAGTGAAATATTTCCAATACATGTGGTGGTGAGAAATGATTGGAATTGGCAAGGGGATTGCACATGTGGTATCTTTAGTGATTATGCCTCTGTTTACATACCATGCATTTGTTAAGTTATCTGCCTGAAAAGCACTTTTTTCCATATGGATGTGCTGTGTGCAGTTGATAAGCAGTATTCAGCACTGGCGAATCTTAGAAAGCTGCTCTTGGGACATCGGGCCAGCGGATAAATATACATATTGCTGGAGTTTCTTTTTTTTGCTCGCTTTGTAGTTGGCCTCAAACACCGTCCAACTAGGTCTTTGGTTCAAACTGCTGGCAGTGCAGCCCCACTGTAGCTCATAACTAATGTATAGGGGGCAAAACAAAGCATGCGAGAGTTGTGAATCATAATGGATTCGGACTGCAACCTGATCATCTCGGAGTTTATATTCAGTTGTTTTTTTTAAAACATGATCCAATGGCTGTGTGTGACTCTAGAGGGATGAGTCATCACTATCAGTTGCATTGCAGATGCCACATGAATGATATGGCACTCCAGCCCTGAGGACGAGTGTGGCAAGAGGACCATGCTTGAAACGAATGTGTTGTCAAAGGCTCTGTTCTCTAAGTGACCTCTTTGCTACAAACAGAAATTACCCGTAGCAGATGAAAGCACCTCAGAAACAAAAATGTATTACATTATTTTTTGGCACAGAGTGATGCTGGGCTATGAGTAATTCATGTTATACAACATGATTATAGGGCTCAATCCCATATAAATTGCATCACAAATTATTGTGCTTTTGTGAATGCTACCTCACTGGAACAGTGTGTAACCCAGCAGAGGGCTTAGGTGTGATTTTTTTTTACCATAAATGTATTAACACTGTTTATCTTCATACTCATTTGAGCTCATTAGCCTTCCTCCATCCTCAATTTCCTAACTATATCCATAACTGATTGGCTAGTGGATGTTAGCAGTGGTGGAGGACAGTAGGCTGCTATGAATGTTGTCAGGCAGAAGGTACACTAGGTTTGTTGCCAGGCAACCTCAGTAACCTATACAAAGTAAATGGGCTGTGGAATAAAACCAGAACACCTGACAGTTATTTTTGCCATCAGCTTCTGGAGCTAGAGCCTCACAGCAACATATTTTAATTCATTATTTATTTAAATGAACAAAGGTAACCAGGAGCAGCTTTTATCTACTTGAATGTAATCACCTTAGCTACTTTTCAGACTTGTTTTCTGGAGACTCCATCCAGCGTCTCAGGTCATGTCTGCAGACTGAGGAGCCAGAGATGAGCTCCATATCCATTCAGCTCTCCGTCTGCAAGCACGGGACATGTGAAAGTGCCCCTGGGAAGAATCACTTCACTTACACTTAATTATGCCATGGTTAATTACAGGCAGTTTCTCATGATTCTACTCTGCTCTCTATTTACCATCAGGATACTTGGAAATGTTTTATGCCCAAGTGTGAACAGTGCTAATGGCAATCACTGGCTCTTGGGCTGCGGTACAATACGTTTATGACAAACTACAAGGCCAGGGGGTCTGGTACACTTCAATAGTGAACTGATTGCACCGATAGGACCCCAGATGACAACTCACACTTGCACATTTTCAATGCAGCTCTGCTAGTTATCTTTGCTCATTTCTGTCTCTCTCAGCTAAAGCACACACCACATTTCACAACATTGAACCTGTGATGTTCCAGTCCAGCTGCCGTTTCAAAATACCACTTTCACTAGTTGCATCCACGGAATAGAGAATATAATAGGGATGCTCAGATAGGACTAGCAACCGTAATGACTGTGGTAAAACATTTTGCTGCTATTAATGTGTGTAAATAAATTAACATGGTGTGCTCATGTCTGGCAGATAATGTGATTGATGGCCATTGTCTTCAAAGGTCTCCTGTCTGACATCCAATTTAACACTGACATTTACAACAAAGAAAATCAAAACATTGACAGTTGAACTAAAAACTAATAAATGAGTCTTTAAATTAAGAGACATTTAATGGCTAAATGTCAATGACCATTCCATTGCCATTAACTGATAAGATTTCATGTTGCCTGCATTCCTCATTTGTTTTGCATTAAAATGCTGCCTTCTGGGTGAGCCTTTTCAGCTCAGAACAGAATCTCAACTCATTTAACTGTTATTGGGTTGGCTGAGGAATTTACCATCAGAATGTTTAATGGAATATTGCTCTTATTTAGCTCAAAGTCGTTAATCTTCAGTTATACACATTATCTATGTAAAATCCATGTAAAAGAAAATAGCCCTGCTGTAAGATACTGTATGTGAATACATTGTAATTGTGAGAAAAAGACATTGTATTCGGTTTGTAAGGGAACCATTCATCCTCCTTTGATTCCATTATGAAGCAGTCTGGGAACAAAAGGTGGCCGCTAGCGGACCTGGGTCACGATGAAAAGAGCACAACAAGTAGTCCAGCTAAAGGATGGCTGTCAAGCCTCTGATGGTTTTCTCCACCTGTATTTCATCAGTCATAGCCCTGCCAGCAGTTAGTCCCTTTAGATGAACCGATGAAATGACAGATTTTCAGAATGAATCTTACAGTATTTCTTTACAAGCTGATGACAAGCCTGAAGTTAAACTCAAGCAAAAGGTATAATTTGCAGGTGTCTGAAAGTTAAAATGTAAACTGTCAGGATTGTGAGCAGGGACAGTATAATTAATGAGTGTCTTACTCTGAAATATGATAACATCACTTGTGTTTGCCTTCAGATTTATTGCACAAATAATTTCTGCATATTTGAGCGTTCATATTTGTACTAACGACAATGGGTTGTTCAGGCAATCAGTTAGCGTTGGAATTACCATGGCCACCTACTGGCCAACATATGTTTCAAGGGGAGGAGGACTCTATTGGGAGGAAAAAGCGACATCATTTTGATTGGCCAATGGGACGGAATATCTCTGGAGAATACACATGACTTTATTACAGGGGAAAATGCTAAGAAGGTAATTGAAACCAGATTGCCTTGAATCTTGAAACTCGTGTGCTAGTGGACATAAGATTAAGACTGTCTGCAGGTGCTGCTGCATAATTCATGGCTTTGTAAGACTCACTTGAAGTGTTCTCTCTCCCTGTCTGCCAAACCCCTCTGTTTGCATTTGCAGCCATTACAAATGAATGTGTTCACAGCCTCCTGAGTTTTCTTATTTAACACCCTAACAACATGCCATGTTGGTCAACTAATAGCAGAAGTATCCGCAATATGGTTTTATTGGGCAGGCAAGAAGCAGGGAAAGACAACGCTCCCCAAGACACATACATGTAACACATACCCCGAGGAAAGGCTATGGTCCCAAACATTGAAACGTTGAAAAAAAGAACATTAAATTAGTTTTGGAGCAGGATCTAGCCTGCGGGCTCTATACTTTTCCATTTGTTTCACTTATATTTCTATCCAGTATCTTAGATTGTGCCTTGGATGTGCATGTCTTTTTGACTTTTACACATAACACATAGTCCACACATTCATGCTTTCCAGCACACTATGCAAAATGCCTTGACTTACATTGCAGCAATTTTGAACTCGCAAATTAAATTCACTGGAAATCCAGCCATGCCTAACAGATATAGCGCGGGCCTTTGATGTGAGGTCTTGGTCGATCCAGTCATTTCCCACCTGCTGCCACAGCCTCTGCCTGTGGCACATCTAAGTGAGGGAAGCGAAATGCCAATGTCTCAGAGAGCACCCCGCATTCTCAGCACCCACATAATGAGGCCAGTCATGCCCATGTAAAACCATACCTCGTCCCTGTAAAACCCTGCAGGGCTCGCCTCAATAGGCACTCCACAATAAGGAAGTAAGAAAATAAATAACAAAAGACTAAAAGGCATAAAGTTGAATGGAAGTGAAGAAGTGAAGAAGTTGTTTATTCACAGAGCTGTTTGTTTGTTGATATCCATCTGTCATTTCATCTGCTACTGTGCTACTTCTTCATCCTATCTCTGTCGCCTCTACAAGCCTCTCCTCCTCTCTCCCCAACACCTGGCTGCTTGTTTAATGCTCACACAGTAATCTCACTGATCTGTCTTGCTTGTCATTTCCATGGAGGTGCGCTGGCATCCGGCTCGTTATTTAGAATTGCCGTGAAGTTGGACGGGGATTAAGCGAGGATGACGGCATGGTGAGAAAATCCCCATCGAGTGACCTTGCACAGACTTACTTGCTCCCGGTGTCATCTTGCAAGTCTTTCACTTGCTACCTTGTCATACCAGCCCCCATCACCATACTACATCTCTGCTCCACCCTCTTCACCCCCCTCTTTCTCTCTCTCTCTCTCTTTCTCCCTCTTCCACTCTGTTTTTTTTTTCTCCGTGGCTGCTGTTTATTCTCTCTGCCTGTTTACCTCTTTGACTCATCCGTTTGTCACATTACAGCAAGGCACTCTTTTGATGATGGCTGTGTTTTGCATTTTGCATAATAGGGAGGCATTAATCACCATGTGCTGACAGTCTGATGGGGGTGTCTGGGTCTGAATCGAGTGAGCGCGGCACGGCACAGCTCTCCTCCATCACCCTCTCCCCCGCCGGCTCCTTCACACGTCTCCTTTTCGCACCATTTTTCCCTCACTCCCTTGCTCTTCCAGCCGCCCCGGCTCCGTACAGGGGGAATTGAATTTCATTAGTTCCATCGGCCCTGTTTTTCGGCATTGTGCAGCCGGTCTCTCTCACTGTCTCTCACCCAGCCCCTCTCTCTCTTCCTCTCTCTCTCTCTCTCTCTCTCTGTCTCATGCTCTCTCAATTTCTCCCTCGCTCTCTCCTTCTCGCGTTCTCCTTTCTGCCAGGCAGTCTTGAAAATGCTCCCCCTCATCTTTGCCCCCACCCCTCCTCTATCTCCCTCTCTCCCTCTCCCTTTCTCTCTCCCTCTCCTTCTCCCTCTCGCTCTCTCTCTCTCTCCCTCGCCCTGCTGCAGCTCCTCCCTCCACCTTGCCCAGTGACGGCTCCTCCCTCTCCATCGTTCCTCCTCACTCTCTGCCTCTGTCTCTTAGGTACAGCATGTATGTGAGCCTATCTGAGCGTGTGCGCCTGTGTTTACATGCCATCTTTTCTCTGAAGCCCAAATGCCCGCATCTAGAGGACCTGCACCTTCCGGCGCTCCGTTCTAAATGGTTCCTGAGTCTGTAGGGACTCCTCTTTTCCCTATGAGTGTCTTCAAAGGCCTTAGAACCTTTCTCCAGCACTCAAAGGCAATTTGGATTTAACACCGATTGTGGCAGCATGGAATAGCCTAACGTTTGGATTCTCTGCATGACGATTGTGGTAAGGACAGTCTTACCTTATGATTGGGGACAAATGTGGGGAAAGCTCATTTTCAGCAGGGCAGTGGTGGGATAGCGTACTCAGATGAGAGTTGAGAATTGTCAAGGGAGAAATATGTGTCTGAGAGGAAGACAGAGAGGATTCACATTCAGTAGGAGAAAATGCTGAATAACGGTGCTCAATACATATTACATACAGTATTAGATTCAAAATTGCATGGCTCAAAATCGGCTTTTGTAGGGTCTCCATGCTTGAATACAAATGCTTACTGTGTAAGGGCATGTGTGTGTGTGTCTGTGTGCGTGTGTGAGAGTGTGTGTGTATGTATGTATGAGTGTGAGTTTATATGTGTGTGTGTGAGTGTGTGAGTGTGTGTGAGAGAGAGAGTTTATATGTGTGTGTGTGTGTGTGTGTGTGTGTGTGTGTGTGTGTATGCTTGTGTGTGTGTGTGTTCAAGCTGTCATCCTATAGGATGTCAAGAATATTTCCCAAGAACCTAGATTAAAAACATTTCATGAGATGATTTATGTCATCATCTTCAAAATGGCATCTGTGGAGTAATCGGAATGTCTCTCAACTGAGGTATACATTTAACAGATGTTTTATTATGCATGTGTTTGTGATCCATTTTAAAATAACATCGCTGCATTGTATGGGTTTAACACCTGCACCTCTCCTAATATAGAGCAAGGTGATACAAAATATATTCCAAATGTATGTGTCAATCATTAAATTATTCGTCTACATTTCCTGCTCTTTGTAACATGTACTAACATGCTCAGACCTGTCAACCGTTATGTTCATGTTTGTGGTTTCACATCTGCGGTGCATCAGATCATCTGATTCTGATTCAGATGTATCAGCAAGACATATATCAGAGTTAAGATGTCTAAAATTAGACATCAGGTATTCCACAAAACCAAACAGGTACAAAGCTTCCAGAGATCAATCCTTTGCCCTATTATATATTTTTTGTTTGTTTCTTTTGCATGTATGTACTTTTGCTTCCTCACAAGTCTGGCATTCTATCACACACTACATAACAGTCTGTGCGCTGCCATACCATTGTCTGTTTTGTCACCACGGTGTCTGCAAAACATTACTTCTTTAATCTAATGAAAATATTTTGTTTTTTTATAGCATTTGCATTCACAAAAGATTTAGCTTGGGTGGTAACCGATATTGTCCTGTTGTAATACTTACGCTTGGTATCTCCAACAACATTGCACCCAAGATCTAATAAGATAAGATGCTGCTACAAGATAACGTTCCTCTTGTGGCACAATAGTGCACAATACTCTCTTCCATATACACACTCCAACCGTAGATGCTCTCACTGTAGTAACTTTACTCCTCCCAAATTGCTTTCTCTTTTATTGTTCCTCTAGACAAAACCTCCCAAAACCAGACAAATGAGCTTGCTCGAGTTCGCCCTCTCTGCTCCCCATCCCATTTTTGTAAAACTCGTTCGGGTCCGTTTCTCGGGGAGATAGAGGGCGAATAGACCAAGCCTTGTCATGTTGCATGGACTCATGAGAATAGATTGGAGGCGAACCGGGCCTCACTATGGAGGCTTGCAGGAAATCAGAGGATATCAGCGTAATGGCTCATTTCTGTCACACAAAATGAGCGACTGTTTCCAATGGCCGGCACATGGCACAGGGAGGCACAGAGGGTGCCACTGTGAGGGGAGCCACGGTGGCATATCAGACACAGAGCACTCAATCTTGCCTCCCACAAATGTATTCAGAAGGTCACAGTGTCACTACACTGCCGCAGACTCCCCATTAAAATTTCATAAAAACAGCTTTATGTAAAATATGAGACAGACATGTAAGAGGGATGGAAGTGTCTCTCCCCAGACCATTCTTCTTCATCCTTCTGGATATTTAGGGTGAGCCTTTTAGTAGGAAATAGCACCGGGAGGGGGGAGGACCATTTTATATTTTTTTGGGGGGCAAGTTTTGTGCTCACTCTTAAATATTCCCTCCCAATTAGTATAAATTGAGCCGTTTATGTGTGCACCAAAAAAAGAAAAGAGATGCTGAAACACACTCAATGGGATGTTATTGATAAAATGAATGTGCTGTCATTTGCATACAAGTCTTTGGTATTTCACTCGTGTTGGCTTTGTATGGGAGCCCCTGCAGTTATTGTCACAGGAGCTCGGCCAGGCTGACATTCCTTATAGGATTACATTTACTCATTTCTCCCTTTTTTTCAATTAACCCCCAAACAAAGATCCCAGTGTGCTTAGGAGGGGAAAATGTTTGAATAATTAGCAGCTTAGCCCTCTGGTTGCGGTGAATTTTGAGCGAATCTCTGGAGTGTTAATGAGAGAAGAGGAACACTTCATGGAATTATTATTAGACCTTGTCAGAGAGCTGAGAGACAGACTCGGGTGGAACGGGTACCAATTAGACCGTGCATGGCTAGCAATCGGACTTACTGCACTGAATGCTAATTCAGCAAAACCCATCTGAAAGGCTACACATTGTAACACTTTCCATATCTAATGAACGACTATGAGGCTGATGTCTCACATAGGTGCACTGAAAGTGTCTCATCAGCTCGACTAAGGGCTTGTGCAAGAGGGTACATGTCTGTGAAATGGTCTTCCTGACCCAAGCATATTTAAATGCAGACTTTGCACGGTAATCCACAGATATTAAGTCACAGCACTGGGCAGTAATGTGCAGCAACTGTCTCACTAGTTGAGAAGGGAGGCTACGGTCACTCCCTCTCGCCAACTCTGCTCCATGTCTACACTGTGTCAGATCTCCGCCTAATCCAATCTGATCCGATGTAAGTCCATCTGGTAGTATCAGTTTCACGGTGTAGCATGTTTAATCTGCATGCGTATACGTTTGTAAATCTCTATATTCATTCAATGTTATATGTCTATTAGCTAACACAAAGAAAGCATCCCAGAGACAGGGTGAGAGTTGTCCACTCCTCAGAGAGAGTGTTTGGAGTGATGAATTGATATGCAGAAATGCAATCCTGGTGGTGGTTTGCCATTCAAGTCACCATGCCCATTACAGGCCATGGCGAGTTAAACACGTGTTAAACACTTTAACTCTTCTCCCATGGAACATTTACAAATGTCATTAATACTATTAGATGGAGTGAATGGCCCTGGTGCTGACATCAATTATGTTCAATATCTGTCATGAGGTTTACAACAATTCAAGATGCAATTATGGCGGATATATGAGAATAAGGAACCTTTCGTAGGCATACCCTTTTGAAACACTAGCAATATTGATTTTGCCTTTTCTTTGGTGACTTTTTTGTCCTCTACATGTGTCAGAACTGCTCTAAGCATTTCTACATCAAGGTGTACGCTAGGTGCTTTTGTGAACTGTTCTATTTTTCTGCTCATGAAAACTTGAGCTTTGATCCCAAGCTTTGTGTAGTCAAAAGAAAGATCAAAAGGGCCAAGCTACAGAGTCTATACAAAACACACAAAATAAAAGAATAGTTTCTGTGTCACAATGTGCCTGTGCTGTTGAAAAAACAAACAAATAAAATTCACTTTTCACCTTGTTCAGTTCCTGTAATTATCTCCAAACGTGATGCTGAACATTAAGTAAGTTTGCATGTGGAGCATTCAAGACTAATGAGCAGGGCAGAACATCTAATCATTGATTTGACGTGAACCACAGATAAAGAAATTGCTTCTTCCAAGAGGCAAACTCTGTTTCCTTGCTGATAAAGCATGACTAAGAGATAGTTCATAAATGTAGTTTGGTTTACCAGTATTTGCTGGCTTATTGTTTGTTGTGAAAATGATAAACAATAGCAACAACAAATCCTACGGATTGGTAAAAAGCAGCGTCTCAAGCTTTTCATACCCATTCTTACAGAGTACATATGGTCATGTATTCATAGTCTTCATATTCCATGGTTTAAATTATATGCGTTTAAATATTCTATGCTTAACATTTTTAAAGCATAGATTTCATAGTTGGTTCATAGCCATCTCAATGATGCAAGGACTTAAATACTAGGCTATATTCACCGTTATTCACATATATATATATATATAGTCACTAGTATACTACTTATTCAATCCAACATTTCTGTCCAAAATCTTAGAGCACAACAACATTTTCTGACTGATTTGTTATGTTTGTTTGGAACTCAGCCCTACACTGTGTACACTTTTACACATTTATGTATTCATTGGCTTGAGGCAGTCATTTTATGTGAACAAATAAGAAGCTCTTCTCCCTAAAAGGTTTGTTTCCATAGATCACATCAAAGAACCAGAGATTGGCAAAACAACACTGACAATTATCACGTTTCATTTTCACACTATTTAGAATGGCAAGTCAGCAGAACAGTTTTAACAATGATAATGGGGACAGTTCTCTCTGTTCTCTAGAAGACTGTCAGAGTTATTGAGATATGACATGACATTATTAAGTAATAAGAAATATTAATCAAGAATATTAAGGCATATTAGTAAATATATTCATTGACCTTGTTTTTTTTTTTTATATCTTTCCAATTATTGAACATTACAACATTGAAGTTGCATTATACACATGCTTCACATTGAGATTGGTTGGTAAATGTAGTAATTCTCTAACATGCATGTGGTAGTAGCCAGTGATATCACTGACACAGGCCAGTGCTTGTTTTCTGTCAGCCATCTCAGGTATTTGTTATACGGTTGTACATGTCTAACCTACCCACAGCAGTCAACCCAGGTTTAACCATCTGGCCAGTTGCACATACAAACGAATGCAGGCAAGATTTCAAAGGATTTTCATTAGATTTAGTAAATATTTTGGTCTGCAGAAAGAACACCCTCAGGTTGCTTATTACTAATTCAACACCTCAGTTCACAGAAGATGTCATATCCTTCTGCCATGATAGCGTACCCCACAATCATACAAAGTATTTTTTTGTGATTAAGTCCACATTCCCTGAATTAATGGTAAAATAATTGCATAGGTTGAGAATTAAAATTGAGATTTTAAGTTGATTAATGTATGATGTCACAAAAACAGTCAACTATACATAAATTGATATTAAGAGTTTCCAGAGTTTCCACATTTTTGGCAAAAAACAGTATACACATTTGCATTTAGAACAACAACATTTCTTCAACATTTGACACATAGGCTGCCACATCTAAAGGCAGAGCGATGGAAGAAACTTAGACTGAATACTGATGATGAAGCTTTGCTTTGCTTTTCCATTTCACCCGAGGATAGTCCCAGAGAACTGCAGGAATGAAAAAGCCCTCAAAGTATTGCAGAGGTTTTGCAGCTCGTCAATGCTGTACTACCAAGCCAGTGTTCAGCCATTGTGGTCTAATACTGCTGACAGGCATTCTTCACTTGTTCTCGTATTCTTTCTGCCAGGCGTGCAGCAGAACCCTCTAATTTCCTCATGCACCTTTTGATATAATGAACCTTTGAATACACATTTATGCCAGCTACTTGGTCCCTTTGGAAAGCCAATGTCAGTATTGAACTGTGATGTTTGAAGTGAAAGCATTATACTCTTTGGTTTAGAACATTTAACTCGCAAGTCTGTGAAGTGTGAGAACTGATGTTACAACAGTATCTTTTCAGACGATCACAACTGACTTGTTTACAACATGACAGAGAAGACCAAATATTTTCAGTCAGGAAGGTTGGCTCATGGTAGACTGCACATCTCCTTAAAGTTTTTTTTCTTACTGTGATGTATTCACATTGGGTGCTGAGCCAGAGGGGAGGAGGGGTGAGGAATCTGAGTCCGGTAACATACAAATGGCACTCGGGTCAGGCATTTTTATGCTCCATAAAATCTCTATGAACAAATGAAAAATAAGCGATGGAGGATGCAGCGTTCAAAAAAATATTTCTATTAAACCCTTCAGATAAAATCAATCAGTGGCTCCACGGACACTAAATTTGCAGGGGCGACTGTGCAGTGTTGCTTTAATTTATGAGTGGGGTCAGATAATGCATGGCTAACAGGGAGGCTGAGGGACACCAGCCCACCAGTGCACTGTGCTCAAGGTTACCACCGGAGAGTGGGGGGAGCAGAGAGAGCCATCCTGATGAAATGAGCTCTGTGGGTTGAATTACATTTTTTTCCTGTTCTGTTTGAGGGGACGGATATCACACTGAGTGTTCAAACTGATATGCAATGCAACATGAAATAAAAATCAATCAAGCAATATTTTGCGTGCCCGTGTCAAATAGCAATCAATTATGCATGCGTGTTCCAGTATCCCAGTTTTTTTTTCTTTCCCACTGTTATTGTCGTGACATTTTTTTTTTTTAGAGGGTTGTGAGGTTGGCACATTTAAAGGTCTCACATTAGTCATAGGCTCCTTGCTTTTACAAGTTTGCTGGGAATATAAATGCAACTGTTTCTTACAATGGGAGTGCTAATTGATTTGCTGTAGTCTATGGTAGACCAGCATGTGCCTAAGTGCTGCACATGAGACCTGAGCCTCTGGTGTGTAGGCCTCCTCCATCTTTTTGGGACTCCCATGTGGTCCTCTCTGCAGGTAATCTATTTCAGCTCACGCACAGCAGCAAAGGCAGCCATCTCCAGTGATCCCCCCCCCCCCCCCCCCCATTTGAATTAACAATATTCCATGCATGCATTGTTAGCATTTTAAAGATGGAGGTGCCGGTGATAGCCTCCAGAAAAGAGGGGAACTGGATGATATATACACTGAGCGCAGAGCATGAGCTCCCACTAATGAGAAGACGCTGTCTGGCATCTGTAGCAGAGCAGACGCAGCTCGAAGACAAACCAGAGGAGGGTTATGTGGGGAAGAATATGGTGATTGTGGATGAAAAGCGCCTTATCTGTCATCCCAATCACGGTATTGATCTGGAATGCTAATCTCGTACTGGAATGTTTTGTGACAAAATCATGCATTGCATCTCACACGATGGATAAACATGTGATATTGCAGTGACAGGCAGCATGCACAGTGCTCACCAGCATATGTAAATGATGCATATGCTATCAGCATATGTTTAGAGTTTATTTCCTTTCATTTCATTTGCAAGTTTTAATAGTGCACGTCTCCTTTAAATGTGAGAAAACTACAGTGATGTCATGATCAGTGATGGGCAGTAATGTGTTAGAAGTAGCGTTACTGTAATCCCAGTACTTTTTTCAAATAATGAGTAAAGTAAGGGATTACAATTGCAAAAACAGTAATGAGATTAGGCTACTTTACTTTCTTGCAAGCAGCCTGCGTTACTGCGTTACTAAACCGTGATTTTGCCATAGACAGTAAAATAATTTGGGATTTTTCTGTATGGATTTTGCTTTGTGAGACTAACGGTACAGATCCACTTGTACTTCACTTCATTTTGTCGTGTCGCATTCCACTCTAGTCCTATGGGTGACGTCAAGCGACTTTAACGCGCCCGCAAAGCATTCCGGGAAGTTAAACTGCATCAAATTAGTAGTATTTCTTAAGAAATATTTTAAACTAAAATGACTGTCATTATTATCATTTAAATAATATATATTACAATATCATTTTATTTGTGCTTTGGGCACCAAAATAGCCAGCAGCGGCACTGTACACACACAGTTCAAACATATACTCTTCTTTGACATTAGAACAGCCTAAATGTGGCATGCAACAGCATTTTCTGTTTTGGTAAATGCATTACTCCTCTTTGCACTGCAACTGTTAAAAGATGTAAATGTTAATAGAGACTTTGGTTTTAATTATTTTATTGCTGTATTTTATTTACATCTATTCGAATGAAGGACTATACACACCAAAAAGTTAAGTTTGAAACTAATAAACCAAGTTTTAAAAAAGCGTATTCAGGTTGTGTATAGCTAGTGTTTTTGAAAAGTAACTAAGTAAAATGACTGATATAATCTTTTTCTTATTCTTATAAGTTACTGATATAATCTGTAACTTTTTCGTTACAAAACCTGACTTTTTAGTTCATATTTCTCGCTAGCTATTCCAAAATATAAGGCCACAGCCTAAACTTGTTAGTACAGAAATACAGCCTTCTATGAGTTATCTCCGCAATCTTGGATAAAACAATGAACGTCACATCGCCTTCACTCTGATTGGCCTTGTCACAACACTCAGCATTTGCATAAAATAGACTTCTTGTCTATTTTGGCCTCGTCACTTATCGCTAGCAAATGGCCACTCCCATTTAAAATGAAGGGCAGCCTGCCGCTTTACCACTGTCTCTTGTAGCTAATGTGAATGCGGGGTTAAGCACGGTTCGCATTGCATGTGCAAACGGCAGCGCTGCGCTATGAAAGAAATTTTCAATGGCTTGAGCGCGCAAAAACTGGTCTGCCGTTGCGACGAGCAAAGCGCAGTGCAAGCGGCATTTTGCCACTTTGCTGCTCCTGTGTGTGCTGCGGCCGAAGTTCAACCATGTTGAACTTTGACTGCGGCACACTGTAAATCAAGTCTTTTGCACTGAGCCCGGCGGCAAGCACAACAAAACACTTTGTGACATTACCTCAACCAAGAGCAACCTAGCAGCGAGCTAAGCGCATGCCGCTTAATGTGAAGTCCCCTTTAACGTGCGATATTTCTTCATGTGGGTAGTGTCAAGCCGGGTTCGCGTTGTACGCGCAAGCGGCAAAGCTGTGCTATGAAACCGATTATTTTCAAAGGCTTGCATGCGCAAGAATAGGCCTGCCGCTGCATTGAGCAAAGTGCAGCGCAGCACAAAAGGCATTTTGCCGTTTTGACGCTCTTGCATGTGCCACGGTCGAAGTTCAACCATGTTGAACTTTGACCGCAGCGCTCTGTAAATCATAGGTATTTTGCGCGGAGCCCGGCGGCAAGCACAACAAAAATCTTTGGGACATTACCTCAATCAAGAGCGACCGCAGTGTACGCCACGTACAATGTGAACCCGGCTTCAAGCAATGAAGCCAGCAGGTAAGCCTAGGCAATGTTTGTGAGTCAGACAGAAGTCGGGCGCTGTTTTCTCTGTTGGTATTTAGGGGGCTTCACATTGTACACGGCATGCGCTACACTCGCCGCTTGGTTGCTCTTGGTTGAGGTAACGTCCCAAAGACTTTTGTTGTGGTTGCCGCTGGGCTCAGCACAAAAGACGTCTGATTTAGGCCTACAGCACACCGCGGTCAAAGTTGAACATCGCACGCGCAAGAGTGGTTAGGCGGCAAAATGCTAATAGCATCCGCACCACCCAGAAAATACTTTCAACGTCCCTGACTATCGGCCACATTGTCGGAATCAGAATCTTACTGCTCTAACAATTCACTTGAAATGAATGTATGAATGAAGTCACTCATTAGGCTTTATTGGTTTTATCAAGTTGTAGTCATGCTGCTATAGAAGCTTTAAAAGGATGTGTACGGATGTTTGGCAGAAATCTGAACGTAAAAAAATAGTGGCTCATCTTACTTCTCAAAAGTCCACCCCTTTGAAAACTTCTGTCTACGCCACTGAGTGAAAGCTGGGCAAATCTTTGTGAAAATTGTGTATAAGTTGCATATTTGCTCAAATATCCCCATATCACATGTGTACTAGTATGTAACTTAATAAAGCTTGATGGATGAGTTTGTTTATTAAGAAGTCATTGTAGGCTGTGTATTGTAAGGCATGTTAACTTGTGAAACCAGTGAAAGTTAGATGTGCGTCAGTGAAACACCTAGTTGAAGGTGAGAGGGTAAACATATATTCTACTGTACATACAGATAAAGAGACAGAGGTGAAAATCTTTTCTTTTTGTTATTTTTTTCTACTAAAACAAATTTAAAGCTACAGAGCTTAACTTATACTTATATCTCTTTTTGCATTGTATCCTTTAAAGAACCCTAAATATATCTTTGTTGGTTTTGTGTGCCTTATTCCCTGGCAACACATACATCACAGAAACATTTGCGTGTTGTTGATATGCTTCACTGTAAGCACACAATGGCTGTTGTTTTCTGTGAGTCTGCACAGGTTGGGTTTGTTGGGGAAGTCTCTTGTGGGTCGGTTGTGATTAAATTAGTATGGTCTTGACTGCGTGCATTCTTCAACTTCAGAAAGCAGCTGGCCAAATATTCAAACAAACAGGCCTAGGATAGTGATAGACTGTCATTTGCTCACTGGTCACCACTTTAACTCTGCTAAATCTACATTGTACACAGATGTACTGCATGATTGTGCTGAAATTTGTCCGTTCAGAAATAGGCCAAAATGAATTTACTGAAATGATGGCCGGCCTCTCTCTGCTTTTAGTCCACCACTCAGAGGGGAGGAAAAGTAGTCTGTCTTAGAAGCAGGCAATCAAGACTACCTAGGGGGCATTACAATCAATGCCAGAGAATCGCCTGCCATTAGTTACCCTTATAAACCAGGTAATGTCTATCCAACCTCACTTGGCAATCCATTCTGAAAGATCCATTGCACCTACTTTCACTCTGAGGTGAAATGACGGGCTTGGAGAAATGATTGCTCCTTTGTTCTGTCTCATGCCAGATATGTAAATTGTGGAGGCTTTTCGAGGATTGGAGAATTGGAGGTGGGTGTTAGTTCAGGGGGAGATTATGGATTACATGCTCTCGGTTTTCTCTTCATGAAATCTTGTTTCGAACAGCTCGTTTTTGATCCATCCCAAACCGACCTTAATAGATTAAAGCGTCATGACGGAGGGGATGTGAGTTTATACAATCGCAAGCTGAAAATGTTGAAACAGGTCTATAGGAGTTTGGAGCATCTTCAATGACACCACTTTGTCACTGGCGCTTTGATGTGAAATGTTCCCAGTACGCTGCAAGCATCCGCTGCTCTGTTTTACCTTTTCAAAAGATGTTTTCACAAAAAAACGGCTTGTGAAATGTTACCACTTGAAACTGTACTGAAAATGGCAACAACTGAAATATATTTGTGGTGAACTGTAAATATGATCAATGGCCCACAGATCAGTAGTGAAAGACGCAGAACAGTCAGATGGTTGTCGGTATTGTATTGTTCATTCAGTATTGGGCTTTGTATTGGGGTGTGCCACTATCCAATCCTTTCATTCTGCTGCCACAGCCCATTAGAACTCTCATGGCATAATTACCCTTAATTGAATTGTAATGAGTTTCAGAGCTAAGACAAATGCGGGATCCTTTCAGGCTCATAGCCTAATAGATGATTTTATCAAATGTATGCAATTTTCTTGAAAACAAACAAAAACATGGGTATGAAATGGTTGATCTGGCTATTTGAAAAAAAGTTAGAAGACT
The DNA here is from genome assembly GCF_018492685.1 of Alosa sapidissima. Taxonomy (NCBI): domain Eukaryota; kingdom Metazoa; phylum Chordata; class Actinopteri; order Clupeiformes; family Clupeidae; genus Alosa; species Alosa sapidissima. The sequence goes on from NC_055970.1 coordinate 31,343,248, forward strand.
CTTGCTTTCTGATGTAGAACAGTTTACTTCTGTAACCAGTTTAAAAAAGCCTTTAGGTCTACCTTTTAGACGATAGTTATTAAATAATGGAAACAAATGGCTCCAATAACATATGGACCATTGCGATGAAAGCCATCCATCTTGCTTTCCCGCCCATGTTGTTCTGATTCACCATAGTCTCATAGGTGTGATCCCGTGCGTGGTGTGCGTACTACGTGACTGTACCTGAGCTCAGAGGAGATGGCTTATGAATTCATTATGACTTTGACATCTTTTCCTCTTTACGTCATGACCCTCTTTCCACCTGCCACACAGGTAGAGTCATTTGACTAGAACTAGACGTCTCCACGAGCTGCCGTCACCACTTGTGGCCCTAATTCATGTCGATTTAGTGAGTGACACAGGTGGGAGTGCTGATTACATCACAACATTTGGACTTGTGAAGACAGGCAGGCAAGCACGGTTCCATCCATCAGAAGAAGCACTGTGCAGCTCTGGCACAGAAGCTGTCTCTCTCTCTCATTCTGTCTCGCTCTCTCTCTCTCTCATTCTCTGTCTCGCTCTCTCTCTCATTCTCTGTTTCGCTCTCTCTCTCTCATTCTCTGCGTCCATCTCTCCTTTGAAGCAATAAAATGGCTGAAATGAAGTAGAGGGTGCTGCGGCAGCGCAAAGCTGTCCAGGTGGTCATGCCGCTGCGTTCAGGTCTTGTTCAACTTGGCTTTTGCAGATTTCAGCCAGTGAGAATCATGCCAGCTACAGTCTCACAGCTTGCTATTGTTTTTTCATGCACAGTTACCGTGTCATTCTCTAGATATGAAAACGTGTGTGGTGAAGTGGTATCAAAACAAATCCATAGTACCATGCAGATTGTTGATTTCCATCACACACTTCGCAAAGAAATGTATTCTTCTCTGGTGGAAAAACGAGCTCGCACCAACATTCAATATGTTTATAGAACAGATCTCTCAATTTCTTCCCCTAGAAAAGATAACACTTGAAAGTCACAATAAGGGTGACCTATTTCATGACCTTTGAAACTACTACTTTCCCACCTGGAAAAGCAGGTCATATGAGAAATATCTATTCCACACACTCCAGTGTGATTATATTATTATATTATTTTTTTTTTTGGGCCTGAATGGGTAACTAGCTGCTGGCGTGCAGTTGCCAACCCTCACTCCGCAGGGAGGAGCCCAGGTAGGAGCTGGACACGCAGCGACCGAGACCTCTGGCTGTTGGAGTGGGCGCGCTTGGGGGGCTAGATGGCTTAACTTTGTCTATGATGTGTCGGTAATGTAAAATAAATTAGAACTAGTTTGTAACTGTGATTTGTCAACGTACTGGTTATCTAAGTATTGGTAATATTTTTTTTTTTTTGTGAATTTCCCCTTGAGGATCAATAAAGTATCTATCTATCTATCTATCTATCTATGCGGGCGCGCGTGTGTGTGTGTGTGTGTGTGTGTGTGTGTGTGTGTGTGTGTGTGCGTGCGTGTGCGTGTGAGCATGCGTGCAGAGATGACTCAATAAGGATGCGCATGTGTGTGTGTGTGTGTGTGTGTGTGTGTGTGTGTGTGTGTGTGTGTGTGTGTGTGTGTGTGCGCATGCATGTGTGGAGAGGATGAGGGTGTGATGTGGATGTAGAGCACTTGTTTATAAAAATTGTTCATGAGATCCATTGAAATTTTTAATGTACATTTGTAAATGAACTCTTCTGTGATCGATTGAAAATAAAAAGATGTAAAAGCAAATCCATAGTACCTGGTACTCTTGATAAAATGGCAAAGACCGTTAGTCAGGATGAGAGACAATAATCAATGATGCAATTAATTGCAACCTCAGTAAAACATCCTTCTTTATCATGATACCTCACAACAAATATTTTTAGAGGGAATGCATCTGTCTTTTAGAGAGTTCAAAGGTGCTCGATCTTGTTGTCTTCTTATTTCCAGGTCGGTTATTTCATTCAAAGGTTATATTGACAGTTAATGATAAATCCTTTCCTTCTGTTTTTTGGTATCAGATTGCTGTTCTGTCTGGCCCAAGCTGATAGTTTCCATCTCAGGTTGTGTTAAATAAATGGCCAGTTGACCTGAATATAACAACAGGCTGACTGGAACATTAAAGTGCATACTTAACTACGTCTACTGAGCACACTAGATATTCTGTCTGAAAGTTAAATACCATGGTGGTGATACGAAAATAAAAGATTTAAAACAAAGAAGACAACTGCTTTGGAATACTGATATTGGAAAAATGGATCGCTATTATACACACAATGACACTGTAAAGAGTCCAAGCCCCTTGTAGTGACAGATGGATAGATGGTCTGGTAGAGAGATAGTGATAGATGAAGTTTAACAGTCAACATCAGAGCAAGCAAACACAATGTTAAGGTACTTGACAAAGTATTGAAGTTGACACATCTTGGGGTTTGAGACTCCTTACAGGAGATGATTCACTGTACATTGCAGTAACAATGGGCACAATCCCAGACAGGAAGAGCTTGCTTTTTCACATGACTGCACTCCCCTCCGCACGGTGGTGGAATGTCGGCTTCGCCACTAACTGTTAAGGAAAATATCTATTTTTCTGTCAAAGCGTCATAACACTTTCCACCTGAGGTAAAGACTTTGTTGGGCATTTTATTAATAGTGGAATGGAGGACATCTTATTTCCTCTTCCCCATAAGAAGTATTTTCTTATGTGCAGTTGTGTACAAGCATTGTGTGAATAATTGATCTCTGTTTTTAATATTGTAGAGTTTGATTAGTTCTGTTTTCTTTCTTTCTTTTCTTACTTGTGGTTGCAATGTAGAACATGAGAAGTGAACAGTATAGATTGTGGCTTGTCCATACTGTATAAGAAAACAATGTTTTCGAATGTTCTCTTCAAATGTGTGCCTGACAAGACATCTCTTCTGTGCGTCTCAGCAGGTAACCAGTAGGATGGTGGCTGGGGAGGCAGGTGGGCCCAACTACCTGGTGGCCTGCTGGCAGCCCATCCTCATCCTGATGCTGGGCACCGTGCTCTCCGGCTCCGCCACCGGCTGCCCGTCGCGCTGCGAGTGCAACGGCCAGGAGCGCTCGGTTGTCTGCCACCGCCGGAAGCTGATCGCTCTCCCCGAGGGCATCCCCATCGAGACGCGACTGTTAGACCTCAGCAAAAACCGCCTGAAGACCATCAATCCCGAGGAGTTTATCAGCTACCCGCACCTGGAGGAGCTGCAGCTGAATGAGAACATCATCTCCGTCATCGAGCCGGGAGCCTTCACCAATCTCTACGGCTTGCGGACGTTGGGCCTGCGCAACAATAAGCTTAAGCTCATTCAGCTGGGGGTCTTTACGGGATTAAGCAACCTGACCCACCTGGACATCAGCGAGAACAAGATTGTCATCCTGCTGGACTACATGTTCCAGGACCTGTACAACCTGAAGTCGCTGGAGGTGGGCGACAACGACCTGGTCTTCATCTCCCACCGCGCCTTCCACGGCCTCAGTGGCCTGGAGCAGCTGACCATCGAGAAGTGCAATCTGACCACGCTGCCCAAAGAGGCCTTAAGCCATGTCCACAACCTGCTGACGCTGAGGCTGCGCCACCTCAACATCAACGCCATCGGGGATTACTCGTTCCGGAGACTCTATCGGCTCCAGGTGCTGGAGATCGTGCACTGGCCCCTCCTGGACACCATGACCCCCAAGTCCCTCTACGGGCTCAACATCACTACCTTGTCAATCACCCACTGCAATCTCACGGCTGTCCCTTACCAAGCTATTCGCCACCTAGTGTACCTTCGCACCCTCAATTTGTCTTTCAATCCTATTCATACTATCGAGGGGAACCTACTGCACCACTTGCTCAGGCTCCAGGCCTTTCACTTAGTAGGGGGCAGACTGGCTGCGATCGAGCCTTACTCCTTCAGAGGGCTTAACTATCTTAAAGTTCTCAATGTGTCAAGCAATACCCTCAGCACCTTAGAGGAGTCCGCCTTTCACTCGGTCGGCAACCTGGAGACTTTGGCGCTCCACGACAACCCGTTGGCCTGCGACTGCCGCCTGCTGTGGGTGTTCCGCCGCCGCTGGAGGCTCAACTTCAATCGGCAGCAGCCCGCATGCGCCTCGCCGGAGTTTGTGCAAGGCAAGGAGTTCAAGGACTTCCCCGACGTGCTGCCGGCCACCTACTTCACCTGCCTCAAGTCGAAGATCCGTGAGCGCAAGGCCCAGCACAAGTTCGTGGACGAGGGCACCACGGTTAATTTCGCATGCCAGGCTGACGGCGATCCCGCCCCGGTGATCATATGGCAGACGCCGCGGAAGCAGTTCATCACCGTCAAAACGATTGGTCGACTCAGCGTCTCTACAGACGGCACCCTGGAGGTGCGCTATGCCCAAATCCAAGACAATGGCACGTACACATGCATCGCCAGCAACGCGGGGGGAAACGACACCCGCCTCGCCCATTTGCATGTGCAGAGCTATTCCCCCAACTGGCCCCATCAGCCAAATAAAACATTTGCCTTCATCTCCAATCAGCCCAGCGAAAGTGGCGCCAATGCCACCCGAGGAATAGTGCCCTTCCCGTTCGACATGAAAACTCTGATCATCGCCACCACCATGGGATTTATCTCATTCCTCGGCGTCGTGCTTTTTTGTCTCGTCCTCCTCTTCCTCTGGAGCAGAGGGAAAGGCAACGCCAAGCCAAACATCGAGATTGAGTATGTACCTAGGAAGACAGATGCGGGCGATAGCAGCCCAACCGAGGGGCCCCGTAAAATCAATATGAAAATGATGTAAGAACAAAGTGATAGGTGAATCAGTCTATTTGAAAGCCATTGGGCTGGTTATGTGTCGAACCTATTAGAGATATAAATATCTTGGGGGGAAAAATAAGCCAACCTCTCAGTGTTTACCATCAACAGGTTCCTAAAAGTGCACACCTGGATGGAATTACTGGAACTCGAGTCTGTGTGGATTTGTATGGGCAATAGATTGTTTCAAACTGAATACAATTCACTTTCCTTTCTGTGTGAGCCAGAATTCAAAAGGCAGATTGTTATTGGGGTCTGTTCTTTTGTCTGTGTTTTCTTGTACATTGTTATTTCTATGTACATAGGGCAATGCACTTGTTGTATGCTAATGTTAAAAAGATGTTCATGGGTTGGTGAGCCTATTAGCGTGCATGTATTGTATAAGCACAGGTCAAATACATGCCAACACAAAAGATGCACCACCATAAGATCTCCATTGTGATTTTGGTGACAATTTACATTACATGGCCCTTATTACATTGTTACAGTGCCAGTCAGTGCAATGCAACATACTAGTTATCAATGTGAAACAGCACATGAACCTTTGTAGTTACCTATCAGAACCCAACATCCCAAAACTGTAACTGTATAATGTATTAGTGGCCTGTCACTTATAACTGATCATTACTTAATATATTACACTGTAACAAGGGCTATATAATGTAAACTGTGACCATGAGACAACTACATTACAAATATTTGATATATAAAAAATATGCTTGACAATCATATTATAAAGGTCAAGTGTTAAATGCTTAAAAAAAAAGTTCCATGCCAAGTTATTACTGACTTATTGACATCCGCTTAAACATTTTTGGCCATATGTAGCTTTATGTTTCTTAAGGCTACAAAGCAGAGGTACATACTTGTGGTAAACAGAGGGACACTTGGTAGCCATAATGTGAAGTGCACATGTGGTGATACAAAAGCATTCAAGTCTCTATTTACGAGTTGGGAAACTCTGCCTTTTCTTTCTCCCTTGTTTTCAGCATAACTAACAAACATTGTAAAACAGGGTTTTGTATTTGTTGAGAACTGTCTTGTGCTGTTCTTGGTTTCACAAGCCATGGATAACTCTGGGGGAAGAGTGTTTATCAAACCTTGAAATGCCATCCTCACTGATTTTGGGATATAAAAAATGTACAACATTAAAATGGTAAGCTTTTATAAAAAAAAAAAATATTTTCTCCTCAACCCTGCATACAAAAGTGTAAATGAATAAATGTAACTCACCGTAGCTTAAAGCAGTAACCCACTGAATACTGACAGAACTCTGTGAATATAATAGTTTTTTTGTCATTAGCATAATGTCTTAATTAATCATTTGGTTTCGCCATTCGCTATTTCGCAAAGCAAAGCCATCAAGTTCTTGATTTTTTACTAATATTTTTTCAGTTTTTGTAGCAACCTGCTGTGATTTATATTGGTTGACAAGTGTGATGTATGTCTGCCGGTTCAGGACTTTAGTTATTGACTCCCTATTGTTTACTGAGAGCCCTGAGTGTGAAATTCTTTTTATCTCTCATGGCTTTAACAAACAGATGTTGGCGACATTCCCAGACAAGCACACGACAGGGCTGATGAGGAAACGCTCAAATATAAATAGCAAATTGTGACAGATAGACTGCAAAATCAGCCTTTTATTACCTTTAAGAATCCCTGCGTAGTGACTTTTGGGCCTGGATAGGAATAGAAATAACAAACCTATTTTAAACATTTTAAGGGATATCAAATCTTGTGTAACACTCCGTCTCTCCACCTTGTTTCCTGAGGATGACTCACAAAGCTGTGCTGCCTAAGCCACGTGTGCTTTTTAAAATCAAGATCAAGAGACGGCCGGCGCAGAATGGGACAGAGACAGAGACAGAGACGAGCACCTAGATGCAGGGTATTGACTAACTGGGGTGATGAGGCACCAAACATGAGTGAATAAAACATGCCATGCTGATATTTGACAACAAGTCTGACCTACAAATTGAGACAGTGGATCTTTTTCTTATGCGCTAAAGGGGACTGCTCCTCCAAAGTGACCTTCATGCTGTTGTCTCACTTAAAAAAGAGAAAAAACACAATTTTCCCATCCTGTGTCGGGTCCCACTGCCAGTATTTTTAGACTTCACTGTTGCCAGAATGTCCGCTGTACCCATTCAATTTAGCTTCCCAATTATGCTGATGGAGTTCAATAAAACACTTTGATATATGATGGTGTTTGTAGGCTAAAAGGCCTGATCAAATATATCCCATTAGGTTCACTGGGATGGAACATTGCCTGATTAAATTCGCAGCTTAGTGTAATAATGAAATGCATATTTTTCTCTACAAATGTGGAGGAATGAGGTATTAAGTATTAAGTATGACAGTCACTCTCATTGCCAAGCACAGCTCAGCACTTTAAGTGTAGACATAATTGCTGCTGCAAAGCATACAGCACTTCTGCAACAACACAGGTACAATATATTTTAAAGTATATTTTTGTGGTTCAGCTTAGAGTTTTCTGGCATGGACAAAAGTGTACACAATGTCGTGATCCAGCCAGCCAGTTGAGCCATGTATAGAAAGTAGCAGATGGTTCAACCATCGCAAAAAATATGGCTAAAAGATGTTTGATTTCATAGGGTATGTGAATCATTCAGCAAAGCTCTTTCATAAGAGCAACTTTTGCTTGAAGGTCTCTTTTTGTGCATCTGAAATTCAGAGATATTCCCCAATGACCAAACAGGAAATCACACATGACTGACTCTGTTACTCGTACCCCACGCAATCTGGGGGGAAGATAATGAGCCAATTTCACATAGTTTACCACCATCAAGAGCCCTCTGCTTCCTACCAATGATATTTTAAATGATTCAGATGATGTTCCTGTTGACATTTCTATGTCAGCAAACACAAATCCACCTGACAAAAATGACTGAGGAACAGTAACATCAGGGGACGTGTGATTTTGATGTCAGGGGGATGAAGGGGGATTTGAGGTACGACAAGGACAAATCTTGGAGACTTCTATCTCGCCCCCTGTGAGTGATGGGACAGGAGGGATTGCAGACGCTCTCACCGCTGAGAGGATGAGGCTCTCGAGCAGTTTCAGTATGTAGGTCATGCGCAGCCATCATTAAAACTACTGCGAAGACGTTTTCACTCGCTATTTGACAATCGAGAATGCACCATACAGCTCAAATGAGTGGATTTTTAAAAATAATCCTTAGGAAAAAACCCACAGCAGATAATACATGAAGAGAAAACACATTTTGCTATTAATTATTAAATACAAATCCATCTTTACATTATTTATTAATTGTGCCCTTGCATTTTTTATGGGGCCACGTTTTATGCTACTCTACATCAAAGGGGGCCATGGAGTAAAATCAAAGGGTTGTATGGTTAAACTTAACGTGTTGTGTCCAAGCCATAATTTTATAATGCATTTATCTGTATCGACCTCCAATGCTGCAAACCCCTGATTGTTATCTGCATGGACTGGATAGGCTCGTGCCACAAGGGGGCACTCTACAGAATGGTTCACGTGCAGAGGTGTGGTCAGTTCTACCTTTAGCATCAAAAATGTCCATCTCAAAACTGCTAGCGTCAGTGCCATGATACATTATAGGCCTACTATTTTCTGTAGAGCTGGTTGTAAATGACTGCCAAATTATATCCTGTAATAATTCCTCAGAGCTGTCTACAATCTATTGTAGCTCTAGCCGTGAATATTAATTTCCAACTTTAACTAGCACAATTGCAGCTAATTTGTTGTGAATGGATGAATAGTTGCATTTGTACAGTCCTTCTCTCAGTAGGCTACTCCAAATCCCATTGAAAGATGACGCCTCTCAACCACAATCAAAATGTACCCGTAAGTTCTCACACAAATTGAGAGTGCTTCCAAACGACGACGTTTTCTTACCCTGAATACAGTAAAGAGAATTTCAGGAAATGAAGAAAATTGAGCTCAGCTGACTGTATAATTAAGATACAGCCAGGATTCGTTGTGGACTTTCAAGCGAACTTCAGGTAGTTGCCGTCTCAAAAAGAGAGAGGAAAAACTAGAAACAGTAGTAGAAAATAGCCTAGTTTTAAGTAAGAGCTACAACAAGAGTGGAACACAAAGAGTTTGACACAAAGTGCTGCGAATAATAGTTTATCATTTATGTCTCTCTACATGAAAGCCTCAGCAATACCTGCACTTTATCACTGCAGGAGATCCAACTGCCACAGTCCTCCTACATCTCTTTTTTGTTGTGTCAGAAATGTGACATGCTCCTGCAACATGGAAGAATGGCAATTTTCTGCGTAGAAACATGGGAGCGCTCAAATGCTCCGTTTGTATTCAGCAAGAGGCTTTGGCACATTCATAGTGTAACATAAATGTCTGGGTCTGTTTGTCTCGGAAGACGAGCTGGGTCTTCCCATTCCTATCCAATTCATGTTGCATTTGTTGATCAGAACAATTTTCATAAAGGCCTCATAAGGTGTCCTCTCTTCCACTCTGATAAAGGCTGTTAATATTTTCATTCATTTTTAGCCTTACTCTTTACAAAACAAAGGCAAAGTGGAAAATGTGTGTCTTCTTGTTTAGTTTTTTTAGACATTTAGGAAAATACACCAAAGAGAAGATATTGTCTTATGGCCACTGAGCTTCCTCCAGATATTCTGTTCTTAGTCATTCATTCCTGGCTATTTTACCATACACCAAGTTTGGACAGATATTGCAAAAGGAGGAGGACAAAACTCTGTACAATCTCATAATGGTCATTAAATTATCACAAGATGCACAATTCACCATATTCACCATAGGAGCGGAACCTGATGTTAGCAATGCACCGTGTACTACTTGACTTGTGGCATTCCAATGAATGGTATGGATCTGATCCTATAGTCATAATAATCCTGAGACCTTTAAAATGACATTTCATGCAATGACGCTCTCGCATACCCTTTATTTGTGAGAATCCAGCTCTGTGCACCTCAGTGTCTGCCAAATGGCATTTGTTTTCCTCGCAGGCCTGTACAATGAGATAGAGAATATGCAGAGCAATGTAGGCAGTGTCTTGGGGCATCTCTGCATAGAAGCTTCTGGCATTCATGAAGACAGTGGTGAGGAGATTCCCCATTTGCAGCGGTGTGGATGGCACCATTTCTCTGCAGATTGAGCGGGGCAGGTGTGCCAGGGTGTTCTGGGGCTGGGGCTCCTCGTGGGCCTCATTCCGGCAGAAGTCTACTGTACTTCCTCTTCCTCCTCCTACTCCTCCTCCTCTTGCTGCGGCTGCTCACCTTGAAAGTCCATGAATCAGTCTTTAATCTCATTTGGTCCTTTTCAATTACCTCCCAATCAGACTTCCACAGACCCCAAATTAGTTTGCTCCTGCAACAGAGTTTGCTGTGGGGGAAGCACACACACACACACACACACACACACACACACACACACACACACACACACACACACACACAGAGCTACCTCCCTGTAGTGGAATGAAAATGGAAGAATTCATTACAATCCAGCACATTTTTCTGTGTTGAAATAGGCATACATAATAGCAGGAATCGGATGCCTAAAAGCTATTGGTTTTGGTATTTCAGATTCTAAATTACCTGCTTACTTTGGCTCATGAAAAATGATCTCATTTGTCATCTACACACAATATGAAATACAAACAAGTATGTGAAAGCTTTAGGCTGTCTGTGGACCGTAGACTGTGTTCTCTAATGTCATCTGAGTACTTTGCATTGATAAGTGCAAAACTAATGAAGATAATGACATTAACACAACACAGTCATTACATTTCCAAGTCCATAGGCAGCAGTATAAGCCAGGCCAATCCATCCATATTTGTTGTCTCCGACTTTGATCATGTTTATCTTCCCTTCCTCAGTCTTCCTGAATGACATCCTGAAAAACATCCATGTGTTTCTGAGAAGGGCACACGCAAAGCCCTCTCCCCTGTGTATATTAGTATGAAGACAAACACACTAAGAATGCCAAAACTGCCAAATCTCATTTGGTTCAATTCCCCACTGTGTGTGCTTCCCTCCCTGCTGGTGCCAGGAGAGAGGAGACTAGCCTCGGGTGATGTCAGGTCCCTGCAACCCCGACCAGAGAAGAGACCGGCCGCATGGCAGAGTGCCCACAGTGATCTCAAACACAAGCAGCACCATTAACTCCTCTGGGTGACCTTTCTTTTCTCTTTTTTCCCCTTTCTTTTGTGAAACCTGACACTGATCGTGCCACAGCCTCAACATTCAAGAAGCAAAGAAATGATCAAAATGAAATATTCTGTTGTTTGGTTAAGGGATGTGCGCACTTTGATGCTCTGACATTTGTGGACGGAAAAGCAACCGATTGCATTTGGCATGCATGCACACAGGGTAAACGGCAAACATGTGTGAGAAAAACAAATAGCCGCCACACCTTAGCCACTAAACTATTAATTATCCATATCAGATGTGTGAGCCTGCTAAATATGAATGGGGAAAAAAGGATATCACTGCCTCAAGGGGTGAGACTAAAGCACAGTGTTCTAGTTATTTTGCACAATTAAGTTTAATCCATGGGTGAAGGAAGCTGCTCTGTGATAAGAGCAGTAGAAGTAGAATTAGAACTGCAGTCTACAGGCACCTAAGAGATGTAACGGTGCTGAAAGGCTGCAATACCACAGTAACATGTACCCTCTGGCATAGTTGCTCTTGCGCATGCAAGCCTGCGAGCACTAATTAGACAAGGAATCACTCACGCATTCACACTTTGTGAAGTGGAGCTAGGGGAGCAACAGTCTGACGGTCCCGTGCATAGTTGTGAGGCATTGTGACAACTTTAGAGTGGTTTTATTTTTTGGTGGTGCTTGTCTGCTATAGCTTTGTGAATTGAACACAGTGGATTCTCTCTTTTTTTCCCCCTGCTGGTGTCTGATCAACACATTGCATTATTCATGAGGGCAGAACTCTAGAAGTATTTCACTGCATCTGGAGCTGCCAGAATCCCCTCACGAGGTGGCAGCTGTTTAATGAGATTTAATGAAAGGAAATTTCATTTAAGAATTATTCACTGCAGGAGCCGTGGGCCTGTCAATAGTCCTTCAAAGACACACATACCACATAGCCCCGTCTACAACAGTCCTCACCCACGGTAGTCTTCGGAAATAGGAACGCAAAAATTGAAATGTACTGATGAACAAAACTGATGTGTCTGTGCATGTGTGTGCGCTTGTGCTTACGCTAACCAAACATCAGCCAAGAGCCAAGCAACAGAGGTTAGAGTCCTCTTGATTGTTAGAGCCACAGCAAATCCATTTGACAGTTTGGTTTTCATGTTCCCTCTCCCTCTCATGTGTCACCCACACACACATATACATGCACATCCCCGGCAGTTAAGAGGTTGGCCGAGTTTGTCACTAACAAGGCACAGATCCCTCTGATCTTCCCTCGGTCTCGAATGCACATCAGCCTGGCGCGAGCGTAGCCTAATTCTCAAGCCCAAGCCTTGAAGGATTTCCATCCATAACAACAGTGTCATTCACCAAGATGCAGAAGCCGGAGAAAATGAATAAATCTCTCTGGCAGTCTACGCACGCTCAACAGGGCCTAATCCTTCATGGCAGTCCAAGCCCACGGTAAGGAGCTGCTGGCCAGCTGACCAGCTGTGATGGGCAGCACATGTTCATTCAGCGCCCTCCATTAGGGCACTGCGAATGTCCCCTACAGTAACAGCCCCCCACCCCCAACACCCACTGAAGTGGTACTTTTCTGGCATGGAGCACAAAATATGAATTAATGGAGCAGCTCCCATGTGGCCATCAGTGATACATAATCAAGCCATTCAGATGCTTTCCCACCTCGAGAGGGTCTGCCAGCTGTGTCTTCGTAGCTCATTTAAAATGGAGCCTTTTGATGCCAAATCTTCTTTGATTTGGAGAAATGTGCCAGCTGTTTTTCCACTCCACAACAGTCCCATGAAAAACATTGCATTGTTCTAAATGACTGATTGTGTCAATATGTATCTCATCTCTGAGAAGCTTATTTGTGTGGACCACAATGCCACACTGTACAAGATTCAAATTTGTTTCATCTGAATACAAGTGTGCTGCAAGCAGCTATTTACATCAACCGATACTATTTAAAAATTGTTTGTGTATACAATTTTGTTTCACAGTTGTTGTTTTTTGCATACCATGCATATTTATCAACTACTTAAAAAGTATTCCTAACTGACTGAATCACATATTCATAAGTTAGCTTAAATATATGTAGCCTTCCTTAGCATTTGTTTTACAAAAGTGCAGGACTGCAAGTTAGTTTTACAAGATATAATTAGAATGATGAAAGAGTACATAATGAAATTGATTGGAACTCTTTGAATGTCCTCTAGCTCTGTTAAACTGAACAATCTAGCTGCTCTCCCAAACTTCTCAACACCAGGGAACAACATGCAGGGGAAATCATCTTTGTGTGCCACCATAGAGTATATAAGGGGGACTTTTTGTTTTGTTTCTCTTGTTGAAGGCTGAATTCACAAGGACCGAGCCATTCTGCAATGTTAACTACAGTGTTAATAAAGTTGCAGACTGAGAGGTTTTGTGCGAGTGCCACACAAGGAAGAGTCATTAAGCTTCTCACAATCGCTACACTCCTAATACGCTACCTTCTAAATTAGATTCCCATTTGCCTTTTTCCTCCAATGAATTGTGTGTGTGTGTGTGTGTGTGTGTGTCTGTCTGTAATTGATAGAATGTGTATCATTCCTATTAGGGGCAGCAACATTCTTTTTAGGTGTTGGCCACCCCATGAGTTTGTTAATGACATCATTTGTCAAAAGCTAACAGTATCATTACCTATGAGTCGGAAAAAAAGCACCCCTGATATTCAAACTGATGTGATTAGGATTTCTGACACGGTGAACAATTATTGGCTTTTTTACTCTCCAGGGCTGGCTGGCAAACTCATAAACACAGTTTGTGGGCTAGACAAAAAAAAAATGTGTGGAAAGAAACAGCGGGTGAGTTCAGAACCATCCATCCTAATAACGGTGTCTCCTTGGCTTCCTCTCCCACAGACAACAACATGGCTGCCCATTTGGCTCGGGTGTTCGCTTCCCTCTTCTGTGGATCAATTCAATTCCCTTTGTCCCTCGTGCCTCCCGAGAGCGTGTTGTGCACTTTCTTCTTGCTCCTCATGGTGTCCCAATTTTGTCAGACCTGTCACTTGAATTCTGCCGTACAAGGGCTCATGGTGATGAGAGCGCACAGATGCTGGGGGTAGTGGTTCTGTGAAGTAATGACAGACAAATCAAGCTGCTCTCTCTGTCTCCATCAAACCCACTCCTCTCTCAGCATACCAATCAGACAGCATGTTTCTAATCAAATGCAATAAATAAATTGCGAGATAAACAGGGAAGCGCTTTGAATCTTGCTGCTATTTATCACAGTGGTAGCCTACCACTGTGCAAACATTAAGTGAGTTGTGAGATCTATCAGCATCTGAACACTTCTGTGCTGTTTTGACCATATAATGAAATCATATTTTAAGAAAAAGAAAAGAAAATATTCTTAATGTCTAGTTGTTGTTTTTTCATTCATGGCCCACATTCATTTTCTGCTCAGATTTGATTAATTCAGGACTGCATAATTAATGGAATCAATTCCAACTGATGCATTAAATTTCCTGTAATTGGGGCAGTGATTTGAAGTTGGGATCTTATTAGTAAGTTTTATTGCTCATTAATCCACAGCACAGGCTCAACGCCCTGGGCTCCCAGCTCCTCTGACCCTCCGGAGGGCTCTTATGAAAGCCCACGCAGCGACGGGGACGCCGCTCTAGTCAGCGCTCCGCATCACGCGGGACCCATTCTGTGTCACCATCTGAAACCAGAAGCAGGCCCCAGCCATTTATCAGCTTATGAAAAGTGAGCTGAAACTGAGAAGGAATCTCACACGGTTGCAGAGAGAAGGAGAGCGAGTGGGACTGATTCTAAAACTGTGTGCTGACTCAAAGGGCTCTCAAGCTCTTCCACTCTCCATTTTTTGCAAGTACTCCACAATAATTACTTGACTAATACGTATTAGCATACTGACTGGGTAGTTCAAGGTCAGCATCTTATTTGTAGACTTTTATTTATTTCATTTAAGTAAACAGTCGCCATCTTTTTCTCCCCCATTTAAATATGTGTTGCACAATTTGCACTGTGGAAGTGATAGCCATTTAACTCTTAGGCATGGGGTGCATGAGAAGCTTCGTTTTGCAATAAACTCAAACCACTGGGCTCAGAGGGGGGTGTGTGGCTCTGTGTCCCCAATGGATGGAATGAAAAATGTGCTATTGAGAGAACTGTGGCAGTTCACTGGAGGATAACCAGTGGGATATTCTGGCAAGAGAATTCCAAACACAGTAGGACATATTTAATATTTCATTCTCTATCTATTATTTACAAGTCCGACTGAGATAAATATTTGTTTATCTACACGCAGTTGTGGGAAAAACCTTCGCAAAACCTTTCAAAATTACTATAAGGAGAGGGTATAGTGCTGTTGGATAAGGTCTATGGGGAGAATGTAAATGGTTGGGGAGTAAAAACAGCTGTCTTAAAGTATTATTCACAAGTAACGCCAAACTGCATTTGTCAGAGGTCAGCCCCAGGGGGGCTGCACTCTCGGTTTGAGGTTTTAAACAGTGCAAAGAGACATGACAAACCCAATCAGCGCCTACCATTTTGAGAAGCCCCTTGTTTATGCTTGCAAACGAACAGCCACTCGAAGGGCTGTCATGCCCTCGCATTGTCCCCATCACCATCCCCATGCCCACCACTACGCCCACCCCTCGCCCTGGAGCGCCGGAGCTGAGCACTGCATCACAGATGACACAGCTTCCGCTAAGAGGCCACCGCGACGGCACTGCCAACAGACGTGTGGCCGGCAACGTGCTGAGCCACCCAGGGCCCTTGGTGTCGGTAATGAGCGCCGGCTGGGTCGTGCGCGGGGGTCCGGTTTTAACTGCCGCACACACATGTGTGCGTCCCGCACCAGCTGTTGTGATGGGGGCCAGGCGGAGTGGTGGAGACCCCGTGCTGACCCAGAGCCCACGGCTGTGCCATGGATGTTGGATGAGCCCTGAGTCAGACTTAATGAGCGGCTAATTAAAGGTGCATGGCTGACACACCAGCAGAACGAACCAACACCCCTGGAGACACTGCCCCACAGAGGATGCTCTAAACCATTAAAGGTATTTTTCCAGGTTGTTCCCGTAGATATAAGGCTGGGCTGGATGGTGTATGACCAAGATCTTACAAACAGAGTAAACAAAACAATAGCATTGTTGTTTTTCAATTTTGCAGTTGTGCTGTGTCCAGTGTGGTGTGTTGTTTTGATTTAATGTAATGGTTTTGCAGGTAAATGCTTCATGTGACAGGCAACTCTCAGTTGAGATTTGAATTTCAAGCTACATTACACCATAGCCTCGCCGGGAGCTAGGGGGATTGTTTTTGCCTATTGCAGACCATCTTGGCAGAATAACTCGACTTCATATTGGTCCCTGTCTCCCAAAATCGGTATGATGTCCTGCCACTCAAGCAGTGAAGCCTCCTCAGAGACACATGCATAAGCATAATCCCTGCTATGGGCTTCCTTCCCATACTATGACACTGTCACATTATGTCTTGTGACTGATACTGCTTTGAGCTGACAGGATTCTGGGTCTATGCAATATTTTTTGCATGATTGTACTGTTCTCTTTTCCAACACAGACATACTAGGAATCCTTTTTAAAATTCAGAATATCACATAGTCCTACATGTAGGGAGGGACTTCCCTCTTTTATTAACACCGTACCAGCTCATTTTGATCTTCCACTATCCAGCCAAACACACCCTCCCCTTTAATGGTCTCATTACTGGACTCTTTTATTTTTTTCTCTAAATGGGACGATCCAAAATGAAAACCTGCTGTCAAGCCAATCCAAGTGGCAGGCAATAGCTGCATGTCCCAAGAGATTGTTCGCCACATGCGTGCAGTCGTGCACCATGTTCTAGAGTAATGGGACATGTTCTGCACACATGGTTTTATGGCTCTGTAGCCTGAAATACTTTATGGCAGACTAAAAGGAGTTATTTTTGCAGTTGCTCACCATTCATGGCCCATGTCATTACCATCATGGAGATATTTTGAAATATGTTAATTAAACATTAGTTAGTTATCAAATTAGGCATGCCGTTTTGCTAGTCTAATATCCCTGTCTTCTCCTACTACAGATTTCACTGGCATGGAATGAGGCTGGGATGAGGATTTGTGAGGGTAATATCTAAGTTCCTTTTTCAATTTTTCTCAAGTCCTTTATCTGTGCTTATTTCCCCATGAATTGCAGCATTAAAACACAACATAGAAAAACCCAATCTATTTCTACAAGCTGACAAAATAGGTTAGATGAAAACAAAAACATAATCCTGTTTCTCATTTTCAGGGAGATGACCTGCAGGTTAGTTGCTCTGGACGCTTTAGATTAGATCTATATTTTCTCAAGGGTGTGACAGGCATAACACAACACCACAAGTGAGAGGATGAGCAGGAATGATGTGAAATGGCAGGCTACTGTGTCGGCCCTTCTGACTGGGCATGTCCACATCAGGGCTTCTCCCTGGCTGTCAGCAACGATGTCGTGTTCCCCTCAGCTGCCGGTGACGGTACAGAGGTCCGGACAGTGGCTCAGCGGCTAGTTCATTCAGCCTTCTGATCCGTTCTTCTTCCCCTGACCAAACTGGAGTGCCACGGTCTCTGTGCCACGGGTGATAGCTGTCCCCGACACATCACCACAGGCTCCTTGAGCGATTCAACAGGTCCAGGTGGATGATGCGCAGGTCTTGGATATCGATGAGCCAGAACTCTTGCTCTCCAAACCCCCGTCTCTCCTGTCACCATGTGTCACTATGTGACCAGGCTCGTCACCCTGCATGCACAGCAGTGGTTGGTCAGCCAGAATGGACATCATCTGGATGGTGGAGGGCGTTGCTCAGTCTATCACGGTGGTGGCTAAATCTGGCAGACTTCCTCTTCCTTCTCATTATTTTGATCATCTGGCATCTTGCTATGCCCCCACCTCCTGGGGAATAAAAAGGCACCACTACTCTGGCAGTGATGCCTTCGCCTCTTGTGCCAGGTGGGTGGCCGCTTCTTCATTACTCCGAGCTGTGCTTGGGCAGCTTGGCATGGCCGGGGCACTCCAGGGGCAGCTCTGGTTGCTATGGACAGCTGGCTTTCTCCTGTAGTAGAATCGCCGTCTCTGGGGGACGACAAGGACACTGTGTGTTGAAGCCATCAGTGCAGGCCAGGTAAGTTCCTTCTGTAACAGCACTGTCTTCTGCCAGACCAGGCCTTCTAATCAATAGCGGATAAGCGGCCAGCTCCAGTTTCTGGAGTTCACTTTCCATTCTTCCCACTTATGAGATTGATGTGGTGAGCTAGCTAGAAAGAGATCTCAGCTATAACATGACTTTAATGCCCCATACACCACACAGCATTAACACACACATAGGGGGAGTACAGAAATGTGAATGAGAAGGACAACAACATCAACAACAACAACAATCCATTGCCATGCCGCATGCTGATAACTACAGTAATCTCATGCATATGGACATATTTCTGGGCTGCTTCTGTTTCAGCTATCTTCAAACAATATTTTCTTATGGTGCTATACCATAGTGGATATACACATTAATTCATATTTTACAAGCAGTGCACTTCAACCACTTAGTATAAATTAACCACATGTTAAAATAACCTCTTGTTAAAATATATTAATTGATCAGAAATATGATACCCAGACATGACTTTCTCCGTGATCTATTCCTATTAAAATGAGTTAATCCCAGTAGTGACTATGAAATTAGAGAGATAAATTAGCTAAAGCAAAACCAGACAAAATGCAATTTCTACTTTTTTTCCACTCTCACCTCCTTTCTTTTTGAGCCGGAGTGCTAATCACCATGCTCAGAACTCTAAGTGGGTTCCTATCATCTGCTGCCGCGTCCCTTGTCCTTGTGCTCTTGTCATCGAGCATAGCATTGCTTTTGGCCTCTCAGACCACCACCTCCTCAATGGAGAGGAGAGGCAGAATAATCACCATGGTCATTACCATTATCATCATTATGTTTTTTAACCATCATTAGCCTGGAAACAGAGAGAGAGAGAGAGAGCAATGATGCTATGTCTGAGCATCAAAACATCGCTACAACCAATTTGCATTGATTATGAAAAATGTGTTATATGTGCAATGGATTATTGTGTACATCAGTTTGTCTTGGACTCACACTGATGCTATGCCCTTACATTTTCATAAATGTCAGAGATCCTTGCTCTTTGCTTTCCAATCACAAGTTTTAAACTGTGGTTTGAGTACCTTCCATGATAACTGCATCATAAATAGCTATTGTTACTATTATTACTGCACACAATGATATCTGTGTGTGATTCATCCTCTGCCCATTACACCACAGTAATGAAACACATCAATTATACATTTGCATTTGAGCAGCTCCCTATGGTGATTGCACTAGATTAGTACATTACACAGTCTCAGTGGGCAAGGACACTTCCTCTGTCTTGTCAAAAACAAAAAGGGACACTGTTCATTCGGGGCTGCACACTGGGTATATCTTTGCTTAGCATCACTGATTTAGTACACATCAACATTTAATAAACAGGAATAAATAGAAAATAAATAAATAGCTTGCACTTTATTTACATTTATTTACATGAACAGAGGCCCTCGGTCATTATACCCTCCGCACAAATGACTGATTTCTGATTTCACCAAAGGCCCTTTTTAAGACCGTCCTTTGGCATAAACAAAGCAAAGGCTACATTTGCATTGCTACTCTAACACACCACATGACTCCAAACTAAGTTGTGGCATTCACGACGCTGTGGGCTGACTTGGGGTGACTTTCCGAGGTCCGAGCCACAGCGTACCTGTGAATTCCCCTCGAGCCATGCGCTGTCCACAAGTCCAACCGTGGCCACAATTTCCCCCATGTAGTCATGGTGGAGGCTGAGCAGCTCAGAGGCTGATGATATTAGTTTAGTAGTGTGGAATAAAAGTGTCTCGGGGGGCAGAGAGTGAGTGAGTCACTACCTCATCCCTGACCTCAGCCAGAGTCGAGTGATGTCACGACACAACGCGTCGGAATCTCTTCCATTTCAGAGCATCGAGGGACCGACTCATACTAGGCAATACACCTTCCCCGTTTTCCAAACGGACGAGCGAATAGATGCTATTTGCAGCCCTCGGCTCGGCTGACATGCAGCGCTGGGAGTTTCATGCAACATCTACTTCAGTGTTGATATGCTGTCATCAAAAAGACAGCCCCAACTCTTTTATGCTATTAATATTTTTGTTTATTAGACATCTGCAGGATGAGCCTCAAGAAAATGTATTCCTCCTGTGTAGTATATCGGCCACACAAGGCATACAATTATGTTTATATGGTAGTTAATAATTTAGCAACTATTAATAAATAAGCATTTTGTGCATATTGTACAGAAAATAACTCTCTCCAAAGATGTTCATAGACATGGTAAACATTAGCTTCAGTTATTAGCAGATAGACCTATAGATCTCCATCTCCATACATTGACGGATCATAAAGATGTTTTAAATAACTGACCGTCTAAACAGCTTGCTTACAATGCTGCATGGACAGTGGCTGATATTCAGGCAGCAGAGATAATCCAGCTCTATTACTATGGCTTCCTCCACCATAGCATTACTGTGGTCTCTTCTCAGCGTTATAACAGTGGTAAAATTTAGAGAGTTTTTAAACCAGAAATGTCCTCTGCTACTTTTAGCCTTTTCTGTCCTTTCATTGTCAAGCATAGCACAGTAAATTGACTGTTTTTCTTCTGTATATTCAGTAAGCAGCCAGTCGGTGGTGTTTATCCTAGCTCTCACAGGGGTCATTTTGTAAGAGGAAATAAAATCACTGAATTTTGTGTCTTTAGTCCACCCAGGACTGTTTCAGTTTTCTTTTTATTGTTGCAACTTGCAAGCCAGCTCATGTGCATAGTCATGAGTCTCCCGTGGATGTGCTTGTGAAATAAAGGTTTGCTTTAGTAAATACAACATTCATTGTGCATTAATTGAGTCAATTAGATCCAGTAATTAACTTTGCATTATGTTCATATTACGCAAATGGCATCCCTTGTGATGCTTCAGTGTACCATGATTCAGTGCGCCCATTATGAACACTTCCCCAAACAAACCCTACCGAGGGAGAAGGCAGCTTCTTCCAAAGTGGGCAGAAAAAGGTTCCGGAAGACAGAGCACAAAAGAGGCTGTACACAACCGCCTTCCAATACCATGATTCTTTTGTCTGGTTATTTTTAGTTGTATCTTTTCTTCTAGCATCTTGAAAATGTACATCCAGTCATGCAGTAGCTTTTCAGGACAAGACAGTCCAAGCCTAAGTGGGCCAACAGAATGGGAGAAAGACAGCAAACACTGTCACTTGGGTCATCTAGGGACCTACAGTACACGAGCATGTGTTTAAACACATGAGTATCAATTATCCATAACAGCATCATGCTTAAAGTGTGATGCATGACAGTGGAATTATCAAGGTCAGCACTTCCTCTACCCCTGGGAGCCCATATTCTGACACTATGTGTGCATTCGCTGCATAACAAGTCACTCTGGATCAAAGCATCCGCTAAATGACTACATGGAAAATATAATATGAAATGGAATGGATTAGCATAGAATCAGGGAGGCCGTCAGTCTAGATCTGTACAGTTCATACAATATTAAAGACAGAGGAGAACTGTGGAGGATAAACCTGTTAGTCCACACAGAGGGAGCTGCTTTCTGGTACATCCTCATTGGTATTCAGTTTGTCAAAAAGAAAGTGCTTTCGATCTAACAGATCTCTCCAAAAACCTTTTGAGCCACCTTACTGATTTGCCCCAGGGCCTTGTCCTGACCCAGTAAACATGTAACAAAATCGACATCAATCATCCAAGGTTTCAAAAGATAACACTGAATGAGGCTGAGAGTCTAGCAAAAAAAAGTTTTTTTCGGTAATTCACCCGGCCATGATATGTGCACATATCAGGTATTTTTTTGTTATTATTCTGGAAACTCCACTTAGTTTAGTTCAATTCATTGTAATTCATGTCACATCTAAGTATACCCATTGGCTTTTTTTTCTTAACAGTAGAGCTGCAGACTTCTTCCCTCGGGCTGAGTGAGACTCGTGTGCCTACACAGAAGAAGAATGTGGACTACTTTGGAGATCTATCATGTTTGTCATTGAGGGCTAAATGTGATGAAACTACTACTACTACACTCCCACTCACACCACCACTGCTTACCTGCCACCACCACAACACAACACTTAAGGCCATGTGCCTATACCACAGCCGGGGTTTTCAACATTTCTTTTTCATGAGATGTTTCGCCTCAAAAGATATACCTACTCTGCATTTTTATCGCTTGCAGATGTTTGATCGCACCAAACATCACATGAATGAAATACTGCTGACTTGTGAAATAACTAGTAAGCCCTGGATATGTGATGTGACTAAAGTCGGTGTGTATAATTCCAGCACTGCTGTCGTATCAGAGGAAAGACCACAAACTGCCAGCCCTCTCTGCCCTGCCCTGCATAAAAACTATGCCACAAAAATCTCTCAAGAGACAGACAGGGAGCAGAGCAGCACATTGGGGAACTCTATGCACAGCTCCAGAACTCAACACCTGAGGAGAAAAGAGCCATCAGTATGGATAATGCGACTTATTGCTACTCCACCGACTACACCCCACTAACTACTACTAAATCCACTCGCAAAATGGCGCATTCCACTACCATAAATATGGGAACCTCAGAAAAGGTCCCCAAGGACTACTTGATTTGGTCCCTTTGCAACACTCTGTATGTCAACTTCTGTTGCCTTGGATTCCTGGCTCTCGTCTATTCAGTAAAGGTCAGTCTTGTCATTTCTGTTACATGAAGTAGTGACTACAAAATGATAATGAATGTCTCGTGGAATACTGTGACAAATATCATTACAATGGATATTATGGGGGGAACATGCCAGTGATAAGCATATTTCACATTAACTGGGTTGTGTCTCCAGGCTAGGGACCAGAAGACCCTGGGAAACTTAAGAGAGGCCCGGGAGTGCTCCGAAAAGGCCAAGTGGTATAACATTCTGGCATCCGGATGGAACCTGTTGGTGCCACTAGTGCTATTGGCCGTACTGGTGCTTCTGCTACTTTACATGAGAAGCAATGAAGGAGCTCTTCCATTTTTTGGAGAGCATGGCTTGCAGAGCTTTTTCAGTCATTTTCAGTAGGTCAATCTGTCCAAAAATGAAAGATAACAATTCAAGTGAACATCTCAGAAATGATGAACATCTCAGTTGTTGTTTTTTTTTCTTTTTGTAACAACTGTTTCTTAGTAAAAAAAATAAATATATATATATATATATATATATATATATATATATATATATAGAGAGAGAGAGAGAGAGAGAGAGAGAGAGACCAGCCTTTCACTTCTGTAATACACAGAGAAAATGCTTGAAATAAATCGTAATCTTGGTAAGTTTGATTCTAATGCTGGGTCAGTCTCTATTGCCTGGTATGTATCCAAGTTCTTTTAAATTTAAACCTATGATGAATGGTAAACTGTACAACATTGTTTATTTTCCCCTTAATATTTAACGTTTTCAGGATTTTTTTTATTACAAATTATATTCCGCCTTTCAATTTTTCATAATTTGTTGACTGAAAGTTTCTTCTTTTCTTTGATCAAAAGGTAACATGAATGCAAAGTACATTCCCCAATACGTACTGTAGCTTAGTTGTAAACATGGACTGGCACCATTGTCATCAGTACTACCATTGTAACATTGTATCCTCTGAACGGAATGTGACTGTCTGATGTACTGTGTTCTTATCTATGCTTAACGTTCTATAAATTGATAAACACTTTTGTTTCAAAGGAATTTATTCTTTTCTTTTTGCTGTCCTTGGGCTATTGTTGGGCTTACAACAAATACATGAAGTATTTTTTGTTCTAACTTCCTTCAAAGCTTCACTGCTTTGTTTTGTTTGTAGCCACACCCATTCTTGGTACGATATTTAACTGACCTTAATTGTAGGCCTGGTTGCCAGCATACTATTTTTTCTCATGCCATGGATTGGTAGCACATGTAACTGCCTTAAATTAGTAGGTTGAGACCAAAGAAATGGTCTGAACTTAGACAGGAGAACCATTTCTTTTTTCAGCACTGTCTACAGCAGATGGTTGATTCCTGAAAGCAAAATTACCATAGTACTAAAGGACACCAGAGCTGAATTCATGTTCTATCTATCTATCTATCTATCTATCTGATGCAGGATACAACAGCAATGCTGTTGGCTGGCAGCAGTCACAAACGTATTGCATGTTGTACCCGAAATCCATAAAGGCCCTCCTTCCAGTACAACATGTGCTGGCAGTAGCCTGAATGTGCAACCAAAGAACCAAAGCAGCAAAAAACATCACCAACAAAGCCGCCTTACTGAACTTGCTTGTTGAGCATGTCTCTCTCTCTCTCTCTCTCTCTCTATCTCTCTCTCAAGGTATCAACAACAAACAACAAGCATAGGCTATATAGATTATACTATGATCACTGTGAGCTTTGAAATTTGATTTAAATGGCATTTGGGCAGAGATGTTGTAGTGCTTTGGACAGTTATAGTGCTTAAAACAATGTTGTTCTGATAGCATACATTTATATAGAAGTAATGCAGTAATTTACTGTAAACAAAACCAATCGTAGGCTAGAAATGCAGACCAATGAGAAACGGGTGTTTGATAGACGTCTAGACTGCAGCGTAAAGATGAAGAAATGCTGCTCTCCTTCGTCACTCTAGGGCACTGCAACCAAAATTATTCATATTAATACGTACCAATAGTACCAAATTATAGGGTAATTATGTTGATTTAGATATAAAAATGAGTAGGCCTATGACTTAATCTCCACAGAGACCACGCAAAATATGATGTTTTAATTTGCCATTTTCACGTGCATAATTAATTTTCAGGTCTGTAATTACTTCCAATTCTTTTGCCTAGAGACCGGTTTTTGGAATGCATATCTCTGACAAAACTTCCTGTGTGTGTGAAGGTTACTGGGATACATTCAGTGAATTATTATCCGATATCTGCTTGCATCTGTTAAAACAGCAATATCTACCCGACAACAGAAGCTGTCACCGCCTGTGAGCCATGTGACCTCAGTGGAAAAGAAGCGCGTCTCTCTGAATGAATAGAATAGTTCTCCAGACCTCTTATGAGTGACATGGCAGGCACTCAAGGTCATGCAGACGTCGACAGTAGTAGTAAAATTGATTGGAGAATTTCACAATTCATAACTCAACAAAATCCCCCAAATACCTTGGTAGCACACACAAAACACAGTTAGCTTTGCACAACAACTTTCCACGCCATTACTTAAATATTTTCGTTTTACGAAGGAGTCCTACGCATTAATTTAAGGGATCATCCCATCCATTCAAGCCCATCAGGTAGGCTACCTTTTTAATGATGTTGCACGTGATAGAGGTAGATTGCTGTTTCCCTTATCCCTCTTCGGCCAGCAGTTCTTTCACTGCTTGGAACGCAGCGATCAGTGTAGGTTGTAGCGCTCTTAGGAAAGCATATGGCATAGCCTATATTTAATTAAAACCATGGTGTTGCTTAGATCTGCATGGTAACACAGGCTAAAGTATGTTTTGAACTACTTTGGACAGTTTGGTCTCTCTACACGCACGATAAACTATATCGTAACAATTGCATTGGACGGAGGCGCGTAACAAGTGAGTTTACAGACGGAGCTGGATTCTGTACCTTCCTCTTCTCCGCTCTCCCGGAGCGCTTTCGCAGATTAAGATATGTCCTCTCCGACAGGGAATAACGCAAACGCTTGGAATATAGCGGGGTCGTCCATACCTCTGCAGGGAAGCACACCGTCTGAGCTGGAAATGTCCGAAAAGACATCTAATGCATTATATGACACTGTTCAATCTGGGACTCCTTGTAGCAAGAATACCCTAACGATTCCACAAAATCAAACTACCATGGGGAGAAAAAAGAGCATTGAAGACATCACTGTCCGCACAGTGGCGGGCCAACGACGGGCATCCCACCTGCATGGACTTAACCTCAACCCCCGGATGTCTGTGTACAGTACCACTCGCCCTGTGCTCACCAGAGGTTACGTCCAAGGACGCGTCTACAACTTTTTGGAGAGACCATCCGGGTGGAAATGTTTTGTATATCACTTCGCAGTGTAAGTCTCATAATGATGTTCTACTCATTTGTGAATTTGTTCATAACTACTCTTCAAGGTTTGAGTTGTGAGTTTCAGGTGTAGCCTATGTTCAATATCGAACCAAGCAAACCGATTGTTTTATATTTCCCTTTCGGATTAATGAGTGAAATCACTTGCATCGTACTGACTAGTGATTTAATTTGAAACTGGAGTCAAAATGTCAAAAAACTTTCTAAGAAAACATTGCTAACAAATACACCAATGGCTTTATCATTACAGCACAGGTATTAGCCATCACATGCAGTGTATGTATTACAGTAATGGCATGGATTGTCCTGACGCTTTATATAGGTAAATATGTTAGGTGTCCATACAGTTCAGTGGGGGGATTTGTAAGTACATCTGTGGTAGAGGAATGTTCAGAATGAAGTCCATGCTTGATGGTCATACCGTATCTCTCACAGGACAGGGGGTGATAGCAAGCGACTAAACTTGGCAGCTTGACGGTCCTGTGGAGCCAAAGGGCCTGTCTGGCCTGGCCACCCTGTGACTTGTTGGTGTTTAAGAGCGGTGCCAGCAGAGTGTGAGTGTTCCCTCAGCCAGACTGCCAGCCGGAAACTTAACAGAGGCATGAGTCAGTGGTACAGCCGTGATGCAGTAGTAGGGAGAGTAACCGGCACAAGGCCTTGGACATAAACACCAATGACCATTTTGGGAGCTTGGTAGATGTGCCATAATATTTATGAATGAACTGAAAGTCTATTATCGTAATTTTGCTTTGGAAAGGGAATATATGTTTGCTCAACACAGTAAAATTAACATTTGTTTTCCCAAAGTATTTCCAATATGTATGCATGTGTGTGTGTGTGTGTGTGTGTGTGTGTGTGTGTGTGTGTGTGTGTGTGTGTGTGTGTGCGTGTGCGTACGTGCTTGTGTGTGCGTGTGCATGTGGTTTATGACGTGTTTGCGTCCATGTGTATATGAATGGTTAGGAGAGAGCCAGAGTTTCGGCACACACATCTGGTCTGTGATGTTTGACAAAAATAGTCCTCAGAGGGGTCAACAACATCAACATTACATAACCCAATGATGACATTACAAATGGTGGTTTCCTATCCTCTCTCCTAACCTCCAACATGTATCACCCCAGTGGCAATGTCATAAAATGTATCAACATCTGCCGTCAGAAGAAGATCCTTGCTGGAGAATGAGCAAAGGAAACATTGCCTTTCGCCTCAGTGAGTGAGAGTGGGAGGCTAGCAGGGCTAGCCAAGAATGTGTGCTGCCTTATCGCTCTTCAGAGCTTCAGAGGGATATAGGGCCCTTTATCTGGACAGCATGACCTCTTCAGACTTCTGTGGTGTGTGTGGGCATGACAGCAGAGCCTACCACCTACTTTCATGTTACACTCATGTTTACGACCCTCACCACCAGTGGCACGAGAGATACACACAGAAAACTGGAAAGCAGAAAATGAGGACATCAGAGAAAAAGAGAAAGAGTCCATGAGCTTCAGTCCCAATGGCAGCTGTGCCCTTGGGTTGTGTGTGTAAATGCTGCAATGACTAAAGTCTAGCAGGGGGATTTTGTTGTCTGAGTGGAAGGTACTTGGACAAATGGTACCAGCACAGGTGGGTGTAAATGATCCCCCTCATCAATAATGAATAACTATAGAAATCTGCTGCCATTCAGCTGGGATGCATGCTGGTTAAGCCATGTAGTGACATAGGAAAGCTTTGTCACTGCAAGACACACTGACTTCTCTTTGACTTCATGTACAGTATGTCGTACAAAGTAGACCAGTCTGTCAATACAAGACAGCAGGTAATACATCAGTTTAAACTACTTTCATGGCATGGCACTGGCCTATACATTTGGAAGAATGTCAATTGTGTTGTTTTTATTGTTGTTGTTAATACAAGCGACATCCAAACCAAGAATAATAACAGCAATAGAACAACAACAATAGTCATAATAATGTCAGTATTGGAGGAGAACGAGCTAAGTGAAGACGACTTCCTTCCCTAATGAGGAGAATGCTGCTGGTCCAGCAGGTCTGATGGTGATGGAGAGCTAGTTGGTTTGTATGGTGTGTGGATGCTCACTCTGCCCAGGGCAAGCAGCCTGTTTGTTTTCAACCCACACCCCTCCCTCAAAGATCTTACTGAAAGCTTCAGTGAAAATGAAAGGCCAGTTCTCTTTGTTGCACCAGCTGTTGCCTTTCATGTGTTCAGTTTACCTTTTTCTGTCTGCATGTGAATTATCACTTGCATATAATGATGATATGCATATAATAATGTTGTTTAGTGCTGCAGTGTATCCCAGTTGCTGTTCAGTTACTAAGCCTACATAAAGTTACTATATTTATTTAGAATTACACTCATCATAGCCTTATCTTTGCTTTTTGAACTGTAATGTAGTTAACCTACATATGTGTGTTGGTGTTACATATTGCTGCCCACTGTAGCCACTATCCCATTTAACTAATCGTTTACCTTATCTTCTGTAATAGGCTATCCAAACAAATTAATGGCAGAGTAAAGGTGCAAGTGTGTACTTGAAATTATTTATGACTGTTCCTCACTTCTTTTTATGACTGTCTGTTTCTTTGATAGTCTAAGACATTAATATATTAAAGACATAATGAGTGTTCCATAAATCACAAAATCAATTTTTGTCAGTTTGTCAGTTTTGTTAAGGATGCTGCTGATCTGATGTTTTAAGTTTCCTACAGACTTCACTATGTATAAGTGATAATAGATAATACAATATTTGTGTCTTTATTCTTTGAGATATGCTGTTTAAAAACCAATGTGTGTGTCTACCAGTGTACCAGTGTGAGTCTACATTGGTGGATATGTGTGTGTGCTCACGTGATCATGTTGTGGCGGTTGTGTGCAGTTTCTGAGCTCACATGCGCTGTGGTGGCGGGTGTGTGTGTGTGTGTGTGTGTGTGTGTGTGTGTAGCTGAACTCACGTGAGTGTTGTGTCGGTTGTGTCTGACTGTGTGTAATACTGTAACTTCTGTGTCTGACTGTGTGTAATACTGTAACTTCTGTGTCTGACTGTGTGTAATAACTGTAACTAATACTGCACTTCCCTCTCCGTCCTTCTTCTTCTCCCACTTTCTCCTCCAATCACACAAGACCTATTCTCTCACACTTTATTATATTTATGGGCCAACATATTCAATGTTTCCCATAGCAATGATACTGCATCATTACCATTCATGCGCCAGCAATGTGTATATGTACTGTAGTGTTCTCATCCTGTTGTTTGGAGTGGGGGCTGTGCTTTCTTGATCTTAAGTTAAACGTAAAGCATAACAGTGATAAGATTCTGTTTACTCTCAGTTATTCCTGACTTAAACCAAAAGTGCCTGAGTGCAAACCTAGTGCTTTCATCCAACCCTTATTTCAAGTTCATATGCTTGCCTTATCAGCTGTCAGAAACATTTGGGCATATTATATCATAAAGAGGCCAGCACGTGCACGTAACTTTTGCTTCTAGGAAAATTATTACTCAGGTGAAATGGAAATGTGTGCACTCATATGTGTTCTGCCAGATCAGCCGTGTCCAAACAGTTCAGCCTATCTTTGAAAAGGAAACAACTTTATCTCAAATGTATTGAGGAGCTGCTGCAGATTGTATTGGTTCAGGCTGAAAGGGGCAAGTGACCTTGCTTGGAGAGTGAACTTAGTGATGTGTTTGACTTCAAGAACAGCTTGAGGGCAGCCCCCATGGACTTTCCCAGCTTTCCTATTTATTCTATGGTCTGATTTGCACTTATATTAGAGTTTATAGCAGACACATATACTAATATGGTTTGTTTGTTTAAAGTCCACTTCGATGTATTTAGGCCTGTTATATTTATAGGATATTTATAGTTTGAAATTTAGAACATTGTTATATACTGTAGATGTGTGTGAATTACACATAGTCAAAATATATGGTTAACCAAGTACTTTGCCTCGACATGCTAGAGGTGTAGACATTTGGTTTCATTTTTCCATGCTTTGTTGGTATGACCTCAGGTTGCATTGTCCACTTGCATTAAATGTCTCCTACTTCTGTTTCCAAGGTAATGAGTGTAGCCAGGCCACTGGGAGACTGGTGGTGAAACGGCTGATGGTGTTCAGCAGCTAATTGTTTGTTTTCTCCCTGGCAGGTTTCTCATTGTCCTGGCTTGCTTAATCCTCAGTGTGCTTTCCACTATCGATCAGTACCAGGCCTTGGCTCATGGAACACTCTTCTGGGTGGTGAGTGCTCCCCCTAATCCGCACAGTGTCCATTCACTGCAAAACAGGTGGAATTTCCTCTTCTGTGCTCAAGGTCAAACTCTGCTGACATTCAAGAGAGCTGTTGAAGTGCGAAACCTGTTGAGGTCTCTGTGTGTCTTTTCCCTCTTGTGTGCTCCAAAATGTGACCAAGGAATCATGATTCAAGGACAGATTAAGATCTTATCTCAGCATTGTTCAAATCTGATTCGAGGTCAACTAGATTTCGTGCTGGCAGCGTTATTGCACTGATATGCCCTATTTCTTGCTGACCAGTAGAGGGCGACCAAGCACTACCTTTACCAGAACCGTAGTCTCTATCAGTTTTTGTAAACTGACCTGAATGTGTCATGTTTACAGAGTATTTTTAAATTATGAGTTATATGAGTGCATGTGTTTTAGTTACCTCTACTCAGGTGGTCTGAAATCATCCAAACTCTCAGTCATCCAAACTCAACTCTAGAGTCTAAAATCAACGTTAACGTCAAAGTGTCTGCAAGTAGACTATTTTAGACACAGTTAATAGTAACTGTAACCAATAGTGTAGGCCACTAATGTGATAAGAAATTATGTGATGTGTCTAACCTTTTACATATGACAATTTTTCAGGGAAATATATGTGTTATAAATATTTTAATGAGTGTGTTTGATAAGGTTCAAACTATGTAAGGGTATTGCCATTCATTCCTAAAGTTGTTTTGAGTAGACATTTGAACAAGCAAACTACTAGAGGAAACAAACCAATAAACAAACATTGTTTGATAAACATGCCTAATCACTGCAACGTGTGGCTTTCAAGGGCAACCTGCAACAATACCCCATCTCTGAGAACAATAAGTCACTGAGTCAGTGTGAGTGATATACAGTTTGTTTATATTGGGCTCGTACCCCTACCCCTACCCATTTGGTGTTAGAATTACTCAGTGATTTCTGATTAGCTCAATACTGTAAATGATTGCAGCCGTGGTGGGGGATGGGGGGCGGTGGCAGTGGCAATTGTACTTGAGACAAAGGGGGATTTGAGCGACTCACAAATCAGCGACTCTGAGTGCCAGATGCTGGGATTAACAGGCCTCGTACTCACAATAATTTGTCTGTTTGTGTGGTAAATCTGCCTTTCTTCAGTCGGCGGAGCAGAGACAAAGGCCAGGGCTTGGACGGAGGGGGTGGGGGGGTTTGGGAGGGGGGTTCGTTTGTGGCCCCTCGCACAGCCAGCGAAAGGCAAAAGCAAAGGGAGGGAGATTAGGGGGCAGATTGAGCGAGGCTGGGGTTTGCCGGTTCGAGGCGCACAAGGTCAAAGTGCAAGCCAGCCAATGGCTAATGGGATTAAAGCAGCACGGTCGGTTCATTAGGCAACGCCCAGAATCACAAGTTAATCTAGCAGACTCGGGGCTTGGAGCAGGGCAGCCCCTGCAGGGATTAGTCAAGCCAGGGCCAGGAGTGGCCTGCCTGCTTTAGAGGCTCCAAGCTTAACCAAGCCTCACAACAGGTGTCCCCCCTTTTGTGCCACCGAGGCGATTCCGTCGCCAAATGTCATGAATCAGACCTCAACAGATCGCGTTTCATCAGTGAGAGATCTTACAGTGAGATTCCAGCAATGAAGACGTTATGTAGTGTTACAGTCCCAGACGCTGCAGGCTGTGGAATGCACACGTGTGGGGTGTTTAAAGAGCACTGTCTGTTCAGTTCCATTCAGTGCTGGCAGGATGTGTTTGTACTATAGCACTTGACCTCTGATAAACTCCACTTTGACCGACAGAATGTTCACAAAGAAAATACAGCTCCCATCCAAGCTCCCGCCAACATACTCCTCCACATTCTCCTCATCAGAGCCATAGTGCACTGACTCAAGCACTTTCATTTAAGATTTCTGCTTCTCTGAAGTTATAGTGGGTGTTTGCTAGGGTAGATAATTTTTCAAGTTTTCAATTGCTAATACTGATACATAGTAATTGTATATTTAGCTAATTATAAGACAATGCCTAATATTACATTATTTCTCTTGCTCTTTGCTTTTATTTAATTTAAGATAGTGGTCTAATTTTACTAAAGATTTTATTATGTTTTAAAATGTTGATTGTAGATTGATAGCGATCTGTCAGAGTTGCATGAATTTTGACATTTATACTTTATTTATTGTAGTTTGCTTTAATGCTGTAAGTGGCATCCCATTTCCAATTTAAAGCCCCTTCTGAAGCCATATGGTGATCCCAATCCCCCTGATCTCTTTTGAGCTAAAGATCATTGAGTACAATACTCTCAGCTGGATATTTGCTAACTACATTAAACTGACCTGGGTCACCATGTTTATTGCCCTTCTTTATAGTCCACTCGACCTCTAGGCTTCAGCAACACATTGCACTGTATTAAAAAGAGGTCTTTAGAGAGGAACTCATTTAGAGTCGTGCATATTTTATAACTATCACAAGGTTGAACTGTTAAAGCAGGACGCACAGTTGGGGAATTCCCCTACAGCTATTAACGACAGGCATGGATAGGTCATTCAATTTGGAAGCTTTGACATGGTCAACATGTTGTTTACACTGTCTCATGATGCTCCTTTGTTATTCAGGCAAATGATCACATTATGGCAGGGGTCATAAATCAGAGTTAGAAGAAGTTCAAATGCTAATTATTGTTAATGGGAATGCGCAAAAGCCATTTTCAAATTATCCATTGACCCACTTTTTAATGACTCACATTTCACTATGGATGTACAGCACAGAATTAGTTAGTATTCATGTTAGTATAGTTTTCCAAAGGATTGCTGTAGGGTCCTGTTTTTGACAATTGGCATCACACACACACACACACACACACACACACACACACACACACACACACACACACACACACACACACACACAAATACCAAATACACAGTTAAGGCAGCAGTGGTGCTGTGAAGATTAGCAGCTCATTGAGGATGTCTGCTCTATCTGAAGGTGTGACAGAATACGTGTAGGGTTGTAGAGAGTGACATGTCCAACAGGATGTCCTTGCTGGCGTGTCAGGCTCTAATGAGCAGTGACCCAACACTTGTGCAAGATAAACGTTGTCCCACTGCGATAAAACAGCACCAAGCCGTCACCCAGGAGAAGTCTCACTCCTTCCCCCTTCTTACAGCTGCTCTCACGTCAGTGACGCATGCAGAACTATGTTTCCTCAGCGTCTTAGTTTGCAAGTGAGAGAGTAATCATCACTGAGACAGTTAAGTGGCATGACTTCCTGCCCCCCACAGGGCAGGCATTGGTTCCATCTATCTCTGTCCTACAGGGAGGGGAGGTTAGGATCCAACGCCCTCCCCAGCTCAGCTCTGTCTGAAGGGTGTGGGGGGATTAGAGTTGGAGATGCTTTGGAAACCAATTTCAAATACACAGGAGACATGATACATTCCTAGTGCTATAGGCAGGGGATTTCACACAGTAACCAATCAACATTCAAGCCTATTTACCGTCAAAAACAACAACAAAAAAGCCATAAAGCTAAAGAAAGTGTTTCAGAGGCTGAATTTCAGATGTGTTTGAGACCTGAAACATTTTCTGTTTAGTCTGTCAAGCCATTTTACAGGATAATCAACCTAAATACTTTTCTAAATACGTTTTTTCTAAATACGTTCTTTAGCTCTTTCATACAGTAATTAAGAGAATAAGTCGGCCAGAAAAAAAGATGAATACAACTAGAGAACTTTACAATTTGTTGTCCATCTCTCACACTGAACACAATCTCTCATGTCAATATCATGCCTTCATAGAGCACATAAAAAGATTGATTACTTTTGGTCAGCCATTCCCTTTGTGTTGCCATCGCAACCCCCTGTGGTCAACCGACTGCTGCCCAATCCGCCCTGCTGCAGGTTGGATTGGAAATCACATTACCACGGCAACCCGGAGAAGCATTGCATCTGTTGCTTGATTTCCTGTACCCCCCCCCCCCCCCCCCTCCCCGCATCCCCTCCACCACACTCTTATGGCCAGAGGCGCCCTCTCTCTTTGTTGGCCACTCAGACTTTATGTCATGACAGCTGGCCGGTGGGGTCACTATGTCACTGGGCCAATGAGGTGGACGCTTCACATTTTTAACATTGAAATTAGCCCCATTTCTTTTTCTGGATTTAATGGAGCTCCAGTTCTCTCCACATTTGCATAAAGGACACAGTGATGCCCCTTGATAGCGTTACCACTGAAGACGGCTGGCAGTGGCGTAACTGGAACAGACAAAGTTATGTGTAGCCTTTCATGCCTTATATGCCCTGTGGCACCAGTCGTCCCTGTTGCCCTCCCTCTGTCAGTGCGCCCCGTTCTGCATCTGTCCACTGCTTTGTTTGGTCCACACCCTGTGTCGACGCGGCACACCAGGGCAGGTCCTGTTGCGGCTGGCCATTCTGAGGAGAGATTTGGACAAGCTAACCTTTGCTGCCCGTCTGCCCCTCTCCAGACGAGGCTCCCCCCTTTTCCCAGGCTGCTTGTTGGGGGACCTGGCCACCCCACCACCACCGCGCTCCCCAACACAGGGGCTCCCTGGCCAAGCTCATAACTCATACTTGTCTGAGGGTCTTCAGCGCTCAGTGGGGCCCTGGCCGGCAGACACCAAGGTCCCCATTGTTTGCCTCCAGCAAGTGGTTCAGCTGGGGTGGGGGGTTAGTGGTGGCTGGCCATGCGGGCGTGCTGGCCTCTCTGTGGTTTCACATAGCCTCCTGTCAATACTGTCTCCACGACTTCATCATCGTCCTCTAGGAAAGATCATTTCCATTATCACTAGGATATTGGTTCTGTTTGTTTTGTGTTTATGTAGCTGTCTATTCTAATTTCTCTCCCTCCAGATGTACAGTATGGTGCTTTCTTTAGTGGTGATGATACTAAACTTATTTTGGTTTTGCCTTACACGAGTAAAGGGTGAAATACATCTGTTATCTTGTAGTTGTATTCTTGTCAGATGTGTTGTTAAACCCGAAATTTCATTAAATATGCTGCCAATCAAAATCATTTCTTTTTTTTTCTCCTGCTGGGCAAGTCTGGTATTCCTAATTGAAATTCAAGTTGTCAGTTCATTATTGACTGTCACTGATAAAAATCGCCACAGGACACATCCCGGCATTTCATTATCAAACAAAACTTATTGTGTCTTCTATCTTCTAAACTCTACCCCAGACTCTGTCTTTCAGAAAGGCGCATAATTTTGTTTCCCTGCAGGAAATTGTGCTTGTGGTGTTTTTTGGCGTAGAGTATGTGGTCAGACTCTGGTCAGCTGGATGCCGGAGTAAATATGTGGGCGTCTTGGGAAGGCTGCGATTTGCCAGGAAACCCATCTCCATCATCGGTGCAGTACAACCCAATTACTCCATTATGGTTTTCACAGCATTTCCTCAAACTAAACGTAATGCTCTGAAATTGCATGCTGAATGTATTGTATGACTACCTCTTGTTCTTGTGTGGTGCTCGTAGACCTGATTGTGGTGCTGGCCTCTGTCGTTGTGCTTGCTGTGGGCTCCAATGGCCAAGTGTTTGCGACCTCTGCAGTCCGGTAAGTGTGCTGCTGACCTCAGCTGGCTCACTGTGAGTGCGGTCAGACTGATAGTGATGGTGGATGTGCTCACTCCAGGGGGATTCGCTTCCTGCAGATCCTGCGGATGCTGCATGTGGACAGGCAGGGGGGAACCTGGCGCCTCCTGGGCTCTGTGGTCTTCATCCACCGACAGGTTGGACCGCAACGCTTTGAGCCACACTACCACACTCTCCACATCACTACAATGCTCCCGTTCATATTATACTTACGAACATCTGAAAATGAATCAACTGAATAGGACCGCACCGATAAATAGAACGTCAGAGC
The DNA here is from genome assembly GCF_018492685.1 of Alosa sapidissima. Lineage (NCBI taxonomy): Eukaryota > Metazoa > Chordata > Actinopteri > Clupeiformes > Clupeidae > Alosa > Alosa sapidissima. The sequence continues at coordinate 31,379,457 of NC_055970.1, forward strand.
ATGTTTGAGCAACGGAGCATTTCTCTGTCTGTTTTCCTGATTGTGTGTTTTTTTTTGTTTTCTAGGAGCTGATCACTACACTGTACATTGGTTTCCTAGGCCTCATCTTCTCCTCCTACTTTGTGTACCTGGCAGAGAAGGACGCAGTGGACAGCAGCGGCGTAACAGAGTTTGGCAGCTATGCTGACGCTCTCTGGTGGGGAGTGGTAAGAGTCCTCATCCATCTCTGTCAAGATAATGAAGTTTACATGAGCCAAGCCTTCTCTATAGATAACCCTGGCTTATTTGTTGTATGTAATGTGTCTTATATCCAAGGTGACTGTCACAACAATAGGTTATGGAGATAAGGTTCCACAGACTTGGATTGGGAAAACCATTGCATCCTGCTTCTCTGTCTTTGCCATCTCCTTTTTCGCCCTGCCAGCAGTAAGTTGATGCATACATGTATTGCATTGTACGCTGATGAGAGTGAATGTGTCAAGCTTGCAAATGCAGAGCATCCCAGACATCATAACATGCTGAATGCTGAACACATCCTGGTAGATGGCCTCTCATTCACCCCCATCCTTATTCCTATGAGGAAGGAGGGACTGTTAGACATATCGTAAATGACTACCATATGATGGTGTGATTGTTATTGTATGTGACTAGTCAGCCTGTTGCTGTGCCTCCGCAGGGGATCCTGGGCTCCGGGTTCGCTTTGAAGGTCCAACAGAAGCAGAGGCAGAAGCACTTCAACAGGCAGATCCCAGCTGCTGCCTGTCTCATCCAGGTTAGACCGGCTCAGAAGCCATGATCACAGATGCAGGCGGACATGTTTGTTTCCCCCCCAGACATACAGAGTGCCGTCCTGAGAATCTTCATCTGTCCCTCTGTTGCTGTTTCAGTCTTCCTGGAGGTGTGTTGCCGTGGAGAATCATGACTCAGCCACGTACAAGATGTTTGTCAAGAGGAGGCCAGCGCTCCCCAGCTCCGCAATTTACAGCCCAAAGCCCAAGAAAACGGTACTTACTCAGCAGCAAACAAATAGTTTTCTTCAGTGCTACCATAATGATAGTAGAACAGCAAATGCCATTCTGACAAATTGATTGACTAAACTTAAAGCAAATATAATATAGTATACAGTGAAAATTAAGGATTTTTGAAGTGATTGATTAGTGAATCCCAATAGCATAATATTACAGTAAATATTCATACTGTGTAAACAGTATTCAGAGTTGTAAGATACCAAGTTGTCTGCTTTTTTGCCTGCAGGTAAAGATTAAGAGGAAACAGCGCAGCACGGAGAAGGACAACGGTCCCAGTTCTCCCACTGTGCCCAGCATCACCTACGACTTTGATGACGGGAGAGACGGCAGTGACGTGTACAACACACAACAGTCAGGTAGGAGCGCCCGTGTCTTTGACTCTGCATATGTGCCTGCCTGCTCTTATGCATTATTATGTATGTAGAAATACTGTGCATGTAGACTGGCTACAGTGATGCTTATGGGATACGGTCTATTCTGTCATTTGCTGATGATTTGCACTCTCTCTCTCTCTCTCTCTCTCTCTATTTCTCTCTGCTGGTTTGTTCCTTGCTCAGTGGGAACTCCTGCTATGAGAAGATGGGGTGAGCTGCTGCTTGTGTCTTCTGCTGCATGCTTCCTCCTCCTCACTTCTCTCTGTGGCCACAGCCTTCTTCTTTTCGTCATTATGTCCGTCCGCAGTTCTGTGTCTCGTGCCTTGTGCCCTGTAACTGGAGTATGTGAACTAACTAACCAGTCATCATGTGCTGGAGTTTCATGCTACATAATGCTGCTGTTGTTTTTGTTTTGTAAATCCGATTACAGAAAACTAATATAATCCCTGTGCTGCTCTGCAGTATGTTGTTCAAGGAAGTCCAAAGGGGCATAATGTAACATTTTAGCTAAACCAAAATGAGTGACTATATAATTGATGTTTTTTAAATGCCCCAAGACCAGTTAAGCCCACAGGAAGCCCTGCTAGTAGACATTTTCACCTCTTCCTCATCCTTCTCCCCTTCCTCCTCCTCCTCCTCCTCCTCACATGTCGCTAAATGGGAAGTTGTAATCCAATAGGAAGTTGTTTAAATTGTTTGAAGGGGTCAGTGGTGCTGGGTCAGTGAGCCGGTGGTCTTCACAAATAAAACAGCGTGTTTTTATCTCCATCCTCTCAGACCGGCAGTCATCCTGGACCTCCATTTCCTCTTTCCAGTTCTCCCCACCCCCAGGTAAGGAGCCAGCCCACCTAATCCATCACACCAAGCATATCCACGTAGTTTGTTTACAACGTTGATTGTAAACATTTCTAAGAGTTTTAAGATTCTAAGTGGTGAAACGAATTCATGATTATCTGTAGCTGTAGTAGTTTTTGGTCATATGTGCCTTTGGTTGTGTGTGTGCGTGTGTATGCTGTGTGAGTGTATGTGTGTGTGTGTGTGTGTGTGTGTGTGTGTGTGTATGTGTATGTGTGTGTGTGTGTGTGTGTGTGTGTGTGTGTGTGTGTGTGAGCAGTGAAGAAGAGCTCAGGGCTCCTGGAGGTGCACTCCCCTCCCCCACTCCAGAGGAACAGCAGCTTCCCTGATGACCTGGAGCTGGAGGCAGACATCCTGCTGCTGCCGGTCACTCATGTGTCCCAGTGAGTGTGTCCTGCTCAGCCACATCCCATCCCATCCCATCACATCACATCACAGTGGCTCCTGTCTGTCTACCTCCTCTGGGTTTGCCTGGAATCTTGTGCTGTTTGATTTTTTTTATGGCTAGAATGGTATTTCTTTTGTCATGGTTTGTTGTAGCCACACTGCTAATTGGTCAGTTACTGGAAGGAATAAATACCATGGTGTAAGAGTACTTGTTATTCGCACATTCAGCCTGTTACAAACTTAACCGTCATGGTGTGAAAAGGCATTACGACAGTGTGTGGTTTTGAGTCGTTTTTCCAAAAATAACACAGAGTTAGTACAAAATAGTCTTTTGGGATTCACATCTTAAATTAGTGTGTGGTGTGTGTGTGTGTGTGTGTGTGTGTGTTTGTGTGTGTGTGTGTGTGTGTGTGTGTGTGTGTGTGTGTGTGTGTGTGTGTGTGTCCACTCTCTCCTGGAGGGGGGGGGGGGGGGAAAGTGGCCGATAAGGGGTCTCTTCCTGCCCCTGAGGACTCTCCAGAGCAGAGCTGGCTAATGGGCCCGGGTGTGGATTGCATGCAGGGGTGCCATTAGCAGGAGGCCTGCGCCCCATTAGGCCTCAAACACGTGGAACAACAACGGTGGGCCCGCAATGTGCCCCCTGCTTTCTGAGTCTGCTTACCAAAACAAGCAGGGCCTGCCTGTTTATTCTTCCCACAGAGGTTAAGATGAGGAACGTCTAACATGGAGGAGCACGTTGCAGGCTGCCACCCCCCTGATTTTACAGGGACTTAAACTGAAATATTTTGTGAGTGTGTTGTGTGCAGCCTGTACCACAAGAGGGCAATGGAGATGAATTTCTGATGGAGCAGGGACTAATGGACTGTGACAAGGCATGATTTTAGGGAAGAGTTTTTTAGTAATCATAACAGTTCTTTGAGGCCTACCTGAACATATTTTTGAAAATAATTTAAAGAGCCTAAATGGCTTTAAGAATTATGAAAAATGTTTATTGCACACAGAAAGGGTGCTCTATTGATCATTTCCCACAGTGGTGGAGATAGGATTTAATGATAAACACATAGCACGCTCATGAGCATGAAAAAAACTGCACTTAACATCCTAACAATTAAAAAAGACAATTTGTGAATTTTAGACGTACTCTTAGCCTCGGCGGCCTCCCTGATATTCTGCAATGGAGAGAAAGAGAGCGAAAGAGAGGGAGAGAGAAAGAGAGAGAGAGAGAAAGAAAGAGAGAGAGAGAGCGAAAGAGAGAGCAATAGCTGAGCTCATGTGGAAAAACAGCAGAGATAGGAGATAAGTGCTGATTGCCCTGCTGAGTGACGCTCAGTTGGATTCCTCTATCGGAATAATTTGTGTCCCCATTAAACTCCTCAATGGGAGAGAGATGCCATTTATTGCCCCGGGCCAAAAGTGGAGCTCATCAGCAGTGAATGCTTATTTTTGGGGGTGGCTTGAAGGGGCATTTTTGTATGGTGCTGAACTAAAGGGCTGTGATGGATGATCTGGATAGCTTTACTAATGGACGTGATAAGACGGCTGTCATGGTAATGGAATGCCTTTCTCTGCGCGGTATCAGTTCATCTTTGCGTCTGGGGCTGCTCTCCAGCAGCAGGAGGAGATGCTGGCCCACGTCCGTCCCAGGCCTGGCCGATAGAGAGAGAACGAGCTGTGATTGAGAGGGCTTAAGATCTGCTGCTTCCTCTTATGTGGTGAACCAGGAGGAACTGTGTTTTGTTCTGTTTCGATATTTCTCTGCTAACTGAAAAACGGATGTTAGATCCTGGTGAATATACTCTATGGTCAATAACTTGCTGCTACTGCAAATAAATGACAGCTGTAAACTATTACGGATTACCAGGAAGCTGTTGTTGTTGTAGTTGTCATTCTGAAAGCTTCCACAACAGAGAAGGAAGAAAGAGAATTACAGAAGAGAAAATATCTAGAGAAGGAGAGAACTGAAAATATCTCTGGACTTGCTTGGGCTCTGTTAACAACAACTTTTTCATTTCATTCATCCACTCATACTTGCAGTCTTGGTGGATTAATGGTCAATTTTTAATTATGTATGTGTTGCCTAACACTACATACTTTGATCACATTGATCATAATCATTTATGAATGATACACATTCATGAATTATTCCTCTGTGATAAGCCATCCAACACAATAATTGTGGTATATTTATATATGTTTATATGAGTTTATACTATACTACAATACTCTAATTAAAGCACCCCATTTAAAAAAATGACCACTCCTATGGATTAAGAGACGGAAGTTTTTTAAGAGACGGAAGTTTTTTAGTCATCCACTCTAGGCTGTACCATCAGATTGTTGTTGGATGGATAAATCCATTATTCTGTTTGTGTTATGCTGTATTTACAAAAATGAATGTTTGTGTTGTTGTTTTGAGATTCTAGGACATTCTGTCTAAATGCAAGTCCAAGACCCAAAAGAGCATGAGTGCTTATCTTAGCATAGAATGACATGTCAGGAAATCAACTTTAAATTGCACTCAAGCCTTTTCCTATGTGCTTTATGTCCGTCTGGGAATGTCTGAGGGATTGTAGCTGAAGCCACAAATCAAGCCTCCCATCCCCCCCCTACCCCCCCACTCCACCATTTGCTTTATAAGTTGTGTGGGACCTGAGCCATGCCGTTCTTGATCTGTGTTCAGACAATTTCCGGCAGTCTGCTCCATGTCTATTTGTGAACATGGCTGTAGGATTGCTACAAATGCCTCTCCTGCCACCCGTTCCATTCAACACAACATCACAGGAACCCTTAACTACTGTTTTTATTTTTTCTGTTTACCAAAGAACTGTTGTTGCTGTGTTTTCTCTCAAAGATTGTTGGTACTATTGAAGTCCTTTTTTTGTCAAACAGAGAAAAAATACATTGTCCCTCTTTCATGTGCTGGGCCTCTCTGGAGTCTGCCAGGGCTGATATATGGTTAAATGTTTAATGGGTCCTTGTTTAACCCGCACTAGGATGCGAGCTGTGTTTCAGAGTGGGCTGGGAACAGCTGGGCCTCTCCCTTGTACTTTTGTGTGTTTGTATTTGCATCTCACCAGCGCGCTGAAAAGCCGGGTGAGGAGTCCCCGCTCGTCCTCTTCTGTCCGCTCTCAGGCGCTGTCCATCTCTCTGCGCAGCTCTTTACTCCTGCGCTGACCCCTGACCCCAGCCTGTTGACTCAAGAGGTTAAAGGAGCACAATGGGCTCCTCGTGCCTAGAGCTAAAAGAGAGCCGAGCTCCGATGCGCTGCGCTGCGCTTGGAGTCGGGGTGGGGGTGGCTGTACCAAGGGCTCAGCTTAGCCTGCGCAACTGTGTATGTGTCAGACAAACACACACTCACACCCTGCACTCTTCTACCACTGACAGCCATTGTGGTCTGTGAAAGAAGAGAAATGTAACCAGTCGGACCAAGCAAACATTTGCTAAAAATAAGAGAGAGAGAGAGAGAGAGAGAGAGAGAGAGAGAGAGAGAGAGAGAGATATAGAGAGAAAGTTTTCTCTGTGCGTGTGTCTCAGCTGTGGGTTTTGTTGGCTTTTATATGTAATACACTTTCAGTGTGGCAGTGGCTGCGCGGGGAAGGAGAGGAAGTGTTGGCTGAAAAGACAAATGTATGCCACAAAAAAAGAGAGAGAGACTTCTAGTGGCAGACTATGCCTAGTAGAATGGCTCTCGGCTCTGGTGAGCAGACAAAGGGCCATTGTCTCGGGCCCTACACACGCCAACAATAGGCTGATTGACAAGCACCCCTAGCCCAAGGGCTTCTGGGAGAGGGCTGCAATGGCAGCTTTGTTAGTAACACTCTTATTGTAAGAAACAATCACCATAGCGCAAGCACGTCCTGCCATGTCATGCAAGGGTTTTATCCACATTATTAGAGATCTAGACAACATTTTTTTAAACTCATAGACTATTCCACTTTCCATTCATTTCATGTTTGGGTGGGTGCTGTCAGAGAGTTAACACAGTTTAATTGAACCTTCATGCTGTAATTTACAGTGGTTCAGTGCCTTTGAGGACTTATCTGAACTTGAGGTAAAAGAGGTTTTCCTCATTTGCAATATTATGCACTCAGACGGCTCTGCAGTGTGCAACAGTTACATGAGACCCTTTATTCAGCATTCAGAGTGCAACAGTACACTGTCTGTGCTGCACATCAAAGGTCCACTGTTCACATAATGTTTGTTCTCTTCACCTTTCCACATCCACCCACGCAGTAAGGCCAATTTACTCTACCCTCGCATAGCAGACATTTGACTGGGCACAAAAGTATAGCTGCAATGCACTGTACAGATCAGTATCACAGAAACACATGATGTGTTGTTTTAATGTAAATTCACAAGTCAAAGCAAGTCTATTTATATAACACAACGCATACACATTGGTACTTGAAAAGATAAAAGAACATGGAAAAATAAATGAAAATGAAACACTAAAAATGTTTACTTGTATTAAAAGGGAAACTCAGGGGCCTTGTGACAGTTGAAAGGATCTACGGCAAGAGTTTCTGAGAAATGAGGCCCTCTAATGCTTTGGTTTTGTCTTCTGTCAGCACAAGTGTCTTTATTTGGCTTCCCCCTCTTCCTCTTCAACCGTAATTGCATTTAGTTAGTCAGTTGACCCTAATGAGGAATATTGCTGAAAACACAACAAGAAGAACAGGAAAGAATACAAACAAGAATATCTCAAGAATAGAGTTTATCAAACTCTTTCATATTTCATGTTCATTTACATCAACATTAGATGTATTATTTGTGTAGTATGACTCTGATGATTCCTCTCTCTAAGTACCTGTAAAATGTTTCCACGTGTTTGTGTGCTGGTGTGGTGTACCGTGTGTATGTTGATGTGTGTCTCCGGGACAGCTGGGTCACAGCATTCCTTGAAGGCTGGAGGAGGCAGTGGCAGTGTTGTGCTCGGCTGGAGTTTGTTTAGCCGCTGCATTGTGCACTAGCATGTGAAGCAGCAGGCGCCAGACGTAAGCCGTTTAAGGTTTGCCACTGGATGTCAGAGGAGGCTCGGGATTCTGTGCAGCGATTCTTAATAAAGATATTTAATACCATCTGTCAGAGCACAGGCCTTTGATGATGCAGATGAAAGAGTGGATCTCCCGGTGTGAACCACAGGCATCACAGCCATTGCCTGCAACATGAGGGGAACTTTGGAAGTGTGTGTGTGTGTGTGTGTGTGTGTGTGTGTGTGTGTGTGTGTCTGTGAGTCTACATTCTCCTCCCCTGGCAAAAAAGCCAAGGGTCCTGATGGTATGCTGTCATACTGTCTTATGTCCAGCTCCTGGTCAATCATTATCTCTCATTATGGCTAAAGGGGGTGGTGAGGGGGAGGGGGCCTATCACCGAAGGCCACTTATTAAAATGTCATTGAGACATTCTAGCCTGGAGATGGAAAGGGCAGATAGGGGAGCTTTATTGCCCCAGGACCCTCGGCTCCATGGCTGCGGTGGCTCGCTGGTGGCGTTAATCGGCTTGTCGCCCCTCTCTCCCGCCCCAGAGGGATATTCTTAGAGGGCTGCGACGCGCTCGGGGCCTCCTGGCGGCTGGTGCCATGTGCAGGGGCCCCTGTGGCTTAACACCGCCGCGCACAAAAGATCTCCACTGTTGCCTCATGGTGACAGGGGCAAGGGTGCAATCCTGGCGAGGGGTCTCTCCCTCGGAGGAAGAATGCAGCTTACAACTTGTCACATGATGGTGCTCACCCGACGTTGCGCCCCTCTCTTCAGGAATGTATTGATTTTGCAGTTTTAAGGTCAATTAATTACACATTTGGCGTCTGGCCTGGTGTGGGCCACTGGGCTTTCTTTGGTGACTTTGTTGACAGTTATATCTGTTGCTACAATATTTATGTACAGAATGTACATTGTAAAAGCGTTGTGAGAACTACCAAAAGCGTTTTGAGAACTACCAAAAGCTTTGAGCCAGTTTGACCTTGCGGTCACCATTTGCTACATCCACCATCACAGAGTGTGTCTTGTTCATGTTTTCTCAGGCTTGGTGAGGGTTAATCTTCGGTGTATCTCGCCCCAAATAGAGATAGCCCTGCAATTGTTTTCTTTCCTGTTGATCTGGCCCTGATTGCTGATGAGTGGTCTGGGTGGGGGGAAGGGAGTTTCAGTGTCGCTTTTGTACCGAGCCACTCTCAAAACAGCCTCCTCGGGCGCCTCCCACTTAACCTGATGAGTGCAAACAGCAGTTTAGGTAAGGCTCTAATTGAGGTGCCCGTGTTGGGCTATAAACTTTATGCCATGCCCAAACAGATGATAGTGGAGATGAGACTCTGGAACCCCCTCCCTGTCATTTGGTTATATCAGCAGCATATCTGCGTGTTTATGTTTTGCCATTTCCTTCCCCGTGGTGCCCCTCTGAAGTGTCTGTTGTGTTTACTGGCCCGTCCAGCGGCACTGCCAGTGGGGCTCTAATCAGCCCTGGAGATGCTCCCAACACGGCCTTTGTTTTTCCAGCCACGCCCCGTGCGTGAGGGCTTTCCTAATGAGGAGCGAGGGTGGGATTGGAGGGGTGGGGTTGGAGGAGGTGGAGGACAGACGGAGGGAGCTCTCTTACACTCGGGTGTTGATTGCGCTTGCGGCATGGCTGCTTCCTGCTTCATCGCGCTGCCGCCTTTCATGTGGCTTTTTCGTGTGCAACTGTGAGGTTCATTGTCAAGCGTATTCCGCTGTGTTAAACGCCAGCACGCAAGCCCTGACCTCTGCTCTAGGACGCTTGTCTGAAGGGCAAGGTTGGGTGCTCTGCTGGTGTTGATGATGTAGCCACAGCGTTTCTGCCAGTGGAGAGAATGGAGAAATGAAGCAGAATAGCGATGAATTGCTCATCATAAGCTTACTGTCATTCGGATTAAAGGCTTAACTAGTCAAGCAAAAGTACAACCCCAAATCAGAAGAAGTTGGGACGTTGTGTAAAATGCAAATAAAAACAGAATGTGATAATGTACAAACCTTGTAAACCCATATTTAGCAGCAAAAAGGACATCAAATGAAAATGTTGACTATTTCATGGAAAATATGTTAATTTTAAATTTGATGACAGCAACATGTTTCAAAAAAAGTTGGGACAGGAGTATGTTTACCACTGTGCTGCTTCACTTCTTCATTTAACAACATTCTGTAAATGTATGGGAATTATGGAGACTAGTTTGAAATGAAGTCCCATTCCTGCCCAATTTCAGTTGCTTAACAGTATGGGGTATTCTTAATCAATTTTCATACCCAATCATGTTGCCAGTTACCCTAATAAGTGTGAAACATTCCTCATTTTGTTTTCTTTATCATCACACAACTTTTCCAGCATTTTGTTGCCCCTGCCCTCAACTTTTGAAATGTGGTATAAAATTCAAAATTAACTTTTTGATTTTTTTAATTTTCCATGAAATAGTCAAATTTGTCATTTTTAACATTTGATATGTTGTCTGTGTCCTTTTTGCAGCTAAATATGAGTTTACGAGATTTTTAGATTATTACATTCTGTTTTTATTCACATTTTACATAACGTCCCAACTTTGGTTGTATTATATGAAGTCCACTAAGGCTTTTAAAGAGTCATTAAAAGGCCAAACAAAACCGCACAACAACAGTATTACAATCACATAGCTCTCACAATCTCTCCAAAATGATCTCCTGGTCTGGTTAAAAATAGGCCAGTCTGAGGGTGGTCATGAAAGTGAGTTTGTGTCTGAAGTAATGGAGCCAGTGTGTTTAGTATGACTTATGAATCAGGCCTCTGGAAGGCATTTTAACTATGGCTCATTTTCCAGACTCGTATTAGCTTTTACTTTGATGGACGCCAAGGAGGTATGCAAAAATGAAAACACAGTGGTTTGTTGATAGACAATGACGGTAAGATTGCTCGGTTGCTCGTAAACTCTGTGTTTATGGAAGCAGAGGTCTCACATAGCAGTCATGGCTTTGAAATGGACAGGAATAAATCACATTTGCTATCTCAGAAATGTTAGTGGCCCATTTATGGAGAATTCTGTTGTGCTTTGCAACATCTTTAAAAGACACCAACTGAGTATTTAATGTACATGATGAACATAGTTATTCATGCTGTTAAGTGATCATATGGTCATAACTCAGTCTTTCCTGAAGTAATAGATCAGAGTAAGATTCCCTGAACTACTATTACTGAATCTCAGAGTTTAATCGTTAAATTATTAACTTTCATCATTACAATATAGTGAATTATTTACCATAGACAATACTTAGTCATGAACCATTTAAGTTAATATTATTAATGATCTGTCAAACTGTCATTGTAATACTGAAGTAGTTTGGTCATGTGTAGCTGTGCATCAGCTAATCATAATCAAGTTAAATGGAATGCAACAGTCTACTAGTGTAATAATCTTCTTGAAACATCGTCATGAGGGAAGATGCTGTTTTGTAGTGATTCAAATACCATGTCAGCTGATGCTTGAGTCTCTGCTCATCCTAATTAGTTTCCCTGTGTAGGCGTTAGGTGTCATTCACACTGTTTACATCTCTCCACGGGTGGTTAACGCGACTGACACATGACATCTCTGAGCATGTGTGCTGTGCCTTTCACATCTGCCTGCCACTCACACAGAGCGGATAGCACAGTGCAGAGGAACGGGGGAGGAAAGAGGAGAGGAGAGGAACGGGGGAGGAAAGAGGAGAGGAGAGGAGAGGAGAGGAGAGGGGAGGACAGGAGAGGGGAGGAGGTGTTCTGAATGGGACGTGCATGGGGAGAAGAGCAGGCATGGTTTGCGTTGGCTGACACAAAGGACAGGCTAATGACCTTCTTGAGTCCTGTGTCCAGCATCACTGATGCCACCCCCCCAAACACACACACACCAGCAGAGGAGGAACTGAGGTGGCAAATAGCCCTTACCAGAGGTGGGACCAAGTCACTGTTTGGCAAGTCACAAGTAAGTCCCAAGTCTTAGCACTCAAGTCCAAGTCAAGTCCCAAGTAAATACAGAGAAGGGCAAGTCGAGTCCAAGTCCAAGTCTCATCAAAGCCAAGTCGAGTCCAAGTCCAAGTCCCAATCTTTTTCAAGTCCTGAACAAGTCATCAGGTACTCTTCACTTAATAATGGCATTATTAGACTATCGATCATAATTTTAACACTTCCATCTAATCCACAGATTTTTTTTTTTATAAATACAGATTAAAATATGTTCAATGTTTCTGTCTTGAAATCTTTTACGATATATGCATGCGCATACAATATACACATGTGCATACCTGAGTAATCTGTACAAAACGGATAGCTACATGACAAATAAAAATATTGTTTTTCCAAATTTCGGAGCCCACTGTAAGGATGAGTAATAATTTGACTGATGGCATTTCACTGCGCTAGGCCACAGATTTGCCTGCAAACAATTTATTAGGCTGTCTGCCAGTGGCGACTCATAAGGGAAGCCAAGGTCAACACTTTTATATTATTTAAAAGATAATAATGACACAGTAATTTTGTTTTAAAGTATTCATTTCTTAAGAAATACTACACATTTGATGCTGTTTATCTCATTTGTAAATGGTGCACTGTCACTTTAAGCCCATTGTGTGCCACTGTCCACACATTCTCATAATGATCTTTTTTACCAGCTCCATTCCTATGGCTAGTCCACAAACTCAAACATTGTTTGTGCCACATGAATAGCACAATATTAACAATGATAAGCATTATATTAAGTTGGCACAAACAGCTTTCATTCCTTTGGAAATAGATGCATGTATGACATGATGCTTGCTTGACATTTTCTGTTTGCAATTAAATGTGAATTATGAGCCTGGTAGCCAGTAGCCACCTAGCTAGCTGAGTGGAATGCGTTTCAATCGGCATATCAATGTGCTTCATGTAAACAAATTATTGAATAGGCCTACTTCAAGACTCACCATTTCCATTAAACAAAGGCAAAGACAACTCTTCATATTCTTGTCCACTTTCCAAATCACAGTGAGTGCAGCCTATGTCATAGTGACCTGGATCTCATAGTTTATAACAGTAGTGAGAACCGGATAAATCCGCAATTTCCCCTAATCTCGTATTTGTTGCCTTCATGATTTTCTTTTATACGTTTCTTATATTTAAAAGAAAATATCAATCATCATCAACAATGACAAGCCAGCTGGAACCTGCCACTCGTTTTCTCTCCCTCTCGTGCGTGCTTAGATGGGGTTCTCAATTAAATGGAGTAGGCTAGCAAAAGTTCAAGTTGGATCTTAATGGAGAGGACTCGAAAAGTATCATCTTTATGTAACATGCTGTTGGTGCATTTTGACATTGTAAACGTTCTCTAACAAGAGTGCGAATCAGTTTGCAGTAAAGCTACTAGTTATTAGCTAAATGTTGGTCGTTTCTCTGTCTCTTGGTGCCCTACACACAGTGCGTAACGCATGTGGGGGTAGCGGCAGCACTGAACTGTGCTCTGGACTGGCCGCTTGTCTCCGCTATTTTTTTTTTTTTTTAGTCGCGGAGGGAAAGCATCTCTGGGGTGACTGGTCCACGATCAGGAAATTTAGTTTTTGACTCGAGACATGTCAAGTCGTCACAAGTCAAAGAGGCAAAGTCCGAGTCAAGTCTCGAGTGAATAGTATTCAAGTCCAAGTCGAGTCGCAAGTCATGCCGAATTTTATCAAGTCAAGTCTGAAGTCATTAAAATCATGACTCGAGTCTGACTCGAGTCCAAGTCATGTGACTCGAGTCCACATGTCTGGCCCTTACACACTGTACACTGGAGAAGCTTCCTCTACAACACACACACACACACACACACACACAGAAAGTCCCAGGGGGGCCGTCCCCTGCAGTTAAAGTTTGGACAGCCATGCGGTGAGGTGGGCTTTGTGCTGGTGCCAAGAGCAGATGGTGACCCCGTGAGGTCATGAGACCATGGTCGCCACTCGTGCAGAGCCAGGCCTGGAGCAGGAAGCACTACCCGCGGGACAGATGGGCCCGTTCCCATGTCCTGCTCCCTCTCTCTCTTCCTCTCTCTCCCTCCCTCTCTCTCTTCCTCTCTCTCTCCCTCTCTCCCTCACTTGCGCCAAGGCAGGGAGGCAGTGGCGGGGATGTGCCCCTGCTCCCTCCACACTCCGCTGGAATCCCAAACATGCCTGGCAGTCCAGCTCCAGAGAGCGAAATATGTGCTGGCGGTCAGGTCTCGCTCGTCCGCCCCCCCCCACCCCCCACTCCCTCCATTCACTCTCTTGTCTCCTGCTCTACAGATGAACCCATCTGGATATTATGAGTCATGATCAGAACAATGTGTATTTTTATGCCAGAATTTTACAGGCACAGGAACGTCTGTGCACTTTGAAGGCATTGATAAAAAAGCAAGCAGGGAACTCTCTTTGTTTTTTGAGTGCTCTATCAAAAGCATTAAATCAAGTGGTACTTTTTAGCACTGTGTACTGTTGCTGAGGCTTTTTCATATGGAGTCAACTCCATGCTCATCCACCATTCCAAAGCATACACTTCTATGCTCAGTGGGAGTTGAAATCTGGGGGTTTCTTCATCCTACAGTGAGCCAACAACTTTCCCGCCTCACAAGAAGGTCAGACATGCTTTCCAAGACACCTGTGTTTCACACATTGTCTGTGCAGTGTTGTCCGACTAGATTCTCTGTCGCTTGTTTTCATTTGGCATTCCTTTGGCTATGTGTAACTTTTTTAGTGGTTCCTCTTTATTTGTTCAGATTGTGGCCTCAGATAGCACAGTGTGTGTGTGTGTGTGTGTGTGTGTGTGTGTGTGTGCCGGGAACACAACAAGGACACCCGGCTCACGCAGACAGACACATATCAGCGGGCAGTCATCATCAGAGATAACACACACAGAGACAAAGATGGAGACGAAGAAAGAGGGTGTGGGGCTAAAGATATGGCAGTGATTCTGGGTGTCGTAGAAAACAAATTGGCTTGATTGCAGGAGGTTCAATCTCAAAAGCCCCAGAAGCCTTTATCAGAGGCCACAGTCACAGTTTTGTCTTACTTTGTGAACATTTCTAGTGATTTCATTTTTCTCACTTATCCTTTTCTCAGTTTCTTTCATGTCTGGTGCTGGAGATTCCGAGGTTTTCACTTAGGCCGTGTTCTTGAAGGCGCCAGTCAGAACACCAGCAGCACATAAGTGCTCCACTTTCCACTGGCGCTAATCCACTCAAAAATGTCACGCAAATGAATGGTAAACACCACATCCCATTTCTGCTCAAGAATGCCAGACCGACCTGTATACACAACAGCCACCTCAAAGGGGCATTTGGAGAAGCGGGGTCTCCTCGTGTTATTTCAGTCAGCGTTTCGCTCACTCACACTGCATGGGGGGGACAAAAGCTAGGGAGGAGGACGTCGAAACCTGATCCTATGAAGTAGTCGATCGTCTCTCCTTACCCCCCCCCCCCCCTTCCCTCCCCCCAAAAGCAGCTCCCACATCCATTAAGTTAATGAGCCCTGACAGCCTGCAGTCGGTCTGCTGCTAATGGTCGTTAAAGGCCCCGTCTTGAGCACGTTCTCTGAGGAGGAGCTGACTGCCTGGCTGGCTGAGTGACTGGCTGTGCTGTGTGCTCGGTTGTGGCTGAGGGGGCCGCTCGTGTTTCACAGCCCATACATCAAAGCCTGACAAGGGCTGGGACGAAAAAAAGCCTTCCCGAGCATGGAGACGTGATGCAGTCAAAACAAGATTAGGGCTTTCTTCATGAAGAAAATGTATCGGGTGCAACACTGCAATGCAGAGCGGGCCAAACCTGAAGCCTAAACATCAGGGCCTCCCCCCTTCACCACTTATCAGCCTGAAGGGCCCACTGTCTGCAGGAGAACTAATTGGGTTCCAGGTGAGCTTATGAAGAGTAAATGTGAATTTACTAGTATGTAGTTCATTCACTGGTAAATCAGACATGGGCTATAGTGGAGAGACTTGTGGCACGACAATCTGTATTGTTATTTGACCTACATGTTTACAGGCTGTGTAGGCACATGTAGTAGGCTGTCTCTCAGCCCTGCGTTTCCAATGCTTGATAGAGGCTTGTCTGACTTGTCTTGGCTAATGGATGCTCTAACCTGGTAGTGACCTCCCTACATGGAGCAGTCCTCGCTGGTGCCATCTGGAGTGTCTCGGAGTCCCACCTGAGGGGCTTTTCACAGCAGACGAGATTAGCTCGCAGGTGTGCGCTTAGCCAGATGGATGGCATGTGGTGCACAGGGTGAAAGTGAATTTGTCGAGAATGTAAGGACTGTATGCCAGTTGCACCAGGTATCATGTATATGGATCAGATTCTGTGCCACTGTGATCGCGGGGGTCGACTTATATAAAATTACATTTACATTACATTTATCTATTTAGCAGATGCTTTTATCCAAAGCGACTTACATAAAGAGAATTAAAATGAACACATCTATTTTCTCTGATGTTTAAATATAAGCAGACTCCCCAAAATGCTGTAGTTGCTCATATTAACAGTATTATATCACTCTTGTTCCTGACAGGATGCGGGACTCTCACAGAGTGGCCATTCGTGTGATCCTGCGTATGAAGTACTTTGTGGCAAAGAAAAGATTTCAGGTGAGACCAAACACATTTGGGACTGTGCTCTTACTTTTTTTATTTGATACCTTCATTTCTCTCTCCCTTCTCCAGCCATCATTTGTTTTCAGACTCCTTTTTCTGCCATTCCACTCCTCATCCCACTCCTGTACACAAACAGCATACCCCTGGGCACACACACACACACACACACACACACACACACACACACACACACACACACACACACACACACACACACACACACAGTGTTTGTCATGTGTCACCACCATGTGACAGCAGCGACGCCGTGGTGTTTTGCAAACAGAGCTGGAGTGGCTTAACATAGATCACTTTTCTGTTGTTTACAGCAAGCACGCAAGCCCTATGATGTACGGGATGTCATCGAGCAGTACTCTCAAGGCCATTTAAACCTCATGGTGCGCATCAAGGAGCTGCAGAGGAGGTAGACACCCTGTCTCACGCTGCCCCACACTGCCCTTCAGGGCCTCAGAGTAATGAGGCAATTATCTGCAATTCCCAACAAGTACCAGCCTCACTTTGATGGATTTCATGAAATATTACTTGAGGGCTTGTGGAATGGAATTAAATTACATATCTGAAACTCCAATAGTATATGAGACAAGTCTGGACTTGCTGTAAATAAATATTAGGTCAAGATCAGGATAGATGTCTGGTGGTAGTGCCATGCTGTGGGCTTCTCAAACCTACACTTAATAAATACAGAAAAACATACTGTAGTCTACAGAGGGTGCAAAATGCTAGTGTATGGGGGTTACATTTTTGAGTGATAACATGCCCTAAACGCGATACTTTGTTCTTGCAGATTGGATCAGTCACTGGGGAAACTGTCTCTGTTTCAAACCAGTTCAGGTACCACCACATCTCTCCCTCAAATTCCCCGTCTGAGGGAGGTCATTAGAAAGGCCTCAGGCCCAGATACCAGTGGAGTCAGATGTGCTCGTTGGGAATCTTAAAAGCAAAGACGTCTGAGCATTCTCGTAACTCAATGACTTAATCTTGCATTAATGGTAATTGGTGAATGTAGAGAAGAAAGAAGACTGATAGCAACATGTTTTTCTCCATTTGAATCTGCTATTAAGACTTGCTACTCTTGTTTGTTAATCTTCCTGATAAGTGTGGTTAGAGAAACCTTGTCCATTTAAGAATTTTCCCACTTTCTGTAGAACGGGCTAAAGACAAAGGCACCAACACTATTGGCTCCAGACTCAACAGAATGGAAGATAAGGTAAGCTCTTCAGGAATGAATGTCATCATTGTCATTTAACCTTGTCTGAAGAGTTCCACATTTTTAACCGGTCAAACTGCACACAATAGCATAGCACAGCGTAGCATACACAAATTCTGTGTGCAAATTCTAAGTCAACTCCTGAGATCCCGCATAAGGGAGGCATAGAGGAACCTGAGCATTAAGAGCCCAGCCAGCTCTATCCTCCTGCTGGCAGCGCTCCATTATTGAGATCATTCTGGCAGATGATGGTGACTGGAGGTACCAGCTACTTGGATTCTCTAAATCTTGAGTGAGACTCCCCTATAATCAAGAAACTTACCGGAGGGTAGTGTGGTTTAGCCACATTGTTTCTGATTGTACAACAAAGGTTCCATGTAATTATATCATGAGGCTAATTCCAGGTTGTCATACAATATTAACTTACTCTGCACACTAATATTGTTATAAATGCTGCTGTCAAAGTTTTCTATTAAAAATATCATGTAAATGTATAAAACACTGGGCAAGAGTTAAAAGTTGATGAAAACATACTGTAAGCAAAACCATGAGCTTTATTCCTATAGAGAACATTATGCAAGACATATAATATTTAGCGTATAATACCACTTAAAGAGCTACATATGGCACTGAAATAAACTGTTCTTTTTTACTTTCAGTGGCATATTGTTTTATAATATACTGTACATCCCAATGAATTACTTCTGCACTAGGTGCAGGACCACTGTGAGACATGTTGGCCACTAAGTCTGTCGGTTACAGTGTATGTGCAGAATTACAAGTACATTCCCAGGGCTCTCATCAAATCCTATGAAAGGAAGGAATTGTGATGTGATGAAGATTTCCCGACAAGAGCTCTCTGCAGTCATAATTACCTCAACCCTTAGATACTGATGCACCAAGCAGAAGAATTAGCCATTTCCTGTTTACAACAATTTGCAGATTCTCGTGATGGCAGCCTGAGCAGTGAGACAGATGTAGGAAAGATACGCTCACTGTGTGACATGCAAATAAGCACACATATTTACTGTAAATAGACACTGTGTCTACAGATTTATTAGACGATGTTTGCAAAACGGTTGTACCACTGGACTAATGTTGTTTGCTAAATGTTTTTACTGGCTGACTACAAGGAGCATCTACATTTTCCATTGCACTGTATAAATGTTTATGATAATACTGTATAACTCAGTAACCAAACTTGTGTTTGTCATGTTTACCTCTACTGTATTTTCTGAGGCACTGTGTCCTCTTGATTTCTGCTCATGTGCCACCCAGAAGCATTACATGTTGGTACACTTTGGTTGCACGGCACTGTCGTAAAAGCATGCACAAGCTTCTAATCTCTTGTGGATACACTCATAGCATTGTCCTTCTTTAAGCAAGTTTTTTCTCTGGCTATCTGTCTTTGTGCATCTCTTTCATACACACATGGTACACACAGATGCAGTATGGTTTAGAGATAATACAGGCTACAGTTTTCTTTTGTTTACATACTGAGAAGCTTGAAAATGCCCTGCGCTGCAGTTTTGCCTCTGAGTGGTGTTTTAATTACAGGGTAACTGTCTATGCCAAGTTTCACTCTTCACAAACATCAGCCGCTCATCCAGACTTTAGTTCATAATGTCAAAACACTTCACATACATCAGAAATTGCTTGATGGATGTTTAAGGGTTGCACAACTGACTATTGAGGTGTCAGTATAACATACTATTGAATGGAGGAGTCCCTTGGCATGAGTGGAAACTTTTTTGGATTGGACACATGAGTCCTAAGGCACACACTAGTGATGACAGGAAGTTCAGCCCAAATGGTGTTCCCATCCATTTGAGGTAAACAGGAACAAACAGGCAGGGCTTTGTACAAACACCTCCCAGATCTGCTTTATATGCAGCCACACTTTTTGGAGGGCTGAGCCTTGCTCTGACCCTATGACCCTAATCTCATGTCACTTCATCAGATCAGCACATGAAAACAGCACACAGCAATTGTAAATTAAACTGCTGTGTGTGTGTGTGTGTGTGTGTGTGTGTGTGTGTGTGTGTGTGTGTGTGTGTGTGTGTGTGTGTGTGTGTGTGTGTGTGTGTGTGTGTTTAGTGCTGGGGAAAGACATTGCATATTGTGGCAAAATGTTTTCTGTTTTCCACTCTCCCCTCCTCTGTGATTTTGGCTGGGCATCACATTTTATTTATTGATATTTTCATATATTTTAATATATTTTAGGCTCAACTGTAGGTGTCTTTGAAATGGATTTCACTTTTCAGCTCAGTCCTGTGGCTTGGGGAATTTCAGAGCCCAGTGCTGGCAAGCAGACCAGACTCCGCAGTTTCATGTCACTGGCTTGTTTGTTGTCCCTTTGTGGTTTCAAGTGTGTATATGTGGAGATGTTTGTCTGTGTGGGAGAGCCCTCATGTGTTTATGTTTTAGTATTTGTTTGGGGGGATGGTGAGAGCATATGGTGCTGGGTGTGCAGTCGGCTGGGTCGGCCATCTCTGGTGCTCTGGAACAGGACAAGATGTTCTGGAGCGAAGGCCTACTGAACACATATACACACACACACACACACACACACACACACACACACATTTAGGAATGTATAGTCCTTTGTTCACTTGGCTTGGAATCCACACAACACCCCAATCTTCAGCAAAAGTAGAGATAAAGGCCACACTATCTTCACAGGACCTTGTGTAAGATACTGTATATTTTCACAAAGACAGATTTCCAGATGCGCCCGGAACAGATGTCTTTTCTTTTTCTTCTTCTTCTTCTTCTTCTTCTTCTTCTTCTTCTTCTTCTTCTTCTATCTCTATTCCAATGTTTAATTTTTAAGCATAGCTGAATATGCCAGGTGAATATGTCCTTCGGTAAATACATTTACACAGTGATTTTAGAGTAGCCACAGTTGTCTAAAACAATGAGCGTAAAAAAGTAGACACTCACTACTGTAACCCCCACAGATCACGCGCATGGACCAGACGCTCAGCCGCCTGGCCGACTCTCTCAACCTCATGCTGGCCGGCATGGGCCAGCAGGCAGGGTCTAGCCGCCGGGGCAGCAGACAGGAGGACAGACTCGGCGTCTCCCCTCACACCCTCAGCGGCCCCGCGCACGCCTACGACCAGCTCCCCGTCCCGCCGGCCCCCCCCTCCAACGAGGAGAGCGCCTGAGGCTGTGTGAATGACGGGATCTTTGCCCCCCGGTGAACCCTGTGTGTCAGACGGCGTAATTAGCACAATGATTAATCAAATAGTGTGAGAAAATCAGACGCAGTCTTATGAAATCAGATGCCTGTAAGGATATGTCATATGGAATGTTTTTGTTTTTGTTCTTTGATCAAGTGCTAGCCCAAAATGTGAATACATGCTTTGTAATGCATTTGCATTCATATATGTTTAAGAACCTAGGTTCTGCCATATGATGTGAATGATGTATAGAAATTATATTTTGTAATGACTGAATAATGCCTATGGGAATGCTCCCAGTGGAAATGATTTGAGATATGTAATAACAGAAATAGACATATTCACAAACCTCTGCCTGCATTGTGTGCCTTAAAATTACCCGATTGCCTGAAGACTTTTTAAGTTGTATGTTAACAATTTAAGAAACTATACTTTGTTAAGTATACAGAGAAATATCATTGAACCTCCATTTTATCTGTGAACCTTCTGTTGACAACTAATTTATAGTATTTCAGTTGTAGTTTCCCCCACATTTTCTCTATACAGAACTAATAAAATCATTGTTTGTTCTTTATAGAAATTATGTGCAAATGCAATGATGATTTTCATTTCTTTATAAGTTAGAATTTAATATTTTGATGGTCTAATATTTTGCTGAATTATGTCACTGTTTCTTGTAGTTATGTGTATTAAACTCTGTGATTCTGCTCTCACACTCTGTTACATTATGTTCATATATGTTTTGATATCAATGAGCTTTCAGTTCATTTGAAGTTATAATGACAAATTGCTTCCAATAGCAATAAATTCTGTTTCCCAGTTCCATCCCTTGCCATGTATCTCTTTGCAATGTAAGATGTTTCATCACCAAGACTATTCTCTCTCTATGTGTAAGATTTGATATGAAGATTTTGTACTCAGTGTGGGTTGACACCTACTGCATAAGGGAAAAAAACATGCTCAGTTTAGTTCTGAGATGATTCCTTTTACCAAATTCAATTTACGTTATAATCCACCTACTTAATTTATTTGGGTATCTTTTTTCGCAGAAGATAGAAACATGCACAGCCATATTGCACCAGTGCCACACCATCACAACTCAGTCCTGTGCAGCACCTGAGGCCAGAGAAAAAGAAGAGCAGCGGTCCAGTGAAAGAGCGGAGCTCCAAGAGAGCCAGAGCAGGGGCCAGAGCAGCAGGCCGCGCGTCCTGGCAGCCGTCACTGGTGTGCAGAAGTGCTGTGGCGGGGGCCTGAGCCATGTGTTGGCAGATAAATGATAGGCCTTTGTTACGCGTTTAAAAGGACAGCATCGCCGCCTCATTCACGGGGCCCGCTAAGCAAATGCGAATGGGTCCAAATGGTATTAATTCAAGCTAGTGAACCCATAGAGGTGTACCCAGCCTTGAAGGAGACGTTTGCCAGGATCTCAGAGATGTGTGAGCCAAGCGCTCATGAAAAGAAAAAAAGCCATGTAAAAAAGACAGAGGGACATGGGATGCTTGTGGAACAGATAAAGAGGTGACAGTAGATGTGCTGAATGCTAACAGCACTGCTCAGAGAGAATCTGCTGACAAAATCACAACAGATGAAGAGGTTACAGAAAATCTGCAATGTGTGTTTTATGTTCTGTGGCCAATGTGTGTGTGTGTGTGTGTGTGTGTGTGTGTGTTACACTAAAAGGTTTTATAATTTGCAGTAAGTATGTAGCAAATTGTGGCCATACATGTTGAACTGATATGTAGTAAAAGTTCAGTGATTCATGCAATACTCTAGGAAATGCCTTACAGTATTTCTGAGTAATGATGTTCATGATCAGTGAATGGAATGAATACAACACAACACACAATGCTTTAGTATCACAGACAAGTTGGACTCATCCTTGAGCTGAATTCTCCTGTGTATTGGTAAAGTGGACATGTGGCAAGACAGCGGCTGTGCTTAAAAAGTCCCCTGAGTATTAAAAGATAGCTCATATGGGGTGGAACATGCCAGTAAAGCCTTCCCACAGGAAACACATGACAATCTGGAGCTCATTATCTTGGTGTAAAGCACAAATGATGAGGTCTCAAACAGCTGTGGATGAGCATGATGCAACTGTTTGTTTAGCAAATTAAAGAAGTATATGGATCAATAACTCGATAGATGAGCAGAGAGAGAGAAAGCATTTCATTTTCCAATATTTTCACTAAAAGGTTTAGGGGTGTAAATGTTCACATAACCTGTATCCTTAAGCTAAGTTAAATTGGAATGCCACATAATATACACGTGCCACTGATGTTGGATGAGAAAAAAAAAGCTTATTAAGCTTTTAAAATTAGCCTTGTAAGCAGACATGAACTTTAAATGAGCCATGAACATTTCATTTAAACTGACAAACCGTCAAATCTTTTGATCAAGTTTTTTTTCCCTTTAACTTGTCAAACTGTTGTCTCAGTCAGTTTCTGAGATAATGACAAATCATTTATCAGAGAGACTTTTGAATATTAATGGCAACAGATATAACTATTAAAACCAAACATTATTTTAGCTCACTCTTACTTAAATTATAAGAAACATTTATTGCCAAAAATATCTGTACAAAATGTGGCTTTGTGTCTGTTATGGTGCTTCTGTGAGGCTAATGCCATTCAATGCCTAAATGGGGGTTCCATTTCAGATTCTCTAAATTCACCCACTACGTTCATAAAAATAGGGTGCTGCAACACCAAGTACTCAAATGCATTAAAAAAGAACCAGCACGCAAAAACATCTCAGTTATATTTATAGTTTTTGGCCCAAGCAGCACCTTGAGACAAATCACCCAGAGATTAAGGTTTTATGTATAGAATCACACATTCTTTCTTGTGTGTGTGTTTTGCCAACCTAAATTTAGATCTGGTAATTTTTCTGATTCAGCAGTCCCTTTTGGTGGATTTAAATGCCTATTAAATGCTAACTTCTGGGCATATTTGAGATGGAGAGAGATTTCTCCAGCTATACAATGAGATGGATGCAGATGGGGTGTGGGCAGATGGCTGGCTTTTGTAGGTTAATGCACGTTGTTGCCAAGGGCTTTAATGGTGTTTGTAAGTGTTTCTGAAGAGAAATTGTTGAGTGGGGACTGATAATGAGGGCTTCTGTATGGACAAAGCAGGGTTCCTAAGGCACCTGCTTCGTTCATTATGGAGAGAAAACGGCATTTAAAAATCTCCCTATAGCTCGCAGCTGCCTTCATTCTCAGAATAGGGGTGGGTGTTGCGGTTAGCTGCGAGAACCTAATTATTTGTTTTATTTTAAGTGTAGGTGCTCGGCCAACATGGTCCTTTGTATGATGTAGCTTATATTATGAAAAGTTCGAGCATCACAACAACGTTGATTGCAAAAACTTTGGAAGATTATTAAATGTAGGAACCTATACATGAATCATGAAGCAAACGACAGCGATATGGGACAAAATAATATTTATTTCAATATTAATATAAAAGAATAAAAATAATTAAAATCATATAACAAAATATAAAATAATTAAAACCAAACCTCTCCGCCGATTCAACAAACTGTTTACAAACATACAGTACATAGAACACATCAACAAAGGTTGAATAATAAGAATAAATAAAGTTTAAGTTAATACATTTATAAAGAAAATAACAATTAAATAGGAAATAAACAATACAAAACGCGCTAACATTTAATTTCCATCGCTACGTCTCAGCCACTTCAAACTGTCTTTAAGACACAACACTATAAGCAGCAGTGCCAGTGTTTTGCTACATTTATCTGGACTTCAGGGTCCCGTTCACCGTCCATCCTCCTTCTGGTTCTTCGGAGTGCCATTCATCTGCGCTGCAAATTATGAACTCCTGACAGCAAGGCCTCTGAAGATGATACACATCATGGTTAGTTTAAAAGCCTTCTTGTAAACGTTATACCCCTACTATCTAAAATTCAATAGCCTGAAATAAAGTAATAGGCCTAAATGTATGACAGTCTATTTGAAATTGGTTTAGGACAAAGGCATTTGACTTCATGGGTATAAATACAAATTTAAGTTCTACACTTGAAACATGACGTACCTTTATCGTATTCTTTTACGAAGTGTTTGTTCTGCAGAAACTGGAACACCAAGATTTGGTGATGTGCATTCTGTTTCCTTTCCGGCATATGTGCGTTTTCTTTTGTGGAAAAAATCTGAAAGAAGAACAACAAATATTTAGGATAAGGTTAGGGGTAAGTTCCAAATGCCAGAATTTCATACGAATACTTAAGGCATTATAAGGTTGTTCCTACCTGTGACTTGTGTGGAGCTCAATTTTGACGAGTCAGACGATTGTGTGTTTTTCCTGCAAACAGAAGGTGTAGACGGGCATCCCTTACTCCCAGAGTTTACATTTTCATAGCGGTTCTCCTGGTTAATCCCACTGCTGTTAGCAGAGAAAACTCTCACGTTGCTCGAAAGGAGTTCGTTACACACTGACACCTTAGCATCTTTATAGTCCACTGTTGTCGATTCTGGGTTTACTATTTCATTCTCTGATAGACCAGATTGTTTTCTCCCGATTTTCAGACAATCCCGATAGAATGCAGGCCCTATTGTTGATACATCTTCCCACGCGTAATGGCCTGGTAACGGTGTGTCTTCCTTAAAATTAAAATTCCAGCGCCTCTGATCCCGTTCAATAATTTCTCCGAGTTTTCCTCTCAACTCAACGCTTAGCTCGTCGTGATCAACCGGTCCAAATAAGTTCCGACAAACGCCGGTACGCGCGTGCAAAGGGAACGTTCGCCTCGCAACGAGTCGTTCCAAAGTGCCAGAGAGCTGCACGTTTGACATGATGAAGTATAAGTCCGACAGAGGCAAAATATGAGAGGGATCAAGACGATAGTCCCAGAGATACAAATCCTTTCTTATGTGTTTTCCTGCTTACTTCAGTCCCACCACTGTAGGTATCAACAAACATAACTGAGACTCAACCATACGTATTCCTATTTAAGGTTTCAGTGCGTTTGTGTGGGGTGCATTTGGAGAAATCCACCATTGGTCGAAATAAGCCCCGCCCAATAACAGCCTCACCCCTCCCGTGATTCTTACTGAATAAGAATGGTAATTGTTAAGGTGCCAGCAGAGAGGGTTTTATGATATGAATGAAGTTCTATTATCTTAGCTTAGCCTATGAGAGAATTGCCAAGTTTAAGCAACTTCTTTCGTTGGGCACACAACAACGCCAGCCTATTTGAATAGATTCATCCTGTTTCACTACAGTATTTCTTTTGTTGGAAACAGAAAGAACAATCATTAATTAAAAATCATAATCCTCATATTTCAAAATAAATAATGCACTTTTGCAAAAATAATGGACTAATAGCCAGTAAATAAAAATATCTTTATTATCAATAAATTACGGTGTAGCCTATTATATATGCTACAGGTGACTATTTTAAACCCTGCGAGGCGCGTGGACGTAATGCATTATTTTAAAGAGTTGTAATGCCACCTAGTGGACGAGTGAGATAAATACAGGTTGTCATGTGCGCCAACACATTTACCTAGACAGTCGGCAATTATTTCGGAACTCGGAAGTCTTTCTTGGGTGGTCGGACGTGTAGATTTGCGGTGTGTGTGTGCGTGTGTGTGTGCGCCTGTGTGTGTGCGTGTGTGTGTGTTAACTAATTGTACTTTAAAAATACCATCAGCCTTAATGTAGGCTATGGCTACACTCAAAGAGGAAACACCGCATTGGTTGACCAGGGAGTGGTCAAAATGAGATGACGTCTCCCACTCCCAGGTGAACTTCAAGCCTGATGTAGTAATAAGATAAAGGCCGCTGGAAAGAGGACCTCAGACAAATGCTCATGAAGCATCCCACATACTGACCTATCGCAATGCAAAATCTGGATGAAAGTCCCTTGGTGAGTTCTTAATTTATTGATTCCTTCATTCCTTCATTCATTGCATTTCTTCACCTCTTCCACACTATAGTTGGTTAAACTAGCGGCGAAGTAGATGTGGCATTTTGTTTAGAGCAGAAGGCCTGTTTCTGCTGTAAATGTATTTTGAATGGTCTTAGTTAATGGAGGCTATACTCTATAGTCAAGTATAAATCTGTGATGTGATTTGTGTGAATTCTGATTCACACAAGGCAGGTAGAGTGTTTTTACTAGTTATGAATAATGCTGAATAATATGCGGCACAGAGAAAAGTCCCATGCTCATGATCTCACACAGTAGTTCATTCCCAAAATGGGCAATTATACAGTTTATAAATATAGAGAAAATATCATCTCTAGGGCCTTCAGGCATTTCTAGTGCTATCATTAATGGCCCCATTATGCTAAGTTCCTGTGCAATGGCAAGCACCTACATAATACAAAATAAGAGGCATGTTACATCATTTGCTTGAAGTATCTTAAACAGTAATGAAAGACTAAATACAGATAAATGTATTATCACACATATTTTGTGATAATACAATCAAATAAGTGACTTTGAACAAACTTAAAAAATAAAGGGAAAGGACATTTAAACTGTAGAGGAACCATGTATGTATGTACATATGTATATGTGTGTACAGTATGTATGTATGTATATATGTATGTATGTATTTATGTATGTACATGGTTCATATACTCTCTCTCTCTCTCCCTCTCTCTCTCTCTCTCACACACACACACACACACACAGAAAGACACACACATAACCTATGCAATGATGTAATTACTATTCCCGAATGCAAATATTAGTTTTGCATGACGATTGGTTGCTGAGGCATCTGTAGCTCACACATCCTGCCCTATTCCCTAGTCAAATAAACTCACCTCAACCCTGCTGCCCCTTTATCTAAAAGGCTCGGGAGAGGTCATTTCTCATTCCAGAACTACTGAAAATGAGATTGTGTACCACACTGGCTGTAGCTGACATGGGAAATAATGATCCCAAAATAATTGCTTCTCTGTAAATGTATGGTAGTATGTGGTTGTGGCACAAGGTACAATGAGGTGTAGCTGTAGGCTATTAGTTAAGCTATGCTCTATGCATGTTCCATTCTGTGGTGAATTGGAAGAAATGCCCTGGGTCTTTATCAACTTACTGTCAAAGTCTTAAACTAAAATACCTTACCTACTACCCACTTATGGCTTCTCATTTATGACAGCTCATTTATATGGTACACTGACTTGTAATAGGAGGAATGGTGTCTGACAGTGCAACTGAGTGCCTGGTATTTCACTATAATGTCTGTGTACTGTGCAGGAGCATGACTCTTATCGTCTCTTTTGACCCGCTGGGTTCCCCTGGGAGGGTGGTCCGATAGACTTTTGTGGCCTGCACACTGAAAAGTGATGCTTAAGGTGTACCCAGTATGTTGAAAATTGATGCTAAGACATAAATACCAAATCTTAAATCATGTCGCCATTAAACCATTTGTCACCATTAGGTTTATGCCGGATGGAAGTGAAAATGTCTTTCCCATGGTGAAAGAATTCTGTATGTATGTATGTCTCCTTTATCATTGTCATTTCACCATACTGCCATGTATAGTATGAGAGGTGTGTACTCCTTCGTGGCAAGGGTTTCAGTGAAATGAGATGCAAATTGCCCTTCAAACTCACCAGTGGAGGAGACTAGACAGAAATGACAATATTTGCATGTGTGTAGAGAATGGAAATAATGTCTGGATTGCACACAGAGACAAGTTCTGCAGCATGTGGTCATCTGTCACTTGTGTCCACTTATCATCCATTTCAAACAGTTGATAACGCTTGTGCTCTTTTTGAATATGACTGTGTGACTATGTGCCCTGTGCCAGCAGCACCTGTTGCAGCCCCGCAGACAGTGCATACGATGTGGAGGAGAGCTGCAGGTCACACAGGCACAGAGGTAAAGAGCAGAGTGAACCCACATTCATGGGCCTCAGGATGGGAGAGCTGCAATGCCAGAGTTACTAACTATGCCTGTGTGTGTGTTTTTCCTGTGTCTGTTGGTAACTATGCCTGTGTGTCTGTTTTCCTGTGTCTGTTAGTAACTATGCCTGTGTGTGTGTTTTCCTGTGTATTTTAGTAACTATGCCTGTGTATGTGTTTTCCTGTGTCTGTTATTAACTATGCCTGTGTATGTGTTTTCCTGTGTCTGTGCCTCCTAGCAGGACTCTATATATATGCAGGTGCTACTCTAGACATGAGATGGCTGAGGAGAGACTGGCACTCAGAACTCTAGGCATGGCGAAAAGGGACATGCAAGAGAGGGGCCACTGGGCAGCAGGACGGGTTGGGGACATTGATTTTGTTGGATCCAGCCGGACCAGAGGAAAGGTAAGCTCTAGACCAGTGTGCATGGCCCTGTCTGAGTTTGGATTGGAAGAGACAATTGCATTATTTGTAAATGATGTTAAACATGTGGTAGAATCTACTAGATATACCCAACATTTATCATGACCTTCACTTTTAGAAACGTTTGTTTGTGAGAACTTTTCTTCTTCAATTACACCTCAATGTCTTGAATGTAATAATGATGAATGTTTGTTTAACAATATAGTCATTATATATACTATTATGCAGTATACTGCAGCTTAGTGTAGTGTACACTGTAGTGTTACTGTGTCTGTCTTTTGCATACAGTTTGTGCGGGTGCGCAGCTCCGCAGATCCTGCTGATATCTATGAGCTGCTCACAGAGCAGTGGGGGCTTTCCCCACCCCACCTGGTGGTGGCGCTGGTCGGGGGGGACGAGCTGGCCCAGATGAAGCCATGGCTGAGGGACACAGTGAGGAAAGGCCTTGTCAAGGCTGCTCAGAGTACAGGTGTGGCTCATACAACCGTTTACATTTTTACACAGAACACACTGATATACAGAATACAGAAATGTTTCAACTTCAACCTCCATCAAGAGTTCAGATGCAAAACCCTCTAAATCCGTCTGACCACTTTTCTTTTAAATTGGCTTTTTTTTATCAGGCTCTTTAGCCTCTTATAAGTCTTTGCCTACAAATCGATATTACAGACCAGGAAGAGAGTGGTATTTAGCGGGTTTTAAAGCAAAATCATTTGATTAACGTATGCTATATGTGGAGAGCATCATTATTTCATTTTTGACGGAGGTGGTGTTTAGAGGGGTTTGCACCTGAACACTTTGTTATGTTCCATTGTGGTGTTCATTTGCAGTTCAGCTGTCAGTCACACATAATGCAGGAGTCAGGTGTATCAGGATTTCTATTGGATGTGAGAGTTGAATGTATATTCACTCTTACACTGTTTAAGTTCCTGTGCATGTGTCTTATGCACCACCAGTGGCAGTGTTGTATAGCTGATCAACTGTATCTTTCCATAGGTGCATGGATACTTACCAGTGGCCTTCGCTTTGGCATTACCAAACACCTTGGACAGGCTGTGAGGGACCACTCTCTTGCCAGCACATCCTCCAAAGTGCGTGTTGTGGCTATAGGCATTGCACCATGGACCATGATCCATAACAGAGACATGCTGGTCACTGCCAGAGTGAGTCGTTTTCTTGATTCTATACACTGCTTCACAATTAATTTTTATGATTTTGACAAGCTTTTAACACTAAATTAATGAATGCCTCAGGGTAGTGGAATTGTGTGTAAATACCATCACTTTAGTTCAAGCCCTCAAACCACCTTCTGACTATTTGCTTAAATACTTAAGATATACAAATAATGTCCCTCCTCCTTTTTGTATTGTTCGGATTTCATCTAGTTCTTTGAGCAGTAGGCTACAAATGTATAGCTGATCTAAGGAAAGAGAGAAAAAAGTACTATACAGAGAAATTCTCACATGCTTCAAATGATATCAAAACTATGTGAACCTCATTAATAATATATTGAATAGGAAAAAATCAGCAGCATCTGTACCTGCAGAGATGCGTGGGAAAGAGAGGCTTTTTTCAAACCCCAACGAAATTACTGATGGTTTTAACTATTTTTTCGTTAATATTAGCTCTGATCTGGCTTCCAGTATATTGCATATTGATGAGAACCCTTGTCACTTGATAAGGGGGCAATATCCGTCTCTCAATAACTTTAGTCCTCCAACTGCACAGGAAGTTCTTGATACCATCATGGGACTAAATAATTCTGCGCCGGGGCATGATGGTATTAAGAGCTGTTTTATTAAAGAAACTGCTTATTATTTAGTTATGCCCATAACCCATATTCTTACTCTTTCACTTAACTCTGGGGTTATTCCCCATGATTTAAAAATCGCCAAAGTTGATCCCATCTTTAAAACAGGTGTGGCGGACGACTTTGGAAATTATCGACCTATATCCATCCTGCCTTGCATTTCTAAGTTATTAGAGAAATTAGTTTACACAAGACTATCCAAGCACTTAAAGCAACACCAAAGAGTTTTTTGTACCTTAAAATAATGTTTCCAAAATCGTTTCAGTGGTTCATCAACTTGTAACAGGGTGAACGGCACTTCTGCATTCGCTTTGCGGCCCTCTATCGGCTATAACCGCACTATGTAAGTTTGCCAGATCGGGTAGCGGGTCTGTAGTTCGATGGAATGAGACATAAGAAACTACAAATTTGACTTGCATCTGATGTCGCAATACATCGTACTTTCATAAATCGTGCAACATATTCTACCTTGTCTGTGGACATCGTTATTTGCAAAGCTGGTCCTGGATAAACAATATTGTGCGTGCGACAGAGGGAAAGTTATTTGGTGTTGCTTTAAATGAGAACAACATTCTATATGAGCACCAGTATGGATTTCGTAAGAAACACTCGACAGAACATGCGTTACTCCAGCTTACCAATATTATCTCATCTGCCATGGATAACAGGAAGTATGCCATCGGGATCTTCCTCGACTTAAGCAAAGCATTTGACACTGTCAATCACAGTGTTTTGATTGACAAATTAAATAGATATGGGATTAAGGATATTGCCCTGAGCTGGTTCTGAAATTACTTAAAAAACAGAGAACAATATGTATCAGTTAATGGTTATAATTCTACCAAGTCCAGAATTATTCATGGGGTGCCACAGGGATCTATTCTGGGCCTGTTATTATTTCTGATCTATATAAATGACCTAGCCATGACCTGTGAACAGCTTCTTCCTGTATTATTTGCTGATAATACTAATCTTATAGCAACTCATAATGATTTTAAGTATTTGATTGACAGTGTAAATGATGAATTATCTGTTATTTCTAAATGGTTTCAACTTAATAAGTTAACGTTAAATGTGAAGAAATGTAACTTTGTGATCTTTTGCAGCACAAATAAGTCGTACCCCAAAGAGTTAGCTAAAATATTTATCAGTGGAGCAGAAATCATGCAAGTAAAAGCAACACAATTCTTGGGAGTACTAGTAGATGAAAGACTTAATTGGACAAATTATATAGACCTTGTCTGCAAAAGGTCCACAAAGATGATGGGTATATTAAGAAAAGTCTGTCCTCTAATTCATCCCTCTGCTCACTTAACTCTTTACTACAGCTTTTTGTTTCCATATTTAAACTACTGTAACATGGTCTGGGCAGCTTCATTTCCAAACCATTTCAAGAAATTATTGATTTTTTTATTCAAGAAATTATTTCATTTTTTATTAATTTCTCTATTCTACCTATTCACAAACTGAATACTTACCAGATCTGTTTGTTCATTCACAAGTTAATTTACAGTAACCAAGATCTTTCGGCCTCCCTTCAATCTTTCTTTACCCGGTCATTAGACATACATTCTCATCACACTAGACACAGCCACAATAATAATTTATTTGTACCCTTCACCTGCTCATCCCATCACCAATTTAATATGCCATACAGAGGCCCCATACTATGGAATGGATTACCTCCCCCATTAAGAGCCATAGCTTCCCACTCTCTCTTTAAAAAACAGCTTAAAAACATCTTCTCCTGTCATGAATCATCTACTTAATTCCTGCCTGCTTCAATTCTTGTCATTATACTATCTAACATTTCTAATGAATCTTTCAAATCCATACATCTGCCACATCTTCTTCCATCCATTTTGGATGATTTTTGTATTTTTTTCTCCTGATTTCTGACATTGTCATTGATTATATTTGTACTTTATCTCCTCTCATGGTTTATTTGTCAGCCGTACATGATTAAGTGTGATTATTGAAAGGGGTGGAGCTCTGTACAAGCCCACTGAGCTTCGTTCCCTCCTTGCACCATTTAATGTTAATGTGTGCTAAATAAATAAACTAAAACTAAACTAAACTACCTGTATTGTAGCCATGTTTAATTCTGCACATTCCTTACCTATATTACCTGTATTGAAAACCTTTAACATAGTTGTCCTCATGAATGAATGGAGTAATACTATTGTTGGTGTTACTCCTCCAGCCAGATCATCCAGTCAGCTACCCCACAGAGGACCTGCCACATGGGGCAGTGTACTCCCTGGACTGCAACCACTCCCATTTTGTCCTGGTGGAGGAGGATCCCCAGCATCCAGGGGCCACCAGTGAGATGAGAGTCAAGCTCCTCAAGCACATCTCCCTGCAGCGCACTGGATATGGGGGTAAATAAAGGTTGCAGATTTGGTCTGAGTAATTCTGCTGTAAAATGTATTCTAAAATCCATGTAGGCAGCCACGAATGCCAGGTGTGTGGTACACCACAGACACACTTGAGAATGAGATGCAATGGTATACAAAAAGCACAACTAAGGCAAAGAATAGGAACCCCATCCCCATTTCCAGGTGCTAATACTGGTGTGCTCTGTAGGTACAAGCAGTTTTGAGATCCCAGTGCTGTGTTGGCTAGTTCATGGAGAGCCAAAGATCCTCCAGGTTGGTGCTTTCTTTTAATTAGTGCAGTAACTTCCATGAGTTAATTACATCCCCTGATTGAGCTAGTTTGAGGAGTCTCCTGCTGTCTTTTTTCCAACAGAGAATGTTCAAAGGCATTTTAAATGCAACCCCCTGGTTGATACTGGCAGGGTCAGGGGGCGTGGCAGACATCCTTGTGACGCTGATTAATAGAGGATGCTGGGAGGCTGACATGGTGCAGGAGTTGCTGCAGGACACTTTCCCCAATGGACATCACAGCGCTGACATCACTTCCTGGGTAAAGCTGGTAAGCCAGACACTAATTGCAACCCTGAAGAAGATGCCAATAAAACACTTGTCCCATCAGAATGTTTAAATTAAATTAAATCAAATTATAATAAAATGTCTATAACAATGTGTTAATAGATTCAGAAGATACTGGACCATGGCCACCTGTTAACTGTGCATGACCCCGAGCAGGATAGCTCTGAATTAGACACTGTCATTCTCAAAGCCTTGGTGAAGGGTGAGAATGTTGTTATATTCATGCATATCTCTTCTGCTGTACACTGACAACATTCCAACAGATTTTTTAATTATGAAGACAATGAACTGAGTCCATCAAACTTGTGTATTTGTCTCTTTAGCTTGCAAAAGTCAAAGTCAGGAAGCTCAGGACTTCCTTGATGAGTTGAAGTTAGCAGTTGCATGGAACCGAGTAGACATTGCCAAGAGTGAAATCTTCAATGGAGATGTGGAGTGGAGGGTACAATTACATTTTATTCATCACTTATAATAATAATAGTATTTATGTTTATTTTTCCTGTATACTTTTTGTTTCCTTAGCACTCTGCAGTTGTCTATCTAGATTTTCTAAAATGTATTCAAATCAAATTTGTTTAGTAAACATTTACTACACATCACTCATATCTGGTTACTCTTCCCTCTTTTGCAGGCTTGTGACTTAGAGGAGGTTATGATGGATGCCCTAGTCAATGACAAGCCCGACTTTGTGCGGTTGTTTGTGGACAACGGGGTGAACCTGGGGGAGTTCCTGACCTACGGGCGCCTGCAGGAGCTCTACTGCTCCGTGTCGGAGAAGAGCCTGATCCACTTCCTGCTGCTGAAGAAGCTCCAGGAGAAACAGCTGATCCTGGCCTCGGCCCGCGTCCCCGGACCCACCTACTCAGAACAGGGTGACCGCCGGACTCGCTTCACCCTCCACGAGGTCTCCAAAGTCCTCAAAGACTTCCTCCATGACTCCTGCAAAGGCTTCTATCAGAAGCTGCCAGCTGTAGGTTTACTTGCTCATAAATATCTGAATTACCAGTCGAGGATAAAACGTAATCTTGTTGGTAATGAATTGTTGACGGGTAATTCTCCCCATAGGAGAAAGGAAGCAAAAGTCGCCTCTTTCAAAGTCACAAGAACCTTCCAGATATGGAGCAGCGCAGTGAGAACCCCTGGAGAGATCTTTTCTTGTGGGCTATCCTGCAGAACCGACAGCAGATGGCCAACTACTTCTGGGCTATGGTGAGCACCTCTTTTGCATGTCTGTTGCTTCAAGATAATGTTCAAAAGACAATCTTATCTTCAGAAACATTATTCAAATGAAAATTCTGACAGACTACGAGGTATGCATGATGTATGGCCTTAATATTGAAGAATGCGCAGTGCTGCGTTGTCTGTACTGAAAGTGCTCAACTAATTCACATTTCTGTGCCTTACATGACAAAAGGTATGTAGAGTATATGTACAGTAAGACCCTTGTGTTCAATAGGGTCCTGAGGCAGTGGCTGCAGCTTTGGCTGGTTGTAAAATTATGAAGGAAATGGCCCACTTGGAGTCAGAGGCAGAGTCCGCACGAAGTATGAAGGAGGCCAAATATGAGCAGTTTGCACTGGGTGAGAAATGCACATTTCAAGCCAATCAAACTAGGACATGAATGGTTGAAATTAGTGTGTTAAATACATCAATTTTGCGTACTGCTTTGCACTATACTATGTGAACCTTAATGGAGCTATATAATAAATCCAGATTACAGATATGAAAACAAACTCACAAAACCACTGAAACTGTACTTTCCCCTCCAGATCTCTTTAGTGAATGTTACTCCAATAGTGAGGACCGTGCCTATGCTTTGCTGGTGAGAAAAACTCAATGCTGGAGCAAGTCCACTGTCCTTACGCTGGCAACTGAGGCAGATGCCAAGTCTTTCTTTGCCCATGATGGTGTACAGGTAAAAATGAAAAACATTACACCACAGAGTGCAAGGGGCTGTGTCACAGCAGAAGAAAGGACTAGGCTTACTAACACAAGCTTTACACTGGATCTGAATTATAGCAGTCACTTTATGACAAAGATATCCCTCAGTGTGTGGGTTAGTTTCAGAAGTTAGACAGCCCCCTTCTGGAGAAGAATGGTACCTGCAGCTCTTACCTTAAGAGACTATGCCCTATTACTACCTGCATACATAACACCTGTATTATCTGTTACACATATCACACATGAGTCATGACATATCAAATATTGCAGAAAATATGTATGCCTCGATTGTGCCTAGTTGGCAGATGCCCTAATATTTTCCAATATCAGGGCTACAGGACAAGGTTCCAAAAGTGTTGTCGTTGTAAATGGTTCCAAAGTCTCTCTCTCAGGCTGACTCACACGCACTGCACTAAGGTACAGCAGTCAACACGCACAGACTTTTAAAATGAATTAGTGATCAATGGACCAACATGAAGAATGTAGAGGGATGTGGGTTTTGGATGTGCACAAAGGCAGTTATTACAAGAATGCATATTCTTGAATATATTTCCATTGCATGATTATAAATCTTGCAGACCTTTGAATGTTAATCTCTGTTTGTGAAATAGTTCATAATGGTTTACAAATCTTGTATGGCCTAGGCAATGTTGACTAAGATCTGGTGGGGAGCCATGACCACAGATACGGCCATCTCCAAACTAGTCCTCTCCTTCTTCTGCCCTCCTCTCATCTGGACTAATCTCATAAAGTTTAGGTATGTTTAATCTGCGGATGTACAGCAGTATTTTGTCTTAATCTCTACAATGCTCCTTTAGTCTGTGCTCTACTCCACATGTGCTGATGTGTTTTAGTGATGACGAACTGCAGAATCGAGGCCGTGGTGAACAGTTCGGAGAGCTGGACAGCCTGGACACAGAAAAAGCCCTACTTCTGTCAGATGAGGACCCTCTGTAAGCAGCAGTAACTTACAAGAAAATGTTTTAGGATTAGCACAACAGTTATAACAACTATATAAGTTTAGAAATTATGCAGGTGGCACAATGATATTTGACACTGAAATATTCACCAAATCACATTCATTTACTCTGGAGATATGACTCCACAAACAAATTTCAAACACTGAACATATGAAGTGAAAGATAAAATAATAACTAAATTTGACACGTCTCTGTCTCATAGCAGCGTTGCGGCCGTGGGCGGCCGTAGCACAGAGAGCAGTGGGGCGACGTGGAGTCGCTTCCTCCTGCGCCGCTGGCGTCGATTCTGGAGCGCGCCCGTCACCGTCTTCCTGGGCAACGTCATCATGTACTTTGCTTTCCTGATCCTCTTCACCTACGTCCTGCTCCTGGACTTCCAGCCCCCGCCCCCCCTCGGCCCCTCGGGGGCAGAGATCATGCTCTACTTCTGGGTGTTCACCCTGGTGCTCGAGGAGCTGAGACAGGTGGGAGAGCGGCTGCAACTCTGGCATCGGTTTCTCTCTCGTCTTCCTTTACAGTATGCAGATATGCAGTGATTTACATCAGACGCATAGTGAATGCAAAATGTAGCAAATGAAGACTATTTCTATTAATATAGAGGAACGTTTCTATTAATATATATCATTGGCCAGTGTTACATATTTATAATGGATTCATAATGTACTTTTCATAGTTTGGACACAATGTGGTGACTGAATGTTCAAAAAATCATGTGACTTTGCCTCCTTACACAAAGGCAAAGGTGATTTCCAGTGACAGCACACTCCCTGTGTAATAGGGAACTTGAAAAGAACTTCCCCATACATAACATTCTGGATAGCATCCAGTGAGATTCTACAGTAATTTCTCTCTCCCCCCCCCCCCCCCCCCCCCTCTGTCTCTGTCTCTGTCTCCCCCTGATTCAGAGCTTCTTCACCGATGAGGACACCAGCATCCTGAAAAAGCTGAAGCTCTATGTTGAAGACAACTGGAACAAATGTGACATGGTGGCCATCAGTCTCTTTGTTGTGGGGGTGTCCTGCAGGTACTTCATTGCATTTCTCTTTCCCCTTTACTTTCCAAATAACCCTCCCACACAGAGAGATGTGTTAGTATTACAGTATGTATAAGTGTGTGCTGCCTTATTGATAGTAGCAAGTAGGTGGTGTTCCTTTTGAAAGACAAATGACCTGGGCTATCTTTATCTTCTACATCCAGGATGGTGAACAGTACATATGAGGCAGGGCGGACTGTCCTTGCATTGGACTTCATGGTCTTCACTTTAAGACTCATCCATATTTTTGCCATACACAAGCAGCTTGGGCCCAAGATCATCATTGTTGAGAGAATGGTGATTCTTTTTTTTCACATTTGCTTTACTGTCATAATGGAAAAATATGCCTTTACCACAACACATTCTGAGGTGTAGCTTTCCAGCCTCATTTGTAAACAGAAGGTACATGGCGAGCTTAGTCTTGGTGTCTCCTCCGCAGATGAAGGATGTGTTCTTCTTCCTCTTCTTCTTGAGTGTGTGGCTGATAGCCTATGGTGTAACCACACAAGCTTTGCTCCACCCCAACGACCATCGCTTGGACTGGATCTTCAGACGAACACTGTATCGCCCCTACCTCCACATCTTTGGTCAGATACCCTTGGAGGAGATAGATGGTGAGTCATAATTCATATCCATTCAACAAAGTGTTTCATTCCCACCTTTCCTGAAGATTTACTCACTTGTATTTACTAATTTAATCAAGGGACAATATAACACTCTTAATTGAATTTGCCTGATTCAATGACAATATATAAACACTCTAACACACATTTGAAAGAAAATATTGACTTATCAAAGTGAATATTTTGCTGATGGCAGTACAAAAACACATAACTGTCTACTAACCTTTGCTGTTGGACAGCGGCCCGCATGCCAGAGACTAACTGCACCACAGACGTAGGGGAGATCATTAGAGGCACCCTCCCTCCTTGCCCCAACATCTATGCCAACTGGCTGGTCATACTGCTGCTGGTCATCTACCTTCTGGTCACCAACGTGCTGCTGCTCAACCTGCTGATTGCCATGTTCAGGTGTGGTGGGGGGGGGGATTCATCCAGAAACACACAGGAGCTGAAGAATGTTTTGTTTTGCTTGACTTATCTGAACTCCAAATGGATTGCTTAATAATGACGTCCATCTTACAGAGAAGCTAGACCAGGCGTTTAACTGAAGCATTCTGTTCGCGTAGGGTTTTAGAAGACTGGTCTAATTTTTTTTTAATTTCCGCGCCGCTGTCACTTCTGGTGTAACAAGTTCCACTCATTTTAGTTTTTAATTGTTGCCACAGGCGCAACATGAACAGAACACTTGAGTTATGTAACCGGTGTAGCCTCCCTGTTAGTCAACATGCATCACTTGAAATCTCGGTTTGACTGTGTCATTTTGTTCCGTGATGGCCTTCATTCTCGTCTTGACCTCTCCACCGCAGCTACACCTTCCAGGTGGTACAGGGAAACACGGACATCTTCTGGAAGTTCCAGCGGTACAACCTGATTGTGGAGTACCACAGCCGCCCTGCGCTGGCCCCTCCCTTCATCATCATCAGCCATCTATCCCAGCTGCTCCTCAGCGTGTGCAACAAGACCGAGTCCAAGCAGGAGCATCTCGGTCAGTGGACACTCCGCTTGATTCCAGTTAGAAATCTATAATATTTACATATACATACATGCAATGCAGTGAAACTTTATAATATAAGTATATGAGATACATGTAATATATTTTATTTGATATAATATAATATATAGTAATATATTTTATAATAATATGTATTTTCACATAAAATTATATTTGAAATCAAACATAAACTATATTTATGAAAGAAAAGGAGAAGGAATGCTTCTCTGGGTCAAAAAAGTTGAGGCACTCCTGATAAAAATAAAAAGCCTTTAATCAAAATTGGCTACATGCCAACGTGTTTGAACAGGGCATAAACTATAATCCTAAACTACAGGGCATAAACTATATTTATGTTTGTGTGCAACTAGAGAGAGAGTTTCCTCCAGTACTGGACCAGAAGCTCATGACGTGGGAGACTGTCCAGAAGGAGAACTATTTAGCCAAACTGGAGCGCCAGCACTTGGAGAGCAGTGAGGAGAGACTTAGGAACACATCCTCCAAGTGAGCTTCATTTGATACAGTGTCCAGAAGCACAGCTGACCTCTACTTAAGACCCTCTTTTTAAATATGGTTCTGTCAGTGGATTGTGAACTACATGAAAGCATTTTGGATAAGGTTGAAAATACTGGAGTAATAACCTTTAACTTTATACATTTCATATTTTCTTTCTCAGAGTGCAGAGTGTACTGAGGACTGTTGAAGCATTCAAAGAACAGTTCAAACGTCTGTCATCTATGGAAGCTCAGGTATAGTTTGAGTTGTGTGTAATTGAAGTGATTTTGTCCATTGTTTATGACTAAAACTTGTATTAGTAGTCTCTGTGCCAGACCAAAATGAATGCTTATGACAAACCTTAAATACTTTAGGTAAAATACTGGATTACTGACTGTTTCGCTCAGAACACCTCTAAATTGGACAGAGACCCTGCAAAGGATCCACGTGAGACCTCTTATCAATCGCACAGTTAATAATGTTGGTTTCATATAGGCCTTCGCTAAAGCAGGACTCAGTGTAACTGGACTTGTGTATGTATGTTTGTGTGTGTTTGTGTGCTGCTTTGCAGGTTCTAAGGGTAGCGGCCCCACTGGTCCACAACCACAGCAAAGTGAAACGGTGAAAGAAGAGAGAGGGCACCTGGGATATGGTGCCAACAAGAAATTCCCCTACATCGATGAATAACGGACAGTTTTTGGGCAGTTCATGTTGATGGCAAGGGATTGCAACTGCATTTTGGGCACATTTCCTGACATACATGTACAAAATTGCGTTGGAATGTGCTGGAATGCAATATTAGTATACAGAACATAATGAATTTACCAGAAATCCATGGCCTTTCACTGCCAAAACACTTAAGTATGCATCTATTACACTTATATTGACAGGAGTTGTCGTCGCCTTGAAAAGAGCCTTCTTTATCCGTGCTCACTTAAAGATGAGGTACTTTAGCACAAAATGTTTATGCTGATGTATTTGCTAAGGAGATGATTTGATATGTTTATATTGATATTTTTTTTCAACATTCTTATCTTTCGTTTCTTGAATATGATTTAGTTTAGATTCAAATTAATTTCAATTATTTATTTCTATGGGTATTTGTATGTAATCTAATAATAATAATAATAATAATCATCATCATTATTACAGTCTTTACATATATATCATCATAATTTTGACATAATAAATCAGTGATATGGTGACCTGAGTAAAGTATTTTCCATTTCTCCAAATCCATTTTTGTCGTCTCCCATGTATGTGATAATGTTTTAATTTAAATATTCCTCTTCAAGTAGTTCATACTACTCAAGAGCAAAGCAGCAGCTGTGCTTTCAGTCCAGTAACAGAGGTATTACAAATGACAGTCATTCTGAACTTCTCTGGAAGAGGCACTGTGAATGAAGACACTAATAACAACTGCTTCCTTTTT
This sequence comes from Alosa sapidissima, assembly GCF_018492685.1. Lineage (NCBI taxonomy): Eukaryota > Metazoa > Chordata > Actinopteri > Clupeiformes > Clupeidae > Alosa > Alosa sapidissima. Next base: position 31,420,645 of record NC_055970.1, read on the forward strand.
CAAGCTTCCCTTTTTCACACACTCTACGCAGGCTTCCACAGACTTGCCTGTCTAATAGAGTTCAGAGGTCATTTCAATAATTCACCTATTTACGTAGGCTTGGACAAAACACATGACATGCTTCAATGGGAAATTACACGTTTCCCCCTTTAAGCTAATAGATAACCATGCAAATGCCGCTATTAATTCACAGAGCAAGGATAAGCTGTCCACAGCCTGGACACGCAGTTTCCAAAGAGAAGCTACTCTTGGTATGGCTTCAATAGAAAGTGAAACACTGGAATAATAGTCAGTTTCAAGACCCATCACCGTAACAGTGGTGTTCACTTGACTGATTCTGACAGGATGACCAGCAAGAAAATGCTTGCTGTTTATCGGATGACACAGATATAAGCCAACGAACTCCATTTGTGGGGGGATAATAGGTAAGTCTTGCAATGACTTTGCAACACTTCCATTTTTGGGAGTATATGATGAACAGGTTATTGTTACATATGCCTTGACATTATGTGGAGTAATTGCATTTGCTTTATTTGAGCCTGAGCATGAGCAAATATATGACAAAACATTTACAGAATGTTGCACTATATACACATACATTGTTATATAATACATATATAACAATTGTACACCATTAGATTCAATTTCTGTATGCATACACTTTGTATACTATTAATATTTGTATGCATTCATGTAGGTATATGATGGGATAAGATATCCCTAGTAACAGTGGTAAACTGACCTTCTTTCATGCGCAGCCATGTACATTGCCATGATAATAAACACTCAGCTCATGTTGCAATAGTTTGTATTTCTGTTCTTAGTAACAGGAAGTTAGTACACCACAGGAAGTGGACAGATAAACACCAAACCCACCTGCTACCGTTCATAGGAGCACTTCAGTAATCTCAGCACTATGGCACTAAAACACAAAAAAGAAATGCCTCACTTAATTAGCTGAATATATATTTAAATGATAATTGATACAATACAATTAACAACAATTTAATTTGCAAAGTAGGTTAATCTAGGAACTGTATTGCACAAACATCTAAGAAGAGTCTTTCCTAACCCGTGTTGAGGATGTTACAATTGTGGCTTGATATTGTCTCATTTGACATGTATACGCTGCAGTAGAATGAGTAAAAGACAGCATCAGCACAGTCGCTTGAGCGCTCCCACTCTGAGCAGTCTGCCCAGAGCCCCTCAGAGCCCCAGCACCAGCGTCATGAACAGGTGAGGCAAACAAACCCGCTCCCACCCAGAAAGGGACGCACTCCATAAATGATTAATCTGAAGGGGGTCTCAGTATGGATATTTTGTTGCTTATTAAGATATTGTACGGCCTCTTTTAACAACTGTTACTTTATATCTGATTTAAGGTATAAACTATTTCAATTCATTTATTTCTTGACTCAGAAAGTCAGTATGAACAGTATTACAGTGATAGGTACAGAAAAAAGAACAGTAACTTAAAAAAAGGAAGTGCTCACTTTTTGACACTTCCTAAAAATGTTCTTGTAATGCTCTTGTAGTGTCTGCGGAGCTGTGATCAAAGTGTTTCAGGGAGAAGCATTGCAGACCAATGAGCTTCATGCTTTAATGGAGAATATAAGGTAACAACAATATACGTAGTCTGACACATCATAGGCCTAAATGATTTCCAACTCACATTAACAAATCAGAAAAAAAGCATCACTGTCACACATGAACAACACATTTAACTGAATGGCTGTATCTGTTCAATATTTCAGGTGGCTCCTAAAGACTGAAATGGGCTCGTTCATCACTGAATATTTCCAGGTGCTCATTGAGATTTACATGGTTGTATCTATATGGCACTACTGTAACTTATATGTATCATCTTCTGTGTTTAGAACCAGCTCATTAACAAAGGTTTGGCATATATAGCTGCCAAGCTTCAAGGATGTGAAGGTGAGTGCTAAAATCACATTACCACGTCATGGAGTTCTAGTCTCGTCGACATTTTAACTCTGACTTTTTCACTCAGGTGACAGAATGCTCCTTGTCCTGTCTGAAACATGGGAGCAATTTTTCACAGAGATCCTTCCAACACTGCAAGCCATTTTCTCTCCACTGCAGGTTGCCACCCAGACATGAAACTTTATATGTCACCATTGATTGCAGGAGTTCCTCAAAGACAAGTGTCTCATTTCTGAATCACTGTTCCCAGGGCCAGGAACTGACAGTCAGGGAAATGGCTCTCCTCAGTTTCAGAGATCTTGTGCTGATGAAGCTCCCACTGCACGAGCTGCTGCCACAGGCCCCAATCCTACCTCTAGCTGCCATAACGCAAATGCTCCTTGTGTTGCAGGTCTGCTTGGGTTGCATTTATTTCTAAGACACAACCAAAGCCTACAATTTGTGATCGATCATTTCCTGGTTATATTTCTGCACTTTTAGCCTCACAATATTATTTTATCATTTACTATTTTCTAGGGTGTTCATGAGCCCAGAGGCCTGAGTTTGCACTACTGCAAGCTGGAAAACCTAATTGAGATGGTGATTACTCCCTACCTAAAGAACTGCCTTCACAAGAATCACACCACCAGCTGTACAAGTAAGATTCCTTATGAAAACAGTTGACAATTCCCAATGATTTCTTTCCAAACTGCTGTTCATCACAAATATTTCAGATTATGGAGAGAAAGAGACCTACATTGCAGTTTTTCATTCCTAAAGGGAGCGCGAGGCACTCACGAGTAGCAGCACCCCTGGGCCCTCCAGAGATCCAGATCACACAGTACCTCTCAGACAGCTCCCTGCTGGACCCTCTGCTGGAGCAGGAGGGGGAGGTCTACCTGGAGCGGATGGGCACCATGCGGCGCCACACGGTGGCCAATGCTCACTCTGACGCCCAGCTGCTCACAGTGCCTGTAGCGGGCAGCTGTGTTGCTGGAGAACCGCATCTCACAGTGGCAGAGCGGGCCCCTTCCCGCATGAGCAACACTTTTTAAACGTCGACCCAGGACTTTCCAAAGGCTGTGTAGCCAAAAGAATTCTCTTTCTGTGACCTACGAACAGGACTATTTCAAAACACCAGACAGTGGAAAAAACATTGAATTTATTATTAACTCAGCGTTAGTAAACAGTGACACTCAAAGCATAATTCCAGTGTAGGCACAGTGTCGTGATTTCTTTTCTGCAAGATAAACCCTGAAATTCAAGTTGTTGAAAATAAAGGCAAAGACAAACATAGTACATTAGTACCACAATAGTATATTAAGACACACAGGAAAATAGAAATGAAGTCCACAACAAACAGGAATAATCTCTCATTTAAAATGAAAAGTGCATGAGACCAACTTCTTTGCTGATAGGTGGCTTTAAGATTGCTTGTGGCTGGATTACATCATGTAAGAATGATTATTTTTAATCTAGGAAGGTTTTGTCATCAGGTCCTTCTGTATAACCTCACAGAGCACAATTTCATGACAAGCACAGAGAGATGGGTCTCATCACTAGGGCTTTAAAATAGCATATGAGTGTGTCTCTCAAGTCTCTGATTAGTCCTAATACAATTCATAAGACAGGCCCCAGTTATGGCATCATAATAATACATTACACAACAGAGGTGTAAAAGTCTGGCTTCAGAAAGTAAAAGTCCTACCATGTATTGTTTCTACCTGTGCATTTAACACAGGTGATTTCACTAATTAGCTCATCTATCTGGCTGAATTGTATTTATTAGATTCAGCTGATTTAGTGAATGGTGGGAGCAAAGATGTGGCCAGACTTTTACAACTCTGGCTGACAATGACAAAGACAATGCTGTTAAATATTGAGGAACATAAACACAACATAACAAATCTGCTGCACTACAGATCGTAGTTAGCACAGATGGAGTATGAAGATAAAGAAACACCACCATGGGCCATAAATAACATTCTACTGCCTATGGTACAACTGCATTATGTACAGCAGACACATCACACAGTATGCAAAGGACCTCACGTAAGACTTTCGTATTCCTGTGCCTTTGTTCTAAGGCGTTATTGACCATTAAAAACAAACAAGCTTACATGAAGCTTCTCAACGCATAAATAAACAAACACAGAAAATAAAGCTACAGACATTGCTGTCCAAAGACAAGAATGGCAAAAGAAAGAACCTACAGTGTGGATGCAACCACTTTATAATGGCATGTGAAGGGATGATTTCCCTGTGCATTGTGATCTTTTGAAGGGCCTTCTGTAAGCAAAATTAATACATCTCTTTTCTTCATGATGACATCATACCATTAAATCAATCTGCAAGCAAACTACAAAAGCAAAAAAAGTTAAGCTGTACCCTTTACCAATCATGAAAGAGATACTCTCCTCCACAGATATCATTACTCTGTACAAAACCCTGATTTGAACCATTGTTACTCCAGAAAGAAACAGCAAATAACCTGTGAACGACAAATTTGTAAAGTCAAACTGTAGATATATTCAGTCCAAGTACAAAAACTTTCAAGCTGAGCCCAAATGGAGTGTCTTTTGGCTTTGTAGAGCACATGTACGTGCATGATTCACATCAGGGACACCAGCACAGCGAGTAAAAAGAATCTCTCTAGTCTAGCTTCTTGCAAAATGCTTTCGTGAGCAGTTATAAGATAATCTGATTATACGAAAGGTTCTTCCATGAGGCCCAATGCATGAGAACAGGTTACTGAAAGGCGCACATGTCAATAACAGGCTTGTGCAGTACTAGAATGTGTGGGAACCATGGGGTATCATGGGCAGTATTCTTATATATGTTAAAACAAAACAAAACACATTCATTCATTCACTCATATTTCATGAAAATATCTGATTGTATTTCCAAATCTAGGCAGCCGAGGAAAACATATTTGAAAAAATGACATTGCACACATAAAATCGTGAGAAAGGCAAACATCACAAATGCACCGACACATTGGGCTTCACTCTTGGGCTTAGTCTTCCAGAGTACTTCACAGCTGTTTTTTTTTTTTTTAAATTATAATGGGATCCTCTCTGGACGTCGTCTTGATTGTGAAGGAAGGATGTCGGTGGAGCAAAATGCTTAGCAGAGAAGCAAGTTGTGGTTTTAAAAATAAAATCCTGTTGTGCACCAAACACTATTGTGAAGAATCAGTGAGATGATGGGGTGAGCAAGACAAATGTGTTCCCATTCAGACACTGAACCAATGATGACAAGGCAAGAGTCCAGGGTAGAGTGAACCATTTCCTCCCATCCCTGCCAGTAAGGTGCATCTTTATATGGACAATGACAGTTTGACACAATAGAGAGCATGGCATGAACACCATTTTACTTTTGCAGAGTTCTGAATTTTGATTCATCACATTGATGGAGAAACCAGCAAGTTGTGGCCTCGGTGATCTTTGCGTTGAGACAAAATATCTGGATGTTTCAATCAGAAGAAAGCTTAAAGGGCTGCACAGGGTGTCAAGATAGAAATGATTCCCGTCCTCAGGAAAATGCTCCATTTCCATCCTTGGTATGAATGGCAACAAACACAACACAGCTTAGTGGCGGGACTCTCCAAGTCTCCAAAGCTTACGCTCATCCAAAGGCCATCGCAGAGACTCTGCAAGGGCAGGTTTCAGAACTAAGATACCGCTCATTCACTTCCACAAACTGAGCCAAACAATATCGATCACTAGGTCATAAAGCATCATTGAAGGGACCCTATGCAGTTTTCACTGTTTTCTTGCTTTTTGCTCGCAGTTTTCTCTACAGAGCTCCCCCTACAGCTTCAGAGTATATATTTTACGACAGTTCTCGCTCGGTCAGTCTGTCGTTTCCTCTTCCCCTGTTCCTCCGACAACGGTTTACTCGCTTTCTGCTTCTTTTCGCCAGCTCTGTCATGACGAATGTCTGAGAAACTCCATTGCTGCCTTGTTGTAGCCGGTGCCTGGCGTGTATGTGTGTAGTGCCGTAAAGCAATTTGTTACATCGTGAGACTGCAACACTTTCTGACTCTAAGGCTGGCGGCTCATCGGACCAAAGTTGGTTTTTACGCTCACATAGGGGGAAGCAAGATGGCCACCATTCAACCCCGAAAAAGTCATATAAACATTCCAATGACTCCAAAGCTGTTAAGGTAAATTAAGCTAAAAAAACTGCAATTCCCCTTTAAACAAACATGTTCTGTCCTTACAGACAGTTTCATGAGCGTATAAGAGACAATTGGATGCACAATCCCCATTATATTTCCGTTCCACATGATTATAATGTAGTAACACATCTTTACAAAACACTGATACAATTGAGAACTTGAGACATTTTGTGGATGATGTCCATCCATCAGCAAGTATGCACTAGTTTTACTTACTGAGGAACCAAGCAAGTCTTCCGTAGTGAGCCAACACCAGCCAGACATCTCTCAGGTGTACACTCTGACACAGTCCCATTTCCACTATAGAGACCATTTCAGGTCACCAAGTACACCTACAGTAACCAAGCTAATGTCATCTCTAGATGTAGGTCATAGTAACCAAGCTAATGTCATCTCTAGATGTAGGTCATGTTGAAGTATTAAACAGTACTGTAAGCATTTTTCTTTGGTCCAGGAACTGGGTGTTGGTGAAGCTGCTGATTGATCAAAATGAAAGTCACACAGAATGACAAAAAGTGTTGATCATTATATCTAAATACCAAATGGCTCTTGGGAGATAATGAACAGCTTTAACTTTGCATTTAATCACCCACTCAACCTGATTGATTATTTTTGCTGACAAAGGCATTCACTGCGTCACTGGTTCAACTCTGGCTTGTGTGGAGATGAGGCACAAGACTACTTGCTTGTGCACACATAAGGCAAGGCCCCAAAGGAAAGTCACACTTTTTAAGAGTTAAGACACATTATTTCCACTGTCCTTGCAATCTGTGAAAAAACGACACGGGGAAATCTTTTGGGAAGTCCAGTTGTTTTCACATCCATGAATAGTTAAAAAGCTGGTTGCAGAAGCAACTATTCCCCCCCCACTATGACTATGTTGACATACCTATTTAGAAAGGAATTTAGATCGTAATGTTTAAATCTAGAATGAAATATTTCGAGTGCCTTCTGTTTTCTGTGAAACACATACTACATTCAGAACACTGGCACAGTCATGAAGAGTACTGGAATGGAGTTTACGGTGTGCGTGTGCCCTCGTGTTTTCACAGAGAGGGCTCGGGTCCGCGGGGCTGGATGCCCTCTCGACGCAGGTAGGGGTCAAAACGCGGCATGGCCTCGCAGCGCACCAGCATGGTGTCATCGCGCACAAATTGCTTCTGCTGCAACATGCTCAGGTGCAGGAAAGTGATGTAGCCAAAGCCCTTAGGGTTCTTGTGAGTGGTGGGCCGCTGGAACGCCTGGAGGTCTGGTTTGGTGTCCATCACCTCCACGTGGTGCTGCCCTTCCGCTTGGTCCAGGATGGCCAGGCGGATGGTGCCCTGGAAGGGCCACGAGAGCTGGCCGTCAAACTCCCCCTGCATGGTGTGCACGAACAGGGAGATGTAGTTGGCACAGCGGGCGGCGCTGGGCGTCTGCAGGTGTAGCCGCAGGCACAGCTTGTAGCCGGGCCGGCCGGTGTAGAAGCCGGGGCTGTGCAGGACGATGGCCTGGCCGGCCTCCTGCTGGCGCAGGTGGTTGGAGAAGCCCTCCACGCGCCACACGTAGATGCCCTGGTACTGCTGGGCCTCCAGCTCGCGCACCGTCCCCTCCAGCGAGCACAGCTTGCGCCGCGTCTCCGACAGCTGGGTGGCCTGCTTGTCGTTGTGGATGGCCAGCTCGCGCAGCTGCTGGTCCTGCAGCACCAGCCGGCCCTCCAGGAACTTCACCGTCTCGGTCATGTTGCGCAGCTCCTGTGCGCACTGGCACGGCTCACCCCCCCGGGCACCGGGCCGCTCGCCCGCCGACGCACCCAGCGCTGACGTGCTGCACCCGCTCAGGCTCTGCTGCCGCAGGTACTCGGCCATGTAGCGCATGTGCATCCCAGCAAACTCCTGCATGTGCTGGGCCAGGTCATTCCTCTGCATCTGCAAGACAGGAATGGACAACAATGTTCAAAAATATGAAACAGACACAGAGATTAATATACACTCAAGCAAGTAGGACGGTTTTTTTTTCCCCGCAGTGCTCCTGATTGACCTACCCGGAACTTTCGTGGTTAGTTTTATAAATAAGATAACTTTACGTGAGCAAGCCACTGGAAAGAACTGAACGGCAAAGTGCACTCCTCCACACCAAGTGGAAAATGCAGAGTTACAACTTTGGAATCAAAGATTGATGCCATTCCATCAAAGAAGGATGAACTACGAGAGACATCTCATGAAGTGAGTATAGCAACAACTGAGAATGGAGAAAATGTCCCCCGACAGGCTGATATCAGTGTTGATGAAGCATATGAATGCAACGACTCAAAAAAGCAAAATGTGAGTACACAGAATTGGCACAGGCAAGGTGGCAGACGCAAAAAACTAAATGCAAAAATAACTTTAATTAGCTATTATTTAATTATCTATCAGAAATAGTGAAATTGCCAGATCAGAAAACTACAACAGAGCTTGCAAGTCCTAAGGAAAACCCACAGCCAATGGAAGAGGAAGAGGAATTTCCCAGGGAACATCAAAGCGGACAGTGGTCAAACCACAACAATAAAAAGATGGACACAGACAAGAAGCAAGCACCTGTTCATCCCACAAACCTCATTCTTGGTGACTCAACTGTGAGACATTTAGAAAGGGAGAGGATGATTGTATGCTGTCTTTCAGATGCATCCATGTCTGACATCAAAAACAGACTTGTAGAAATAGTGTCAAAATATTAAACTCATCACATTACACATCGTCGTGCATGTTGGTACAAATGATATTCAGAAAGAACAGCTTTATGTCAAAGAAGATTTCACAGAGCTTTTCTCTGTTTGTTTTCATGAGCTAGGAATAATTCATCAGTGGTCCACTCTCAGCATGGGGATGTTTTATATTTACCACAGAGCCAAGCTTTCAAAAAATATTTTTTAAAAGTGGGGGGGGGGTTCTGGGATAGGGAAGTGAAATAATCCAGGCCAAATTATAGGCTAAACAACTCCCTGCATGGGCATTGGAATTTTTTCTGAGGGGATGTTAGCGACATTAGCAGGTGTACAGGGGTTTGTCCCCCGGGAAAATGTAGAAATTCTGGCTGCTAAACACACCATTTTAATGCAGTTTGGGAGTGACAGAACAGAGCAAGCAGCGCCCGCTTCTGTGTGGCACACAGGATGTGAACATTATCTACCTGCCATCGCTTCACTGCTTGACACTGCATGGAGACATAGCTCACCTTAACAATGGAGAAAACATTTCAGAAATTATGTTTTGTGCAAATGGGTTTGCACAACCATAGCTTTAGGTGAACGGAGATGCAGATCATTTCACTAATTTGTTTATTTGCGTATTTATTTGACCAACAGCCCATGGTCTGTGTTTACTTCAGCGAGACGAGTGAAATAAATGTTTTTTTTTAAGGGTAAGGCTATTTGCACCCCTGGTACAATTAGCAGTGTATGCTATTCGTACCCTGGTGCAATTAGAAGCGAATTCTATTCGTACCCCGGTGCACACAGCAATGTGTTCTATTAATACCCCGTCTGGTACAAATATCAGTGTATGCTATTTGCACCCCTGTGCATTTATTCGGGCATATTGATCACACAATGTAATAATAATTAAAAAAAAACAAGCAACATGTTTTTTGTTGTTATGTAAGAGGGTGTGAATAGCTCAGCTGTGTAATAGACACTCTGAATAAGGTATGCTGTTTGCATCCATGTATAGTTAGAAGTAGGGCTGTCAATCGATTAAAAAAATTAATCTAATTAATTACATACTCTGTGATTAATTAATCTAAATTAATCGCATATATAATTTTTGCTGTGAAGGTATTTTAAATATTTAAATTCAAATGAATCATGGAATAATCAGCATTAGTGAATTTAAAGTTCAAAAACTCTTTTATTATTATTTTCACTGTTCAAATAATTGCCATAATAATCTATGATATGACCTAATATGCTGAGGAAATAAATTCAAATGTGCTTCGGGAAGAAGTTTTTTTTTCCTCACATACAAGGCATTTCAGGCCACAGATATAACCTAGGGGACACAATGAAAATTAATTAACACTCCCCTCAATGTCAACACTTATTTCTTTGCATTGATGTGCGACTATAGAGTTGATGAACTCAGGTGATATGCAAATTCCTTGCTGCAGACATTGCAGAGGACTTTATTTTCAACACTTTATTTTTGATCAACACCATCAGGCCATTTTTTAAAAGTAAATGTTCCAATCAATGATCCAGGCAGCACGTTGTTTTCTTCTCTCTTCTTCATTTTACAGTCTAATTTTTACTGACTAGAACGGCTCAGGGGCAATGGTCATACGGAATAGATTAATCTGCACTAATTTTTTTAATCAGTTATTTTTTCTCAAATTAATGAATCGAAATTAATCAGTTATTTTGACAGCCCTAGTTAGAAGTGGATGCTATTCGTACCCTGGTGTATATAGTACTGTATGCTATTTACACCCTGGTGCATGAACTAGCTAACTGTTGCAATCAAAACTTCCGTTTGAGAACCGATTTCTTGTTCAAATTGTGCGCCTTCTCTCCAGAGACGTTGGTACACATGCACACTCACTCTGCCAAAACGCATCACATGGGAATCGAAACCTGGTCTCCCATGTGCTAATCCATGTCTGAGAACACTGCACTATCTTCTTCCTCAAGCAAATGGTGTTAGCAGGTAAATTTATAGTTTATAAGCCTGAACGTCATATTCACAAAATTTCTGTTAACTAACAAACTGACGGTTGTATGTGTTCAATGAACCAAGATTATGAAAATAAAACACAACTTTTCAATCTAAAACTTAATCTGAACAGATATTTGTGCCGAAAACTTTCAGAATTCTTCACTTTCTGCTGACGAAAAACGAATGTCCGCCATGTTTTTTGTGCACGTGAGCAATGTATTTTTGTTGTTATGTCACAAGGTGTGAATAGCTTAACTGTGTGGCCAAGGCTATTCGTACCAGGGGTGTAAATAGACACTCCGTTTTTTTAAAGCTGTGTCATCACCATATAGCTAATTTGCTACGATGCCTAGGCTACCTCTGTTACAACATTAAACGTTTCATTCTATAGTATGACCAACACAAGATTAGATACAGTAAATTAAACAAACTGTTCTTTCCTGGAACCCAGGCTAGGCCTATGTTATGATTGCATTAGGTGATCCATGGATTAACTACTTCATTCACATTAGCAGGCCTATATTTGTTTCATGTAGATCTGATATTCTTTCATTAGTTAACAGTGACAGCTTCTCCTTGTCCCGATCTGTCTCTCATACACACGCACGCACACACAAACAGACTCGCTCCTCTCCTCTGTACTAGCACGTGAATCGGAACAAACTAGATAGATAGATAGATAGATAGATAGATACTTTATTGATCCCTAGGGGAAATTCAAGAATTAAATTTTTTGTTTGAAGATTGAAGATTGTTGCAGCACAAATGCTGCCAAATGACCGTTTAGCTCGGTGTTCACTAAAGGTTAGCATCATCAACACCGCAGCGCAATACGCATGCATGCAAATTAACTAGTTTGTGCAGAGTCGGTGGCACAAGTATAAATTGTTGACGTCACATTTTGCAAAGTGTAATTGGAGCTTTTGCGGTTAGAAAATCGTGTTTCATCATATCGCGATATTATCGCAAATGCAATTAATCGGTTAGCCCTACTGTTAATTAACATATTAGTACACAGACTAGAACATTGGGTTGGATTTATAGATATAGTTATCAACTCAAATCATACCATACAAGAAAAGAGCTTGATGCAATCAGCAACTATTCAGTCGTTAAGTCTGATGTCACAGGCCCAACAGCTTTTTTGTCCAAAATCGTTTACTAGTGCATCGTTTTCACAACCTTCAAACCTTGTCAACTTCCCCTCGGTTTTAGTGAAGGTTTAAAAAAAATAGCTCAACTCTTGCATAGTAATTATGACCACCGCGCAGCGAAGCGGCTTTAGTCAGATTTTTTTTTTTTTCGCATGTCCAAATTTCCCTCAAGGATTCCCGGGACACTGAAAGACCGGGGTAGACGAAACTTGGTGGGCATGTAACCCCATATGGATAGCATGGAACCATCATTTTTCGTTTTGATCTGTAGCCCCCCCGCTGGACTGCACCCCCCCCCGAAAGAAGGGTAGGGCAGACACAGTTTTCTGTGAATATCTCGAGAACCGTAAGGTTTAGGAGGACCATTTTTTTGTATGTTGATCTCAAGGGGCCATGTCAACCCATTCCATAACCACTCATTTCATGTATAGCGCCACCTAGTTAAACACAAAAAAGTAAAAATGGTAATCGCAGGTATCTGTGACCTAACATAGTCAAAACTGCACAAAATTGGAAGTGTAGGATCATTATGACACCCTCTGAATGCACGCCAAATTTCGTGGAATTCCGTTTATGGGGGGCCACACAATAAATTAATTTATGTTACTATACACCAACTGGCCTGTAGGTGGCCGGAGACAGTTTTCTGTGAATATCCCGAGAACCGTAGGGCCTAGGAGGTCCACCTTTGTTTTGTATGTTGGTCTTAAGGGGGCATGTCAACCCATCCCATTACCACTTATTTCATGTATAGCGCCACCTAGTTAAAAATTAAAAAGCAAAACATTAGGTGTTTTCATCACAATATCTCTGGCTGACATGGTCAAAACTGCACGAAATTGAAAGTGTAGGATCATTATGACACCCTCCGAATGCATGCCAAGTTTTGTGAACTTTCGTTCATGGGGGGCCTTACAATAAAATAATTTATGTGTACATTTAGTGACCGTACACCAACAAGGATTCCCGGGACACTGAAAGACCGGGGTACACGAAACTTGGTGGGCATGTAACCCCACATGGATAGCATGGAACCATCGTTTTTCGTTTTAATTTGTAGCCCACCCCCGCTGTACTGGACCCCCTGAAAGGAGGGTAGGGCAGACACAGTTTTCTGTGAATATCTTGAGAACCGTAGGGCCTAGGATGACCAATTTTTTCAGTATGTTTGCCTCCAGGGGTCATGTTAACCCATTCCATGTGCACACATGTGCATAAACAGATACACACGCACACACATACATTCACAGTAATCATACGTATGACACATACTCACACAGTAGACATATGTACGCATGCATGCACATGCACAAACACACATACGCAGGCAAACACACAAGCACGCACACACACACACACACACACACATAAACATAAACATAAACGTGTACACGCACACATGCACACAATTCAAGAATTTTTCAGAATTATGAACAGGCAAGATGGGGGTTGGGTTGTATAAAATGAATTTTACATGTAAAATCTATGAACTAATCATGTTTTGGTACTTGTTGTCTAGCAGATACCAGTGAGAATTGAGTGTGGATAATGGAATTGGACAATTGGAATCATATAGGCCTTTCAGCGTGATTTATTTTTGTGGAAAAAATGTGCTGGACTGGGCGGCGGTCATATTTTGTACCGCTCTGCGGTACATCTAGTTAGTATAGCTATGCAGCTAGAAAATATAATCATGGGTAAAGTCCAGGCCTCCACAAAAAAATAAGATTTCATTAAGCTGAAGGAGCAAGTGAGTAGTAGAATGAAAAAATTCTCATAGGCTACTCTGAATAGCGAAAAAATTAGTTTATTTTACTTTCTATGGAAAATAATGAAAGGCTCTGGGACCAGTAGGACCCAGAGAAAGAATTAACAGCACATTATTGCATCACGACTTAAAGCAACACCAAAGCACTTTTCCTATGTCGCACACACGCTATTTGTTTATCCAGCACCGGCTTTGCAAATAACGATGTCCACAGACAAGGTAGAGTAAGTTGCATGATTTTACGTTTACGAAGTATGATGTATTGCGACATCAAAAGCAAGTCAAATTTGTGGTTTCTTATGTCTCATTCCATCGAACTACAGATCGGCTACCCGATCTGGCAAACTTACATAGTGCGGTTATAGCCGATAGAAGGCCGCGAAGCGAATGCAGAAGTGCCATTCACCCAGTTACGAGTTGATGAACCACGGAAACGATTTTGGAAACATTATTTTAAGGTACAAAAAACTCTTTAGTGTTGCTTTAACAAATCAGATACCACAAGGTTCCACAAGGGCCAATCTTGGGGCCACTATTTTTCACTGTTTACATGCAAGGACATTTGATTTCCTATCATAGCTATCTATCTAGCCTATCTTTTATGTATTTTAATTAGTGCTGTCAGTTAAACGTGTTATTAACGGCGTTAACGTAAACCTATTTTAACGGCGTCAATTTTTTTATCGCAAGATTAACGTTCTTTTTGGTGTAACAAACTTTGTCGTTTTTTCACATACTGTTGCCATAACTAGTAGTTAGAACAACTACAACACCACACTGGATCTAGCTAGACCAGGGGTCTCAAACACCCGGCCCGCGGGCCAAATCCGGCCCGCGTCCTGCCCAATTCCGGCCCGCGACGTATGACAAAATAATAATGTAATCCGGCCCTTGAGGCTATTAATTGCGACAAACAACGATACTGATTAAAATAGACGATAGATCCAGGTACGGTGACAAATCTCATTTATAGGCCTACTCTGCTCCACTATGTGCAAGACATCCATAGCTTGATTCAAACCCAAAATCGCTGCGCAAAGTTTTCAGGAAATACTTGTATTACACGCGAGAAACACAAAGACGTGCATATGAAATGACGCGGAAGCGATGCAGGCCATAGTGTTGCAGAAATTGAAGCAGAAATTAAGCAGAAATAGGCCTACACCAAATGTTGGTTCACGTGCGATGAAGTCTTAGGTAAGCTATGTTATTCACCTATTCTAATTCTGAAGGAGAATATCCTTTTGGAGATTATGATCGATCGTCTATGACAGTGATAGTCACGGTGCGTCTGTGAATGGAGGTGCGTGTATACAACGGTGTCCACTAAGCATACCATGCTTGTTTCGACCCTCTGCCCAACATAGCTTGGAGGTTGCAGTGGTAATCGTGATGATAGTGTCCGTAATGGATGTGGTACAGACAGCAGGGCTAGTAGAAATAGGGCTCTAAAGAACTACAAAGTCAACCGCAATATGATGCGAACTTCTGGGTACTGCAGATTACCCGCGATAGGAACTGTTTGACCAGAATACTTTATTGTAGGCCTATATTGTAGTAATCTATTACTAAACCACAACATATTAGGTGTTGGTATACATCTTAGGTGTTTTGCTGTTAATTTGTTATGTGGGTAATATGAAAAAAGGAAAGTAAACCTGCTTAAATATGTTCATCCAGTATTTACTGAAAGGTGCATAATTTGAGGTGCTTGCCATCCAGTGACAAATTACATGGGTAAATTTACCCCCTTCATAAACTTTTGTTTTACTCAAAGATTTTTACATTTACAGTAGGACTTCATCTCTGACCACTTTCAAGCCATGGCCTTTTGAAATTTTGATATAAAAATCCAATGGTGTGGCTTTCTTAACCCTGATGCCTAGTTTGCCAGGTTTAAAAAAGTTATGAGAGGAAATATTTTTATTTGGTGTGAAACACACACACCTGTTTTTATGTTTTTCATTTATTTTATAATTTGTATTAATATTTATTTTATCATTATTTTATTTATAAGCTAAGGTTGCTAGCACAGGTGTCTAAAACTAGATAAAAACACTTGCACTTTCTGTTTGCAGTTTTGTGTGGTATTTGAAAAAAAGAACATTGCATTTTCAGAAATAGCCGGCCCTCCAATCAGATGACGTTGGCAGAATTGGCCCCCAGCTCATTTGAGTTTGAGACCCCTGAGCTAGACCATGCTGAATGTACACGCCCCCTTTTAGGGGAAAGAGAGCTGTTTGGATAATGGAAACCTATGCTGCATCAAAGTGGGGAGCGAAAAGGGCTTATACTTACTAAATCTTGAAAAAAACATGAATAAAAGGCACAAAATAAGGTTGGTGTTAAGAGTTATCTGTGTGTTTATGGGATTAATGTGACCATTATGTTCCTATTTTTTGCTCTTTCCAGTTTATAGCCTACTAACAGGAGTGTCACGAATGTAGGCACAGTCAAACTGCCCGTGGCTGACTATAAGTTCGGCAAGCTTTACATGTCATAACATCAACAAAACATAAGTCACACATTCATTCTATCACTTGTAATATGAACATAGCCTTTTTCCTACAACTAGGTGAGATAATTGGCTATGCCTGTTATACTGAAGTTCCACAGTTAGATAGCTAGCAAGCTAACCATTTTACATGGGATATGGTAAGTGTAGCTATGTGCTGAATGGGTTGTAATGTACATAGTTTCGACATGAGTAAGTTACATACACATAATTCTTCATAACTGCCCTGTTAGTAAAATGATTGAATGGCCTGTAAATTAACTAGATGTAACATCAAGGTGTGATTAGGCTAGCTGTCTTTGGAATCAATGATATAATGTTAACTTGTTTTCCGCTAAAATGGGGCGTGATGCAGATTAAATGTAGCCTATCTTTATGATGCTACGTAAAGGCATGCTGCACACACTTGTTTGGGCTTACGAGCCGGCCAAGAGTAGATTCGTATAATAAACACCAACAGCAGTTCTGAACTCCCGGTCAGCTGAATGGTGTTTTAAATTGCTGTGGACACCGATGCCAACATGAGTGCGATGCACTCTGCTTTCGACATTCATTTACTGTACATTAGATTCCATTCTTTTCAATACAACTCTGCACACCAGCATCGCACTTTGGCGCCGTGTAGGCTAAATCACGATTCAGTTATATTTGGTCGACGCCGCTCCATAAAATCCATTGTTCATCCAGTGTTTGTGTGTTAAAAACTTCGGCGCTGATGTGTGTGGCAAGTGACAGTGCACCATAGACTGTAAGCCTATAAAATGGCAGTGCACTCATGTTGAAAAGTTCCTTATTTTCAACTGAACTCAAAGATAATGAATATAGTATTTTATGTTTGTTATGCCCTTTATTAGCTATATTTCTGAAGAATATATTGTGTTGCCTCAGGTCTGCTGCACATCTTTTGAAATTTGATTTGAAATAATCAAATAGACCTACGTCTTAAAGTTAAGTTAATTAAGTAAGTTGCTTTGCTTTCATTTGAGTCCTAATCAAGATACACAATAATTGCTTTATATTGTTAATATGGACTCCTGGAAAGTTTAGCAATGCAAAGTAATAAAATTGCTCTCATCAGAGAAGATGACCTTACTTCACTCCTCTATGGTCCAATTCTTTTGCAAACCTCAGACTGGCTCTTTTCTGCTTCTCATTGATGAAGGGCTTTTTTCTAGCTTTACACGACTTGAGCCCTGCCCCTAAGAACCTGTTTCGAACCGGTCTCACCGTGCACCAGCTGCCATTTGCCATTCTTTTTGTAGGTCACAAAAAGGTCTTGATGTCATTCTTTTGGTTGCTGAGAGACATTCGAATGAGTTGACGTTCATCCTGGTCAGTGGAGAGTCGTTTTCACCCTCTTGTTCTTATGAACTGCTGTGTTTTTTAAGGATGAGGAGCAACCTGACGCTCGCTGTATCCCTCTGTCAGTAAAGCCGGAATTGAACCCTTTTCCTCAATGAAAAGTTTTCTTTTCAACTATTTTGGTATGTTTTTTGATTGCAATTACTTTTAAAGTAATACTAGCATTGTTTTTTGCAGCTGGTCCTATTGCAAGAGGATAGTGATGACCACAGAAGTGTTTTTTTTTATACTTTTCCTTGTTAAATAAGAGTTCATAAGACATCACCTAATCAGTAAGTAGAATGAGGTGAGCTTGTGTTGGAATTCAACAGACACAAGAATGTATATACATTCTTGTGTCTGTTGAATTCCAATATATACATTCTTGTGTCTGTTGAATTCCAACACAAGCTCACCTCATTCTACTTACTGATTAGGTGATGTCTTATGAACTCTTATTTAACAAGGACTCATACTCATATATATAAAAATAAACACACACACACTACTGGTCAAAAGTTTGGGATCACTTAGAAATTTCCATTTCACTTTCCACTCCAATACTTTTTTTTTTTTAATCAGGACAGCAGTTCTCAGATTACATTATGAGTTTACATAATTGCAGAAGGGTTCTCGACTGTGACCTTCTCAAAGTAAACCGTAACACTAAAGCAAGAGGCTACACTGAGATTCTGGAGGAAAAGATCAGGCAGTGTGCCAAGAGACCGGCCCCTATAGGCATCATTGGACCATTAAACCATACAATGATCCAAAACATACAAGAAATGGTTAACAGAGAACAATGTCAACATTTTAGAGTGGCCCAGCCAGAGTCCAGACCTCAATCAGTCAAAAAAGCACAAGGCCAAAGTGATGGCAAATAATCGTTCCTGCCTCAAAACCCAGATTGCAGCTAAAAAGGTGCGGTCTACAATCATTGTGAAGACATGGAGAGGCTTGGTAGGTATTATAAAAAAACATTTCATGAAAATAAACATTACATCAATATTTGCCAGGGGTATGCATAATTTTGTTCTTAACTCTATACACACACATACTGTATACACACACACAAGCACACACACAACATGTATGAACTATTACCCACCTTCTCTGTACATCCAAAGAAACTGAAGGTGCAGTCTACAGGGGCTTTCAGGCAGTCGGTATTAAGGTGTGAATCCAACTATTATGGACAAAACATAAAAAATACCTTTAGTGTATTGAACATCCTATAACACAGTAAAAGCTGCAATAATACATCCACCAGATTATAAAACAGTGAAAGGTAGCATTACCTGGTCCCGAAAAAGCTCATGACTGCAAAACTGACACACAACATTGGCAAAGGGACAAACTGTCTCATGAACCTGCAGATAAAAGCAAATGTCACAACAATGCAACAATTCATCACCACAGCCACTGCAAGCAAAACTGAAACTATACAAGACAATCCCAATTCTTCACCTTGCTCTCCTCAAAGAGATACGGTTGAAGACAGTCAGGACATGTAATGATGCGACGAGGGCACTGCTCTTTCGAATGCTCGTCCTGCTGGGTCTTCTTCACAGCCTCCCCACAGTGAGGACAGGGCACTGTGGCAAACTTGCACTCCATCATATGGTTCTAGAGGTGAAAGGAGGAAGACAGTTACTTCATTCAAAGTCTCGGTACCACTCAGAGCCGTTTATCTATGCCACTGCTTTGTCCCTTATGACACCAAGTGAATGTTAGTTGTACTTACATCCAAATTGCGCAGCTCCATTTTATCGTGGCAGCCAGTGTTGGGACACCGGACAGTAAGGGAGAGTATCTCTCGCTTGGCAAAGTTATCTGGGAAGAGCTGGTCCTCTAGCAGAACTTCATTATCTACTGGACACTTCTGTCCCGTATCCCTGTTAAGTAAGCAGAGTGTTAGCTTAAGTTAGTCATATGATATGAAACAGAAAGAGATATTACTGCGTCCCATCACCTAAATAGTTATATATTCAATAACTCTATAGTGCATTCACAAAGATCAGAGAGCATACCTGATCGACTTCTGTATGCAACAGCGACAGAAGCGATGCCCACAAGGTGTCTGCACAGCAGACCTCAAGGCCATAAGGCAAATGGGACACTCATACTTGCTCTCCAAAGGTGGATCAAACTCCACATCATAGCCCTGGGCCTCCACATCATAGCTCTGAGTGGGACTCCCTATGACTCCGTATGAGTCCCTCTCCTTCTCCATCATGGCTATAGCACATGGGGAACACTCAGCACCACAGTAGTCAGACTCCAGACTGCCCTTCTCTGTGCTCTCACAGCAAGCCATCTACAGAATGAAGAGAACACAGGAATTCATTAATGTATTATAATTATATTAATGTGACTAGCACTAACTTCAGGGATTCACTGAATCCAGCAGTAAGCAGTTTGTTTTGATCAGATTACTTACTTTGTTATGAGGTAAATGCAATGGTGAATACACTACATTCGATTCAATCAAAAAAACATCCACTAGATATACTGGGTGGCCCTGCAATGAACACAAAATTAAACTGCAGACATTAATAACGTTGCCTTGTTCAAAGGGATAGGCAACATGATGCGCTGTCAAAATTCCCATGACCATGGTCATGGTCCTTTTGAATCTTAAAAACTTCCACACTAAGTTTCTAACTGAAGTTTCTCCAAAAGATGTGAACTTAATTACCATCGCTTTTAACTTCTCATAGTGCCAATATTATACAATAACACACTACTTGCGTGTGTTAAGAATTAGGTTAGAGGAGGAGATATGTTTGTTAACATTTAACAGTAGGCTAAGTCAAGTACAAGTTGATGTTAGCCTCGATAGAAAGCATCAGGGTGGGGCATGTGATAAAACACAATAAAAACTAGGATACATGCAAGACTAACGTTTTGTAACTAACTAATACAAACATAACGTTCATCTGATTTATATAGACACATGTTTTTATGATCTTTAACAAATGCTAAAATGTCACTTTTGTCATGACGTTGGCATAACGTTAACGTTGACTCACTGACTCAACATTAGCCTGATAACTAATTAAAACATGTTTGCAAGAAAGTACACACAACTGCGACAGAAATAAGAGTGGCTAACGTACATATAAATCAAGCAACTGTATTATGTGTTTATTGCCTGTGTTTGACAAAAAAATAATCAAAGTTACCTAACGACGGGTTGATTTTGCTTCCTGCCGGGGTAGACTTTTTCCTGCAGTTTCTGTGAAGTTTCTGTCATCATTGCGTCTTCGAAAATTTAGTAGTGTTCTCTTTTACTGACCTCTACTGGATGGAGGTCAAACTAGAAGCAGATGTGTGCGGTTTGCATGACAATTATTTGCTCTGAGTGTAACTTTATAAACAGCCAGGCAGTTAAACATATGCATCCTTATTATACAGTGTGTGATATCCACACAGGTTAATGACTACTGTATGCCTGTAGTGTAGAGGTAAGTCGGTGCAAGCAAGTATGTCTTTCTGCACAGGAAGTCAACGTTACTTTTTCTCCCCCCCTAGTGGTCGATGTTGTAATTGCATAGCTTTGCAATCGCATAAGAAAAATGGCGGACTTGGCGAGAAGGAGGGATAGTAGCCTATGTAGGGATATTACCTTACGTAGTGAGAGGGATAGTTGTGCGAATGTGTCATGGAAAACATCGTTTCATGGAAGGGTATGCATATTATTTTGCGTGCTGTTGGTCAAGCCCGGAGACGCTACTACTCATTGGGTGGTCACAGAGGATGGAAAAATTCAACAGCAGGTAATGCTAGGTCACCAGACTGTCCCGTAGCGTTACTGATAACGTTAGCTGGCTAAACCAGGCTAGCATTCAATCTATCGACGTCTAGCAAAGAAGCCAGCAATACTATATTCCAGCAAAGTTTACTTATTTTTTAACCGCACCAATCTGATAGACAGCATCTAAGTTTGATAAGATATTGATGTAAGTTAATGGGAAGCTAAATGGTATGATAGCCAGCCATGTTTGTCATTTCGTGGATGCCAAGACGCGTTCTAGATTTTAGATTTTGACAGGTTTACATGCACAGGTAAATGTTATGGCATATGTAATGGTAGTGCAGTCTATTTGCTAGATCCCAAGTTAACGTTACTTTTAATTGTATTGTTAATGTGTAATCCATATCAATTGTTAATGTGACTTAAGTAACGTGAATAATCGTGAAAAACTGATTGGAAATGGCTAACGTATTTGATATTACGTCATGTCTGTCATAGGTCATGAAAAGCACCGGGCATTAGTTGGAGGGAAGCTTACTTATTCCAGCTACCTAGCCAATTGCGTTCTAAGGTAGCTGAAGTTAATGGTCAAGACAACAGCAATGTCAGCAGAGGTTCAGTATTTTTTGTCCTGTGTTATTGTTGTTACAGGTGGATTCACCACTCAATTTGAAGCATCCCCATGATCTTGTTATTTTCATGAGGCAAGAAACTCGTGTGAATTACCTCAAAAAACTGGAGGTAATTAAAAATATGAAAAACACCCAAAGGATCTTTCTACAATATTGTCAATGTTGAACTAATCATATTGTTACATTATTATTTGTTAGACAGGCTACCTAAAGACTCTTTGGTAATGTGCAGAGTGAAACGTGGACCTTTCTGTTTGAATGAGCCTGATGCTGTATGTAATATTTCATACAATTGTATTCTCTATGTGAATTGGACTTATAGAAGCAGTTGGTTGCTCAGAAAATTCATATAGAGGAAAATGAAGATCGGGACACTGGACTGGAACAACGGCATTACAAGGAGGATGCAGACTGTGTAACCGCCAAAGTCCCCCTGGGGGACCTAGACCTATATGATGGAACTTACATCTCCCTTGAGAGCAAAGACATAAGGTCAGCGTGTATGGAATAAAACATGTGGTGTGTCACAACTATTTTGTTCATTGTTTGGCAAGTGTGTTGCTCTCTTTTCTCGTGGGGCCAGTGAGACTTATGTCAATCTTGTAAGAACATGTGAATATGCAATGCTGAAAGATTGATTGCTTGTGTATTCCAGCCTTGAGGACTATGTAGATCATAGATCACCTCTGCCACCTGACCTGGAGAAGCCTGACTGTGCGAAGATCCTTGACCTCCCGTATAGTATTCATGCTTTCCAGCACCTCCGGGTGAGATTTTGGTTTGCAAATGAAGTGGAGACTTTGGCCACTATTGATTTGGTGCAGTGCATTCACAGGCTGTTTGAATAAATGTAAATGTTTCTTTCACTTGCTTTCAAAATCATTTTAGGGAGTGCAAGAGAAAGCCAACCTGACCTCTCCTTTACTGTCAAAAGAGGACCCCATTTTTGGATCTCTGTCCTATCATTTGGGGCGTAGCATGGACGAAGTGGGACACAGAATATATCAGGGCCTTTTACGTGTAAGTTACTCATAATCAAAGTCCTCAGTTACTTGTATGCCATTAAATGCTTCAACATTTCTAGTCTTATGCTGCTGTCATATGTTCTGTTTTGGTCGTAGAACTCTTCGTCTTGGGTACTGTATAACATGGCATCCTTCTATTGGCGCATGAAGAATGAACCAAGGCAGGCTATTGATTGTGTGGTCCGTTCCCTGCATTTCTCACCAAGGTAAGAAAATGCAACTCAATTAAGAAGTTCTACATTAAAATGTACAACACTTTGATTTTATGCATTTGTTTAACATATGGTGTTTATATGAGTTTATCATATCAAATGGACAATGGCTAGACAATATGACCAGATTCATGGGCAAATGGCTCTCTTTGGAATTACTCCTTTCAGAACTAGGGATAAATACTAGATACAGCTATACTACAAATACTAGATTGTGTCCCTGTGTCTTTTCTTTTTCTTTTTGTTATTGGAACAAGACAGGCCAAGGATGGCCATATCTCAGCAGTAGCTGATTTCACCAATGGTATCATTTTGTTTGTTTTTATTTTCCTTTAGGGCCTACAAGGATATCGCTCTGGTGAACATGGCCAATATCCTGCACAGAGCCCATTTCTCTGCAGATGCTGCTATCCTTGCCCATGCTGCTCTGGACCTCACCTCTGATTTCCTCACCAGTCACTACACCTTGGGCAACATTTATGCTGTAAGCCACTGTTCACTCCACCACCTTTAATTGTGATCTGTGAATCAGTAGATTGAATGACATTGAATGACATAAAATTACATAAAACACGTGAGATGAAGGCCTGCGTGAGGTCCGGTTAGTCACATGGCCTGGGATTGCTTTGTGCCCGTCAGATGCTGGGGGAGTACAACCACTCGGTGCTGTGCTACGAACAGGCCCTACAGGTGCTGCCGGGCTTCGAGCAGGCCCTGAGACGCAAGCATGCCGTTCTCTGCCAGCAGAAACTGGAGCAAAGACTGGAGGCCCAGCACAGGTACACACACACGCACACCTGCCCGCAGTGTCAAGAGAATGAGACAAGGCTCCTCATTCCTCTTCCTGGGGGATATTTGATAGTGTTTTGATTTTATTGTTATTATTATTATTACTTTTATTTTACTTTTATTGTTATTATTATTAGTACTACTTAACTCTACTATTACTGCTTAATGTAGGCTGTTTCAACTTTATTTTGAAAATATATTTTTTTCTTACTAATGTAATGTTCCTGTACTGTAAGTACCCCCCACCCCCACCCCCAACACACACACAAAAAACACACACACTTACATCATCACTGTCATCACCTCACATACATACAGCACACTGCTTGCTACAGTAAGCCTCCTTTACATACTTGCTGCACACTGCCCCCCCCCCCCACCCACATACACAGCACATTGTCTTCAGGATCTTCTCCAACACACATCCTCTACATACTTACAGCACACTGCCCCCACCTACCCACACACACACTACACACACACACACACACACAGTCACTGCTCCACTCTCCTCCCGCCCACACGCACATCTTCACTGTCATCACTCACATACATCATACATACAGTACTCTGCTTTGCAATAGTAAGTCCCTTCACCATACTTGCAGTACACTGCCCCCCCCCCCCCCTCCCCTACATACACAGCACATTATTTCATCAGGAAGCTTCTCCAACACACATATTGCACACTGCCCTCTCCCCACATACACAGCACACTATCCCATCTCCCTTGTCATCCCCCAACACACACACCAAGACCCCTGGCAGTTGGGTTAGCCCCTTGAGCCGTGGATCTGCCCAAGGTTTCTTCCTTAGTAAGGGAGTTTTTCCTTGCCCCTGTTGCTCTTGGGTGCTCCTTGTTGGTGCCCCCCCCAATCCCAATCCTCCCCCACCTTTCTTATGCAGCCCTTGCCACTTAATCTACTAAACCCCTCTTCTACTGCACTTTTCTACTGCACTTTTTACCCCCCCCCCCCCCCCCCATAAATGCACAAATAGGCTGACACAATAGACATAATTTCACTGCATTTCTTACATCCAGTAACTATATGCATGTGACTATAAACTTCCTTGTATCCTTGTAAAAGTTGTGTAACAGTGTGTTGGGTTGCCACTCTGTCAGGTCCCTCCAGCGCACACTGAATGAGCTGAAGGAGTATCAGAAGCAGCATGACCACTATCTCCGTCAGCAGGAGGTGCTGGACAAGCACAAGCTCATCCAAGAGGAGCAGATCCTCCGCAACATCATCCACGAGACGCAGATGGCAAAGGAGGCGCAGCTTGGTGAGCGAGAAGGCAGAACACACACACACACACACACACACACACACACTCTTACATACATGCTCAGACACAAGCACCTTTGCTAACAGTGTCTGCAGTGAAAATTGTTTGTAGCAGACACCAGTAGTGAAGAGATTGTCTCTGTGTCTTATAGGGAACCACCAAATGTGTCACCTGGGTCCGCAGCAGCGAAGCCTCTTCTGCCCATTTGATCTGCCAGTGCGCTACCATCGTGGAGACCTGTTTGAGAATGTACACTACATCCAGGTGAGGTCCAGGCCTAATCGCAGTATATACACACACAGGTTACTTTTGTTATTCATGTGGTCAGCTACAATCTGAATGTTTCAAAAGTTAACGTGTGCATCCTCTCCATATTGCCCACTCAGTTTGGCGAGGAGGTGTCTGTGGCGAGCAGCGTGGCCCTGGTGTCAGAGATGAGCGCCAACGAGAGCCGCAGCCCACAGCCCTACTTCTCCGTGTCCAGCGGAGAGAACCCAGCGTCCCTTTGGGGCCAGGAGGCCGCCTCTGCCACGGTCAGCTCCCTCAGCATCTGCCAGCCCACTTCGACTGTTACACTGCAGTACTTTTCCCCCTCTGTTGAATTGGCGTAAAATACTTTAAGAGCTCTGCATTCAGTGTTTCCCACAGAATTGAATTCTATTTGTGGTGCTAGGTTTTCAGAATTATCTCCAATGCAACAGTTTTTAACAAATTAGTGCAGCACGGTTGTGATTCTAACCAGATTTAAGCACAAATCATTGTGTGGTGGTCAATGTTGATATTGTGGTGGGCCGCCACAAATAAATCAATGTATGGGAAACACTGGCATTGATTCAGACATGCCAAAATCCAGCAGTTGACTCCAGCTAAAATAGTGGAATTTCAGCAGTGGAGCCTGATAATATATTATCATTTGCTTTTCAACATTGTCAAGGTCAAATGCCACAAAAATGTAAATAGCTGATCATCTCTGCATAGTTTTTTGCCATCATGGTGCAGAGTGAATTGTGCCAATGACTGTTAATGTTGACTGACGTGTGTGTTGGAAGCAGGCTGGTCTGTCTGTGCTGTGGCCGCGGAGGTCAGACTGCACTCAACAGTACCCCTTGCTGCCCCCATCTCATCAGCTGCCCACCTTCTACCTCCCGCCAGAGACCAGGGGCTACGGGTGAGTTTGCACGAGCCGATGGAGTAAAGAGTTTGAGCTTAACTAGAGTACACCATGCTTGTGTGGTATCAAGGGCATTCATCAGAGAGAGAGAATGTTTCCATGTTGGTTACTACCTGCAACCTGCTCCATGAGGGTGTGATTTACTACCCTCCAGCAGTAGAAGATTAACTTGGGTCAGTGTTTTTCATGACTTAATGACTTAACAGCGCAGCTAGAGGTATGAGAGAGAGTGTGTTTAACCCTGGAGGTAGCTGTTAACCTGATGTGGTATTGTGCACAGGCTCCAGAGCGCTCTGTATGAGACCAGGAGCCCCCCTCTGTCTGCGGAGCTGCCCGACTGTGGCCCCGGCCCCCAGGCCTCCCCACAGGACGCTCTGGCCTCGGCCCTGGAGGGGAAGGACCTACCTGACCATCATGCCACACAGGTGAGACCACGGACACAGTCATGGTGTTATAGCATAGTATTAATTTGACCCATGCTTCATGATTAAACTTTGTTAAACTTTATTGAACACAGACCCTCACAGGTTGTTAGCTGTTGATCGATACGGTTGCCTTAAGAAGACAGTGGTAGGCAGTTTTCCCCCTCAGGGAAAGTGGGTGTTCTGTTGGCCTTGTGTTATTGACCTCTGACATCTGATTATTTGTGCTTGGGTATTTAGATCTTATTGACCTCTGACATCTGATCATTTGTGCTTGGGTATTTTTTTTAGATCTTACTGTCACGCAGTGGTGGGTGGAGCTTGGACCAAACAGGAACACTGATAGCTCAAGCAATGGAGAAGGTATCCCTCAATGGTTTACATTTTGGAGAATTTTGTTATCATTTTATATTTCCGTTTCCTTGTCCATCATTGGCTTGTAGGTTTTTAACGGATATAGAAGCTATATGGATGAAATCATATTGGCCTGTAATGACTTCTGTTGGGTTGATAACAGTTGGCTGTTGTTCTGCTTTCAGAAAAGCGCCCCCCGCTGGCTGGTGCAGAACGAGGCAGGGCTTTTCTGGCGTGCCAAAGGCAACGGGACGCGGGCGCTGCAGTGCATCCGCAAGGCCCTGAGCACCGCTCCGCCACAGCACCGCGACCTGCCGCTGGTCAATGCCGCCAGCCTGCTGATGCACACTGGCCAACCACACCAGGCCCAGCAGCTGCTGCAGGAGGCCCTGCAGCTCAACTCCTCCGAGGTACTGCGCACCGCAACTCCCACTACCCACCCCGCCGCACTGGGACCTGTAGGGTTAGAGTTACAGGTTAACGTCCCATATTCCATGACCATTGATGTTACTGGCACCAGATGTGTTTGCCAGGTTGGGTATTACCCATAGCATGCACTTGGCAGGGATAAACATGGAAGCATGGGGGGGCATTCTACTCTGTTTGCATTACATGTCTTAAAGGAGAAATCTGGCAATTTTTCACATAGACCTCTGTTTTTTGAGGCCACCAAGTACTGTTGGTACTGTCAGTGCATAATTCTTAGCACACTGAGCTTATTTGGACCACAGAATTAAGATTTCAGAACTCCTATCTCACATTTTTCTGTCACAGGGCATATAACTGACTAAATCTCAAAGACTACTTCTCCCTCCAGTTGAATGCATGATGAATAATTGTTAGTGAGGCTCTGATACCACAGCAGGTTATGGCAGAGCTTTTTGTGAAGTAGTTTTGTGTATGAATGAGATTAGAATGGGTTGCTAATTCCAGTGTTTCCCATACATTGACTTATTTGTGGCAGCCCACCACAATATCAACATTGACCACCACACAATGATTTTCCAAGTTGTACTAAATTGTGCTTAAATCTGGTTTATCATAACCACGCTACGCTAATTTGTTAAAAACTGTTGAATTCAAGTTAATTCTGCAAACCAACCCTCACAAATAGAATTCAGTTCTGTGGGAAACACTGAATTCACCAGCATCTGTGTGTATTTATGAATGAATGAATAAACGAATGAATGACTGCCTGGCTGTAATATTCTGTGAATGTGCATTTACAAACCCCTGACTCATCTTGGGCAGTTCCAGACAGTTGTCAGGAGGCTGAACTACCTCAGACTGCAGGGGAGAAAAAAAACACTTACTCTGCAGTTTGGAAAGGGTGTTGAACTTTCCCTTGGATTGTCCAGCTGACTGTTTTCTCTGTCTCCTCTCTCACCTTCTTTCTCTCTGACTGGCCCTTCACCCCATCTCTCTCTCTCTCTCCCCCTCTCTCCCTCCCCCTCTCTATCTATCTATCTATCTCTCTCTCTCTCTCTCTCTCTCTCTCTCTCCCCCCCCCCCCCCCCCCCTTCTCTTTCTCTGTCTCTGTCTGCCAGCCCCACTCAGTGTTGAGTCTGGTCAGTGTGCTCCTGTCCCAGGGCAACGTGACCGGGGCTTTGTCCCTGTTCCGCCGTGCCCTCAGCCTGAAGTCCAGCTGTGCCCAGTGCCACGCCAGCCTGCCCCTGCTGCGCTGCCTGCAATTCTACCCCTTCCTCTACAACCTCCAGCGCCCACCCTGCACACGTCAGTCTGCCCACTGCTTTCTCTCTCTCTCTGTGTGCTCACTGTTTATTTGTCATAGTGTCTGTGTCTGTATATTGGTCTGAATTGCTTCGGTTTGTCCAGTTTTATCCTTTTTTATTTTTTTTTATTTGCCTGAAGCTGCAAAACAGCTGTAAGCAACCATTCATCATCGTATCGTGTGCGTTGACTAAGGTGGATGTTTTTGCCCACCGCTAGCCTCGGTGAAACACTCTTGAGTGTGTTTTTGTGTTTTTGAGACCTGTGGAACACGGAGGGGATAAAAAGGGCGTAGTTGGTTTCCTCCCAGCGTCCATCAAGCTTCTGCCACTCACGCGTCTTTATTTAGTGTGGCCACCGCTGCACTTTGTCCCCCGTCAGAGCAGAGGTGCTTATTATAGCCCAGACTGCGCCTTCTCAGCTCCTGATTTAGCTCCACTCCTCTGTTGTGCTTTTCTTTGCAGAACTGTGAGCGCTCCTTATCCATCTCTCGGCCTCTGCGCATACTCAGAGCAACCAGCAGAGACTCCCTCCATCCCCTACGCCTACCCCAACCCCCCCCCCCCCCCCCCTTCTCGTGTCGAGGCTAGCAAGAAGGCAGACTTTGAAGTGGAGATATCAAGCACTCAATAATTTAAGCAGCCCCAAAAATAGAAAAGACTTTGTGTCGTACAGACAGAATTGCATTCTCGTTCTGTACAAACACACCCTTCCGCTCGCAGGCTGCACACACCCGTGGAGCTGAGTTGGTATGTCTGCTGAGTCTGCTGCACGGTCTGCATTTTCTGCCCTCATCCTCGGTCCCAACATGACCTCCACAAGACATTTGAAATCAAATGCATTTCAACTACATCAGTAACGAGCAGTCAATCAAACTCATCTTGATGCATGTATGCAGTTTGTATTTGCTTTTGTGTTTCCTGTATTACGTTATTTATATATATATATTTTTATTTTTATTTTATTTATTTATTTATTTATTTATTTATTTATTCCACTGCTTGGTTGAATTTCCCATTGTCCTATGTAATTTAGAACGACCATTAACCGTATGTTATTTGCACACCTATGAAGTAGATCCATTTTTTTGACAGTATCACACTTGTATATTAATTCGCCGAACTCGTTGTGAAGTTTAAATGAACAGTCACGTTGCATCTGAGCTGTAAAATGCAGACGTTCAGAACATTGCAACATTGTAGCATATGACGGAGGTGGCTTTTAGCTAGATGGATGACAGCAGGCTAGGTAAAATAGCGATGCTTCAAAACTAAAGTTCATCAGAATCTTGGGATACGCCCGCCTGACAACGGGAGAGAGATAGAACTAACGACTGGCCTTTGGCCGTAGCAACCATCCATTTAGAACTAGTAACAGCAGTTTGTCCTGTGAGTTGAGAAATTAGTTGATATGTGTCGGAAGAAATTAGTTCTACAAACAAGACAGTTTTAGCGATTAAAACGTTTAAATTGTAACAGGAAATGAACACAACGCAAGTGGCAACAGTAGAATAAGCGGGATAATGGTCTCCACGATGGTCTGTTCACAGAAGTTAATGCACTTACGAGGTTTAAACGGCCCTCCGCTTCGCGTCCTCGTGCATTAACTTCTGTGAACAGACCACCGTGTCGTCCATTATCCCTTACATGTCATATGTATGTATAGGCTGTAGTTGAACCCTGTCCAGCTGGTGTAAATGTAATGTGCCCTGCTGTTCTCTCCTCAGAGGACTCCGGCTGTGATGGTGAGGAGGAGCTGGACCAGCCAATGGAGGACTGGGAAGCCGGCAGCAATGACCGGCAGGACGGGGCAGAAGGGCGCCCACTGCCCATGGCTGCTGTGGAGGACTCCCTGCTCTTTGAGAGTAAGGGCTTTTGGGCACACCTCAGCAGCTCTGCAGCGTGCAGGCCTGAGCAAGACCACCAGAGGGCCCTGGCCAACTAGACATGAGCTTAGCCCAGCTCAGTGGACCCTGTGGCATGCGGGTTATTAGTTAATTGTAAATATAAGTGTACCTGTGCAGTTGATCATATTCTCCCTCTCCCTCTCCCTCCCTCCCTCCCTCTCTCCAGAGGTGGTGCTAGATAGTAACGGCTCTGGCGAGGCCGGGCAGCAGGAGAAAAAGGGCGGAGGGGAGGGCGTCCCCAGGGAGGGCAAGAGGCCCGGCGAGGAGGAGGACTGGCACCTGAAGGAGGAGCTCATGGGAGCGTTTGAGGGAGCGCTGGACGTCGGCGGGAAGAGGGGCGACCTGCGGGGCATCCGTGTGCTGAAGAATGACCGGGTGATGGGCGGCCGCACCGGAGGCCCCTGCTTCGGTAACTGTGAGGACGATGAGGGGGCAGAGTGGGTAAGTGGTGTGTGGGGAGCATATAAGGTACAAGTGACCAATTACCTTCAACTGGTGTGCAGTATTCATACACATTCATACACATAATATACCGGTACTTCTCTGCACTGTTAATACTGAAGCCTGATAATATAGACCACCTATACATCTAGTACCAGCTTAGACTGCCTTTAGATATCCCCCCTCACCCAACAGGTAGTTAAGTGAAATAAATGAAGCTAAATGTCCCAGTTAGGCGGCGTCTCATCCTGGGTACTCTGTACTGTACTGCACAGATCACATTCCAGGTGAATCGCGTGAGGAAGCCCAAGGCGGAGGCTGCAGATGGCTGGATACAGGATGAGGGCTTCCACCAGGGGGAGCCGTCAGCTGCTCACTCCATCCTGGAGATTAGTGGACCCACCATTCCATCTCCCGGACCCGCTGGTATGCTTTTTTTCTCTTTGTGTGCCTCTAAAAAGGAAAAAAAGGATATACATTCAATTCTTAAAATAAACATACATGTCACCCTCGACCTAAAAGTGTATAATCGTTGACTTGATGAATGTGAATGAATACTTGAATGTGTAAGATTCCTGCCTGCGTGCTTACATAGTTTTGTGTGTCTGTGATGCAGGCCGCTGGCGTGATTACACTAGTCTGGGCTGGCCCGGTCCGGAGGAGTGCCAACGCACGCGTCGAGTGGACCTGACCACCGTGGCCAGCACCTGGCTCGCCGTGTCCGCCAAGAACATCGAGTGAGTGGCTACTCCCATCCCAATTCACCAACCTCCCCAGAACCTCTTCTCAGTTTGGTTCCCATCACTTGCACTGTTGTCCCCATTGCCGTGTGACAGGGAAGAGCTTTCCTACTTCCTACTGTTGGACTATGTTAATAAATATCTCTCTCTGTCTCTCTCTCTCTCTCGCCCACAGCATCACAGAGCACATCGACTTTGCCACCCCACTTCAAGAACCGGCTGTGGAGCCCGTGTGTAACGCCAACCTGCCCGCCAGCATGCACACGCTGGACCACCTGGGAGGGGTGGCGAATCGTGGAGGCATCCATTACACCGGGGAGAGTCAGCTTCGTGAGGTACCCGCCCTTGTCTGCCATCCCGTGTCCGTGACTCATCGATCTGGTGTCGTGTGTATGGGGAGACTGGACTTCTGAATGCAATTTTTTGTGCGCTCTAGGTGCTGCAGAATCTTGGCAAAGACAAATATCCACCTCAGTCTTTTGAGCAAGTGGGCACCCGCATAGCCAAAGTCCTTGAGAAGGTAAGGCAGACCCACTAGGACTGGGTATGCACTTTGGGTACTACACCACTGGAAGCAAAGGAGGCCTTAGCATGTCCATAGATACCTTCTACACCATACTGTAAACTGGAGTTTTCCAGTAGTAATAATGACCATAACCAGGAAAGCTGTTAAAATGATTAAATAGACAACGTTTTTATTGTGAAAATCAGATCAGAGAAAAATGAATGGAGTTGTATCATTTGCACAATTAGCACAAAGCCAACGTGGTACATCAGTTTTTTAGGAACTTAAAGGAATATATACTGGTCTCATTCCGTTTAACACAAACAGTGTTAGGCTGTCTGGCTGCAGGATAATGTCAATAGTTAGGTCAGATACAGTATATATTCATTTATTACATGGCTCTTTAATGCTGAAGAATGCTCCATTCACTTGAATGGGCCTTCCCAACGTTCGATGGTCTGCTATTTCTCGATAACAGACCATTGCTAAGTATAACAGACCGCTGTCAAGGAAAATGGGTTTTGTGCTTCTGATTCACATCTTTCATATCACTACGCAAGGACTGGAACTTCATTCAAAAGTGAAAGCAGACGTTTGATCAGCTGTGTAAAGAATGTTTGATTCAAGTTCAATGTGTGCTGTTGCAAACTATTTGTTTCTCAGCAAAAGCCACAATGAAACGGTAACAAAAAGGCTATAGCCTAGGCTATGTAAGCTAAAGAGTCATATCATGGGGAGTTTATTATTTCTTTTGGTAAGTAGCCGTGTAATAAGCAGGATAATGTATAGAACGCCGGCCATTATCGGGAAATAGGTCCCTTCAGGGGACTGAACAGGGTACAAACATGCAAAGGACATGTTGTATCTTTATTAATGTCCTTATTGGGTGTTTGTTTGTGTGTGTGTGTGTTCATTTTTATCAGAATCAGACATCATGGGTCCTGTCCAGCATGGCGGCACTTTACTGGAGGGTTAAAGGTCAGGGAAAGAGGGCCGTTGACTGTCTGCGTCAAGCACTGAACTACGCCCCACACCACATGAAGGTACCGTAGCCTTCCTGCACTATTAAGGCTGTGCTCATGAACTAGCGTTTACTTCTAACGTTTTATCAGAGTTTCTCTGTTGGGTTCTCTCTTGCATAGTGGCTAAGACTGCAGTGTTGCTTTACTGGGCTTCGGCCTCATCCTGGCCGGCCCAGTCTGTGTCAGGGTTGCAAAAACTCAGGATGCCTCTCTTCTCACAGGATGTACCCCTCATCAGCCTGGCTAACATCTTCCAGAATGCTCGGCTTTGGGAAGATGCCCTGACCGTGGCCCGCATGGCCGTTGAGATCGCGCCGCATTTTGTGGTCAACCATTTCACCCTTGCTAACGTCTACATTGCAATGGTGAGTCTCAGCAGTGAACCCAAAAATGTTTCACATCACTAGGGTTCTGCTAAGAAAAAAAGATCTTAAAAAATATAAGTTCTTATATTTGCACATTCAGTCATAGTAAGTTGAGTAGGGGATGCGGCATTTCTCATAATGGGGTCATTCCGTGTGAAATCAGATAAGGTTGTTGCAGCACCGTCTCAGATTTTGTTCAAACCTTGTCTATATCAAGAATAGGTCCCAAAGCCAAGGCCTGTAAAATAGTTCAAATCCTATGTCCTATGTTATTTTCAGCCCTTGAAATGACACCAGTTTGACAGCCTGAAAATCACATTATCTGGGAAGCAATGTTTGGGCATTAATATCATGAAAAGTATTATTCATAGGCAGCCCAAACTTTGTAGGGTGGAAGATAAACATGTTCTTAGTATGACTGAACCGTTAAAAGTTTGCTACAAGGCCTACCATTTTGAAAAAAGTGCAAAAAGAGTGACATTAATAAGGGTAGTATAAACTTGTTGTTTTTGTCTTTTTTTTTTTTACATACTATATTTTATTAATGTACCAATATTTGAGCTCTCCACATAAAATGGGCTTGAAGAATTAAAAGGATTAAACAAAGGGAAGTCGTGTTTTTCGGTCATTTTCATAGAATGAAAATAGAATGCGGGGTAGCTAGTAGGCACTTGAAAATCTATGTGAAAGTAACTCAGTGGGGCGAATTCTCCCATGTGTGTAATGGTGCGTCAAGTAAAAAAAAAGGTCACTAAGCGCTTTACAGCCTCCACGTATTCTCCCCTTCACTTAAAGGAATTATCCGGAGTAAAATGCACTTTAGATCGATTTACGGATGATTGGGAGTACATACGTTGAGTTGACATCCAAATCATGTCATTCGGATGTGTTTTGAGAAAGTTCGATGTTACCGTTTTTAGTCAAAGCTCGTTAGCGTGGAAGTGAGAAGGGCATATTATTTCGCCGCTACAAAACGCTATTTTTATACCTCTTCTACAGTTCCAAACAACATTGCACTTACGCGGTAGTGAGTAGAGGGTCCCTAAAGCCAAACCGAAGTGTCCCGAGGTCTTTATGTGGTCGGATAGAGAGTCCAGAATGAATTTCATCAAGCCAGTACCTTTCCGGAAATGTTGCCATCTCGATTGCCAAGTGTGCTCTGGAAATTCACAATTTCGTCGCCGTTAAATTTTTTTTTAAAAAAAACATAGTCCAGTCCATACAACTTTTTTTCTTTTAAACGGCGACGAAATTGTGAATTTCCAGAGCACACTTGGCAATCGACTCCTACGGACTTTCCCCTTAAGATGGCAGCAAAGATGGCAACATTTCCGGAAAGGTACTGGCTTGATGAAATTCATTCTGGACTCTATCCGACCACATAAAGACCTCGGAATACTTCGGTTTGGCTTTAGGGACCCTCTACTCACTACCGCGTAAGTGCAATGTTGTTTGGAACTGTAGAAGAGGTATAAAAATAGCGTTTTGTAGCGGCGAAATAATATGCCCTTCTCACTTCCACGCTAACGAGCTTTGACTAAAAACGGTAACATCGAACTTTCTCAAAACACATCCGAATGACATGATTTGGATGTCAACTCAACGTATGTACTCCCAATCATCCGTAAATCGATCTAAAGTGCATTTTACTCCGGATAATTCCTTTAAGTGTGTCATTTACGCGCCATGGAGCCAGTTACGCGCTTTGGGAGCTACTCCAAAATCTGGGCGTTTCTTATATACACCTCTCGCACGCATTCTGCCACTGACTTAAGCACCTTTCCAGCTACGCGCTCCGGAGGGCTGTATTAAGGTTGAGCGCCACTACAAGGTGAAACAGCATATTGCTCGATGTCGGCAGTAGGACTAGTTGTACACAGGACGTTACAAATTAACATTACAGTATCAAATTTGGTGCTTAATATGCTGATACGGCTTTATGTTTTTCCCCATTACGGTGTCACACGGTGGCATATTTCCCGACATTACCTTATCCATGAGGCTACATTGTTCAATAGGGAAAACCCTGTTACAATCACCCACTTTGGATATTGGAGTTTACTGACTGTGCATCTTCAGTTTTAAGTTGACGTGAAGTCATAATCCCATAGCCTACTTCGTTCGAATCTGTCCATTTCTTTCCAGCTTGACCAAAGTCATCCATATATTTGCACAGACGTCTGCACTATTGTCGAGCAGCATAGTTTATATCCTCCTGTCTCTTGATTAGTTTGTAATGGATGTTGGTATCTTTTTGAAGGGGGAAAGAAGGAAAATTGTGCTAAGCTCAGTTTCAGATGACCTTGACTTAAGCTAGATGAAGTGGTGCATGGTGTAACAGCGATAACGTCACCACCGGACAGTCGGTCAACCCAGGTTCTATTCCTGAATCTGCTGTTATGAGTCTGTCGCTTTGGATAAAAGCATCTGCTTTGACAACACACTTTACTCACCCCTATGTAACTGCTACATAGAATAGAATATTTGGTGAAACTTAGAAGTGATTGAGGCTTATGTTACGTTGGCTGCTTGTATGACCGTAGCCATCTGGATTTAAATCCGTGTGGTTTCTTTGTGTTTTGGCAGGAGGAGTTTGAAAAAGCAATGCACTGGTACGAGTCTACCCTGAAGCTTCAGCCGGAGTTCGCCCCCGCTAAAGATCGACTCCGCACTATTCAGTGCTACCTGCTCACCAAGAGGGAGCGGCGTGGCCCGTAAGACTGGACCGCAGGGGACTGAGAGAGGGGCCAAGTGGCCAAACCTATACTTTCTCTTTCATGTCTCATCCATGGAGAGTCTCATCCAAACAGTTAGACACAAATACGCACAAACACTTAAACACACATACACTACAGATCCAAATAAGAATACATACGCAGACCTGTTTTTAGATACCCTTGAGAAATGAAATGTTTGATTTGTTTTATTCAGAATTTGTGCTTAAACTCCATAATATCATATCATATTGTTTCAAATGGCTTTTGGGGAAATTCTTAAGGGCAAAGAGTGTTTGCTCCTCCTCTCTTCTCCTAATCAACTTAAATAACTGTTCCATGTCTTCAGGTTTTCTGATGTAAGCTCATCATTTGCACTGGGTGGTGGATTGCCCTGTGGACACTTACTGACTTAAGCAGTGTTCAGGCACAACGTGCAGTAATGTTATGGCACTCATAGAGGAGTTCAAAGATGCATGGGCTGAATGTGCAGCCTCCTATGTCCAGAACATACTGGCCATAAAGCTCCAGCCTTGACCTTCATTAGACAACATTGTTCTGTCTCAGAATGCAACCTTTTCTAGGTGCTCAGACTGCTCCTGGTGTGATCTTGGTCTTTAGGGGTAGGGTGTAGTTACTAGAACCCTTTCATGTGTGCCAAATGGGGTGGCGTTCTGGACAGTTGGGCCTCCGATTCCTCATTTCCCTCATTTCCTCCTCTCCAACCAGGCCCTTTGTTCCCATCCGTGTAAAGACGGGTGCGAGGGATGTGAATGTGTATTCAGGAGTTAGCAGTATTCTCAAGTCGGCTCCCACCACTCTCTCCCAGGCTGGAGGGCTGGGCTTCTTGCACAAACATAAATGCCATAGTGAGACTTAGTTGGATTTCCACAGAGGTGCTCGCACCACCCCATCCCTTGACATCCCCCCCCCCCAATCGGTTTAGCATGGAAAGTTGAAAAAGTGTCTCAGGCATGACCACAGACCAGCAAGTTAATTTTATTAATTTTAAGAGATGTATGTCTGTATGCCAGTTTCGGCAGTCGCGGTCATGGTGTAAAAGGGATGTTTACAATTTAAGCCCAAATTAATAGGGAAGTAATAAAATAATCTGGTTTGATCATTTCTGTTAAGATCAGCACACAATATGCAAATTGTTTTGGAAACTGAAATGGTTCATCCTTTGGAGTTGACTCAGATTTCAGTCTAACTGATTGCGCTACATGGATTCATGAGAGTGAAAACCACAATTCTACTGCTGCTGTTGGAACTTGAAAAGGGGTATTGGTTATCATGTTTGCACCCATTTCATGATCATTCCATGGGTATGTGGGACCTAAAAGAGTGAACATGTGATGTTGGCAGTGATGTTCATGCATAACGTTAAAGAAATAATGTGCTTTTCTGTTTGCTCTTATTTAAGAAACTGAAAAAAAAAACTATTGGTTGCTTTAGATCATACAAAAATGACTTAATTTAAAATCTGATTTACAGTGTTGTATGTATTTAGACAGTGAATACCTTTTTTTCATTGGCTAAAAATTCAGTGTATCCATTGTCTTTGTACGAACATCAAAAGCTTGTTGGAAAATAAATACCAGGGTTTTTCCAACCCTGTGAGTGGAGGAACGTGCAGGAGTGTGTTTTTGGTGTGTGTGTGTGACAAAGTTGCACATTATTTCTGATTAAGGGCCTAAGGTTTGATAATGATGTAAGAAAATATTGATACACTTGAGTATTGTGTTCTCATGCTTTTGATACTGTAGATTGTTCAAAGTGTTTCATTTAAGTTAACACACAAGATTTGTGGCAGACAGTGGTTCATTGCAGTGATGAAATCCTGACTGCTATCCAGAAAGACACATTTTGATTGCATACAAAAAACGTTTTCCATCAGACTTTACGCACGGTCTTCACATAATGACACAGTCTAAGAGAACGGTCACTGCGACTTGCTCAACATAGTCTAATATATTTTTATAATAGTGTTTTCCTTCATTGTTCGCCAGAGAGCTTTGGACAGTGAGCCATCGAGACTGCAGGCACGATTTTCACATTCCCCTCTCCTGCACAGGCGGACTTGGAGCCCCTCCCTCCCATCTCACCGGCTAAATTCATTTGTTACTATTTTTAAAAATCTGGGTTTCTAAGGGAAACGTAATGACGCGTTGACGCCATCACTTCCAAAAGCATGTCGATTGGTTGCTGACTAGCCGTGTAGTATCTAAAGAGGCATAACTTTTTGGAAACATAAAATGGCATTCTAATAAAGAAGAAAAAAAGCATGATTCGTGAGATTCATGCACAAAGCTAAATAAAACCCACAAAAACACGGAAGGAAACGTGTCTTCACGATTTAGCTGGCAAGGTGCGCGGGAGCGCTCTCCTTTACCTGACATTTTATAAGCTACTCACCCCAATGCCCAGTGACATGTCCAAAACAGTTTGAGGTGTCCCCACCTCCCCACTTCAATCTAATACCCCAATTGCCTGTACATTAAAAGGCGGTGCTACGGGAAAATGAAAGGACCGGCATGGACGTCCTCTGATCTTCTTTCAGCCTCGTGTCTGTTTCCAGAGCTCGAGTCTTGACTAAGGTAAGACTTTTTAACAATGGCATTTTCATGTCTCAGTTAACAATGAATGACACGGTTTATAAGATACACGGAAGCCTGGTTTTGCGCGCTGATGCCTGCTTTAATGCTTTTGCTGGAGTGTTGCTCTTAACTTCGAAAGTGCTCATCCAGTCTATAGTCTCCTGATAAGTTTTTTTTTTAAAGGACACGATGTTGTTTGTCACAGAGTATTTCTTTGAATCACTCCTGAGAAGCTGAATGGATCAAGTTGGCAGCTTGTTCTCCTGCGCATGCAGTTCATTTGTAATATTTGTCTTTCCTAAAATCAGCGCATTCAATAATAATTTGAACTGCTTACTTAGTACATTTTGCTCATAGTTGTGGTACTAGGCTACTGCATAATCAAACAGATTTCGAATTGTGTTTACACAACAGTGCTTCAGAAGAGCAGAGCACACTGCAGTGAGGTGTTGCGTCTGCCGTCTATGCAAGTTACCGCCTTTAGTTTCAGCACCATGGACAGGGATGCAGTGTATCGCTTGAAGTTAAAGTGCGTACGGCTCCTTCTGGAGCTCTCTGTGTCATTTTCTCCGTCCAGCATATCAATTAGCGCCCTATGTATGGGTGCTCTTAATAGTACAAAGAAAGATGAATTACCAATTTTCTGATATCACTTCATGTGAATCTTAGTTTGTTCAGTTCAAAATATTTGTTACCTACCCTCGGTATAAATCTGATGCCTGCCCAGAGCCCACTCTTCATGAAACCTATCGTGCAGGGAATGCCATTCATGAATCGCGCACGGCCATTGTTGAATGGGTGCCAGTGTCTCTGCAAAGATGTAGCCTACTCATCTTGGCGTTAGACCGTGAGTCTCTCTCGGGTTCTGTGTGCGTGTGTGGACCTCTGCGCTTGTGTTTTGAACACCATATTCTCTGGCGACATTGTGCGGTGAGCCTTGCATATTGCAGGCAACAAGAGGGCGGCTGGTTCTTTAGTTTAGAAAGGTCGTGTAAGAAATTCTTTCTTCTGAACTGTTCAATGCTATTAGAGGACCCTCGCCCTGTACACTCAAACTGTTGCTTCCACTGTAATGAAACCTCGCTAATTCAGCCAAACACACATACACACACACACTCTCTCTCTCTCTCCTCTCACTATAATTCTGTCTCTGAGAATTATTTAGTTGATGTAAACTATAGACCTAGTAACATTGCAACTGTGGCATACCTAGTAGACATTTGAGACTCACAAAGTAGTTTCCCTCTGTCAGTATAGCCTGCAATCGCACATTCTAATGTCCACAAATGTCAAAAGCGGTTTAATCACGGACACTGTAAGGTGGGAGAATCTAAACGTGACGTCAATGCTGGGTAGCTGACGTAGTCATGAAAGGTGGGGGTAGGGGGGGTCTTTTTCTCCCCCCCCCCATTCCCCCCTCAACTGCACGCCTTAATTACAGCATGCGTGAATCTGTCCTCAATGCGAAGTTGTATGAGAGGTTGTGTTCAATAAGGCATGTTGTTGCTATTTTTTTTAAAGATGTGTCTATTTATTGCCATCCTTCCTATTGGTACAGGTGTTTGTTATTCCCTCTATTTGCTTACATGTTGCTCAGCCGTGTATATAAGAATGTGGATCGTCTAAATGTAGATGATGAAATGGTAGCGTACAATGAAATACAGAAAGCAGTGCCATAATATATAGAAGGACATTTTGAATTTGAAAGATCGTTTGATAGAAAGTAATTTTCCTCCTGATCTTCTGTCGAGTATTTGGCCATTGTGGAGAGGAGCATTTGCATTCAGTACGCACCTCTGAGTAGATGTGAACGTGCATGTCATGCGTTACACGTAAGAAAAAGTCTCCCAAGGAGGGTTGTGAGTCTTTTTTCCACCCTTGTGCTAAAAATAGGTGTGGAGTTTGATCGAGATCTAGAAATAGACGAGGGGTATCACGACTATAAAGACAGACTGATTTTCAAGAAACAAAAACAATGGAAATATATGGAATGTGGTGTTGGTCGCGATGTGTCTCAACAGTAATTCATTGACATGTATTTAATAATTTCATGTGTTCAAATGTGTTTTCCTTTTGGGTAAGGCTTCCCTATATGGATGAGCAAATTCTGCATGTAGGCCATGTAAAATGGACCAGGCACGTTTGTGGAAATCATCTTTGTTGGAATCCGTACCTATGCAAAAGACTTTTTAAGCACGACTCATCCAATGTTTTACGAATTGCTCTCACTCAGTTATGTGGCAAATTCCGAGTAGTCTTACGTACATGAATGGTCGAGATGTGATCTTTATTAAACCAACTGAGCATGACTATTCGCCAAATGACTTATCAACGATATCAACAGAGTTGTATCTGGTTGGAACGGATAATTGAGTGGAAATGGAGCTGTCCATACAATGTGGTGCTGAAAACAGTGAATGCTGCAAAATATTCTACAGTATCCGAGACAGGATGGCCTGCCATTGCAATTGCTTGTTTCAGGTTCCCAACCTTACGTCAGTTGTCATTGATTCTCAGGAGAATGGAGAACTATATCTAAATTAAGAAAACAGCCGTGTCTGTCAATGAAGATCAGTACAGGGCTAATGGCGGTAGTTTATAGCAGTCACTGCCGTTTTTTTTTTTACATTACTTCCTTTTTATAGGCTGTTTAAACTCTATAGATGGTGCTTGCCTTGACTCTCCTCCGGCTTTTCGCATACAGCTTATTCTTATTCTCTGTTGTCGATCAGCTTTATTGCTTTCAGTCCATGATTATTGGAGCAGGATAATTCAAACGCAACTACACATGCCCAGACTGAGCAGCAAAGATTGTTGTCCAGATAAGAGGACATTTTTGTATTTGACTGCAATGTTGCTCATATAGTGAGATGGTGTAGCAATAACTACACGCCATACTTTCAGGAGATTCTTAACGTCCTCCATATGAACATCAATAAATATCATATTTTGGGAAATGGAAAACGCCAGTGTTCAGTAATGAACCTGTTTACCATGTTTGACCGAAAGGATGAAGTGAAGCTGGGTAAGCTACTGTTGGGTAATTCATTTCTGGCGTAGGGTTTGGTTGGGAACGGCGCAGCTTCTGGAGTCGTGACTGCTAAAGTGAGTAATGCGCGTCGGCTGCGTCAGTAGAGGCGAGCACTGTGCTCCGGAGACAGATGGAGGGAATCGTGACTGACTGGAGACATCCACAAATCAGACGGCAACCCAATCAAAATCACATCGAGGGAAATGAAACAAAGCTTAACATGTTATCTCTAGAACGTTTTAAAGAAAGCTCTCGCCACTGACCTTCAGTCCAGGAGCTAATTTTAACACATTGAGAAAAATGAAAGGGAGAAAGGGAGTGAGGAGTGGTGGTGGTGGTGGAGGTGGTTGGGGATAAGGGGGTGGGGGGCGGTGGGGCACTTATGGTTCTATGACGGGAGGAGGAGGGGGGCATCCAAATATAGATCCTGATCCTCCAACTCGGTGAATTAATGTCCATATTCTATGAGACAGGGAATGCTGGGCTTTTGTGATATTTTCAGACACTGAGCAGGAATCTGTAGAAACCTTGCGCGATCGACAATAGGATATTATAGAACACGGTAAGTGTAATCTATCTATTTATCATTTGGAATTGTTTTATCCTCGAAACGTCTTGAAAGGACTTGAATAGCTATAGTATGAAATACATTATTTGAGTTTGTTTATGGACAAAGGCATTATACAGGACTACTATACCACAACACTGACTTGTGTTGGTCGAGAGTGATCAGATTTCA
Source organism: Alosa sapidissima (assembly GCF_018492685.1). Classification (NCBI taxonomy): domain Eukaryota; kingdom Metazoa; phylum Chordata; class Actinopteri; order Clupeiformes; family Clupeidae; genus Alosa; species Alosa sapidissima. Next base: position 31,463,639 of record NC_055970.1, read on the forward strand.
TTATTATAATGTGCTGTTGGAAGCTATGGGAAGTGTCTTGGGCTTGTGTCATATTTAATAGTGTGCTTGTCATTATTGGTACATGAAGTAGTATAGCATCTCAAAGTGTATCAGTTTTGTGTACATTTGCACATTTTGTGACTTTCGCATAGCATTCGCACAATCTACTTTCCTTTCTTTCTAATTTCTTCTTTTTTTCAAAAAGGGGGGTTCCAATGGTAGAAAGACACCGATTGGTGGGTGACGACTTTTTATATGCTCCAATGAAATCCTTTGCTGCTCTCTATTTACTGTGAGCTGGAGCAATGTAATCTTCTTCCGTCGGTAGATCCATCGACTGACAACAGTAGATCAGCTTTCCTGAGGGCGACGCTACCTATAAGAATATGTGCCTCTGTAGTAAAATAGCAGCCACAGATTTAGGCTTAGCAGATGAGGAAATGACTACAGGTAAACCAAAACCATCGCTCATGAGAGAAGGATGGTGAATAAGGTGGATATCTTTTAAGCTTGCTTGAATGACATCTCTGGAAAATATCGTTTTAATGGTGTGAGATGGAGCAACGGATACCAGAAAGAAGCTTCGGAGCCCAGAACTGTTGGATATACAGAATACGGGTTAACAATAACTGGAAAGCACTGCGACGAGCCCATGGATATTTTTTTTTTTTTCATTGAACCAACTGGATTTTGGACCACCTGTCCTTTGCGAATCTTTTTGCGGTCTGGGCTTGCTGTTCTAAGCAATCAAATGGGAAGCCCTTACCCCAAAAAGCATTTGCGAAGGACACATACAGCTATTATGAACTTCACTTAGTCAAAAATGATAATGATGAAGGTGATGATGATATGATGACGACAATGATGCACGACATTAATTGAACCCTTAATATTTCTTAAGTAAGCAACGTTTCAGAAGTATCTGGCATGCCTAACTTCACTGTTGTACAGAATTATAATGCCACATATGACCAGGAGTATATGAGCAACCACAACGTTCATAAATATGTTTATCATGAAAAGTTGGGTAATTATTTTCTGAAGCAAATCATATTTCTTTGGGGGCCACAGTCTCACTGGAAAAGTGAGTTAGAATTATATCTGTCAATAAATAAAATGTAAGTATTGTGAACTGATGTGTACTTAAAAGGTAAAGATGTCCAGTGAGTAAAGGTTGTGACTGGTTGAAATCTGTTATGACATCTAACTTAATAATTTCCTCTTCTGTTTACACTGAACTAAAGTGTCGGATTTGCAAATTGGATGTTAATATTATGTTTGTATTGAAAACAGATTGTTGAAGATCAGCAGTAATGTATCAAGCTACATTATAACAGGAATGCACTTATGTGCTATGTCATGTAGGAGTGTTCCAGATGAAATGACATTTAAGAAAGCAACTTTTTTGTAAAATACTTTTGTTAAATTATCGTAACACATGCAGAACATGCATTACGAGCTTACAAAACACACCAGTCCAACATTACAGAAGTAAACAAACCAAGCAAAGGCGTAGAAGACCCAAAATAAATTAACTTAATTGTAGTTGAGTAAGGAAGCAACGAGTTTCATTAGGTCACATATCTTCCAAAGAAAATGGTATGGCATAGAACTTGTTCGTTTTTATTGAAAAGCAGATTATTTGCATGATATTTTCCTTTGGGTGTACATACAGAGTGTATTTGGGCATTAGCCATTTTGCACACAATTAAGTTTATTAAGAGTTGTGTTTGTTCCCTTGCTTACTTGTGTGTTATACAAGTCTAACAATAACCTATTTTGATGTAAATAAAAGTCCTAATAAACATGATCAAACATTTTCAATAACACACGTGTATGTTTTGTCATTGTTTCTGCTCCACAACCTAGGCCAATTTAATATGCTAATATTAATACTCCTACAGGGTCCAACTGATTTATTGAAGGTGTATTGAAGTTGTGCAGCAGTCTGTTTAGGAATATTCCTGATGTAGTGTAGTGACTCTAGTACTGACTGTCTCATGATCTGGAATAAAAAGTGGTGTGCAAAACCATATATATTTTTACCTGACACCGACATTGTCTTCATTAAATCAAACGGATGTTGTATGGTGATTACATCACTAAATGTTAATTAAAAAATCTAGATCATAAATAAAGTCAGAGGAGTGATTTACAATAGGAAACCATAAAATAATAATAATGATTATTATTATTAGCTCAGGCATTTACTGTGTTTTATATGTTTATGTAATAATTTTTCCAAATTACCTTTCAGGTATCCCATATCCTTTCCTTTAACACTTTTCCATCCCTCATTGATCATAAATTACTGTTCACTCTAGATAACTACTGCTTTTCTAGAGATGGTACTCAGTTCATAAAAGGCTAAAAGCATATTTACTGGTTCCTGTCGGGCAGTGGACTTGTTCAGATATTATCTTTCCTAGTGTGTCTGCAGGTGTGCTCACTTAACTCTTTAGACTTATGAAACTCGTGTAGATTTTCAGGCATCACCTCAATGATCTAAATGTACACCAGTCCAGTAAACCAAACCTGTTACTAAATATGATCCGGTTCATACAAACACAAATACAAAACACACATCCATTTGTTATCAAACCACATCACTCAAAATGTCAAATTACTGACAGGTGGGCAGGAAAACACAAATCAATTTCAAATAATGAATTGAAAGTATTGTAAGACTTTTATTCACTGCCCTCCATTTCTGTGTTTCCTTCCTGAGTCTCTGGACTGCCTGTGGCCCGTGAGTGGCTCAGGAGCCGTCCCTCTTTAACTGGACCACCATGGCCTGTGGTCTGTTCCATGTTACGCAGCACATTTATTTCAGATGATTCACAGCCTCTATGAGTTTGGAGTACAATAGATCAGATCCATATAAAATGCTATGCATCTTTTACATTACTCCTAATTGTGCATTTCAGATGAGAGTTGTTTGTGATAAACTATGCACCATGTGGTCTAGGCTGATACGATACACCTTTGTGTCTGTCCTTCAATGTATAATCTTTGGGACATTACAGCAGAGGTTTTACCTCAAATATAGTAGTAGTGTACCAGAGAAAGCTGTAAAATCAATTGGAACATGTAACAAAGGATAATCCTAATATTAGCCATGATGAGTGTTAATGTATCGTTCAGATCCTATCCTTCTGTAATTTGGATATAGTCTGTCATGTCCTTTTTTGGATGCTCTGAATTCACCACTATATAAATACATATTGAACTATGATGACGTTCATGAAGCTTTCCCTATTTCCCCTATTATTATTTTTTTTTATTTAAAAAAAAAAATCCTGGTCTGGTATTCAGTCAGTATTTATTATGTCGATGAAGATGTATGGATGGTGACATGGTAACATTGTCTGTTTTGTCTTCTGCTGGTCTTTGCAACTAATAAAAAAAAATACTCACAAAGCCGTCACTGATTATCTGTTTATCTGATTATCTGTTTTGCACATAGAGGCAAAGCATGATAAACATGCAGTGAAGAATAAGCCTCTGCTAGGCCTAGTAAAGGTGACTAATCCTACATTTAACTGAGGATGTTTCATGATATCTGATCTCACTCTGTACTCGGGAACCTGGACAAACACATCCATGCACCCATCCACACACACACACACACACACACACACACACACACACACAAAATCAACATACACAAACATTTCCTTCTATCACTGTCATTCAAAGGATTTTTTTAGTTCAATTTCAGCCACTTCCGTTATACCTCTCTTCCCCTGAGTGGATTGGAGTGGAGTGGGGAGTACCCAGGTGGGGTGATGGAGGAAAATGCAGTGGTCTGACACTAAGGAGGAAAAGGGCCCAAAATACTGTAGTACGTATTCATTTGGAGTGCCGTATGAAAAGCACAATTTAAAATATGCTGAACAAAGAAGGCAAATAAGAACTCACACATTTTCTCACACATCTGACAAATTATTTACCTAGAAATACTTTTACTCAGAACAGCTAACTTATAGATATAGAGGAGAGGACACCAACAGCAAGAGCACTACGATACCAAGTACACAGAATATAAGTCAATAAATCCGGCCCTGACTGATGTCACGTCCAAAGTGGCTTTATAGTATTTGTTTGTCCTTGAAGTGCCACATGTTAATATGAAAAGTGAACTGTGCCATCAGAACTGAGACATTCAAAAGTGAGCTCAACTGAGGTGTCCAGCCGATGTAGATATTATTGTAATGTTATACTGACAGAGGGAGACAGTTATCTGAAAACTTCTAACAAATAAAATCAGTCCGGTGACTGCAGTTCTCCTCTCTATGCTGTAATGTTAAAGAAAGTGAAAATGTCTGAATGATCACGTAGGAGGACACACACACACACACACACACTGCAAAAAGTGTTATTAATCTTATATAATACCATAATATAATAATGATTTTTTCTATCTTAATATAAGGTTAATAACACTTGGTTAGATAAGCAGTTTTTGCAGTGCACACACACTCACACTCACACACACACACACACACACACACACACAGGCAGACAGACGGATATATCCGATTACTCTCGAGGGCAATAGAAAGCATAAAGACCTCAGAGTAATTCAGATCGATATTGTTAGGTCCCACATTCAATACAGAGCCTATAGAGAGCATAGGCCAATTAAGAGTCAAATACTCTCCTACTGTATCACATCACACAGCGCTTGTGCAACTTGCACACTTTATTTAGGGTCTTGCAGTGGGCTCCGAGGCACCTAATCGACAGCGCTGTCTCACACAACCTCATAATACACTCAGTTTTACAAATCAGGCTGGAATCCAGACCACACAAAAATGCTGGCCAATGCTTTTTGAGGGTTTATTTTATCTTATTTATTTTTTGTTTCCATAACCTGATTCTGTTGGAAATCGAACATTAAACCTCACACATAAGAACACCTCAACATGAAGCTCAGTTGTTTATAATTAAAAAGTATTGTTAAACAGAGCTATGCTTACGAAGCACTTGTGTCTCTAGTGGCACATGCCTCCAATACATATGATAAATAAATCAAACAAATGATCAGCTGTTGAAATCCTGTCTTCCAAAATAATAAGCGACTTCGAGTTAACAAATGAGTACAAATCTATCAAATAAAAGTCTGAAACAATGACTGTAAAACAAGGCAAACATCAATGGGTGGAATGAGCCCATGTAGAATATGATTAGAATTTGAAACATTTTTCAGGATGACAAATGTTCAACTTCTCTAACAAGAAAAAAACAAATGGCCCAGGCATAACTTAAAATCTGCTGTAAAAAGAAAAGTATTTCTGCTGGGTTTTAATAATTCACAACACCAGTAATTTTACAACAACATGGAAGCCTGTTATTGCCTGTTCAGGAACACAAGAAAAACAGTGGGCTAGAGCAGAAAATGAAGTAGAGGAATGTTAGTAAAATATGCAGTTATGTTCTGCTGAGGTCACCGTACAGTAGGGGTGCAGATTACAGTAATGTCATGGTGAGCGATTATGCTATCAAACACGTTTTAAGCTGGTTATTGAAATATCAAAATAGTCTGTTTAAAGGTTGACAACAACCACACTTACAGCTTGCAGAATAGATGATCCTCTTGATAATCAACTGAATGAGATGTAATTCTTTTGTCTTTTTGTGTTCCCTCTTATTTTCTGGACATGGGACAAGATGTAAAACTGAGATTAAAAACTGTATGCGATGACAAATGAAAATGCATGTATTTAAGATATACTACTGTACAGAAATATGTTTTCCGGTTGCTTAACGTAGCGTAACATCAAAAGTGTTCCTAGTTAGCAAAACCTTACACCCAGGGAGCAAATCATCAGCCCAGATTACATCAGCCTCACACTTTTTGCCAAACACTGCACACATTGTTTTGCATCACACTAAACACATTTCTCTACTTCTCTACACAGAAATATCACATAATGTCTTCTCTTTGCAATTTCAAGGCACTACTTTCCAAAATACCACACTCAATTGATCAAACACAACTATTGGGTGCAAATACACTCAGGTGCTGCATAATAGTAAACTCAACAATCAGTCCTGACAGGTGAACCCCTTTCTTTAACAGAAATTGAAGGCAATGTAGCACTGAGAGGAAGAGTGTGAGGAAGAGAGAGGATGAGAGGGGAAATATGTAGGGGAAGAGGTAAAGGGAGAGGAAGAGATAGGGGTAGACCTGGAGGAGCATGTGAACAAAGACAAGGGCCATTTGCAAATGTATGTATCAGATGAGATTTGAGCAATGCAGCATTTTGAAATGGATAGATATTTTGAGTGATTTTACAATGTAGAGACTAGAGAAACAACGTATTCAGTGTAAAAGTTTAAAAAAAAGCATACAAGTAAAAAAGTAAAAAAGCATACACTCAAGGAAATGCAATCAGCTGAGTAATCAGACTATATGATAGATTTGTTTGAGATATGACAACAACATAGTTTTCATAAATATATGTATAGTTTTGACTGAAGTGTTTCATTTTGCAAAATATCTGAGGGATTATGCTACTTATGGTGTTGGGTATGGTGTTGTGTTAATTGTGTGTAGTGTTGTGGAAAAAATGGACCCTGTTTTGAACATTGTTTGAAAAAAAAAACTGTAAAAAGTATCAAAATGAGTTTTTCAATTTTTTTTTCCACAGAAGCAGATCATGAAGTTGCATGGTGAGAAACTAGTGGGAAGGACAGGTCCTTCATGGCTGTGCGATCAAATCTATTTCAGGTTATTACATTATAGAAAGAACACTTTAAAACTGTAAAAAAACCCTACATAAATCTAACCAATTGACAAAAATTAACAATCCATTGCGCAAATTGTGTATCATGAAAAGATCCACAAAAAGTGTAAGGAGCATGATAACCTGCACATCATTACAACTTGCTCAGCAATTTATTCTGATGCCATAACATGACAAAATATTTCTTACAACTCTCAAAACAGGCTAATATGAGATGTCAGAATGTAGTCAATAATTTAGTAAATTACATAATTTGGGCAAAGGACAACAAGATAAATACATAGGCAAACAAACCACAAGCTAAATGTGAAACATGCACTCAAAACCCAATATATACAACAAAACTTAAACAGTGTGAGTTAGTGTTTGTGTATGAATGCTACAGGCCATTGTCTGAGTATGTTGAAAAAGTCATCATACATTGCAATCCCTCGTGTTGCTCTTTTCCTAGCATGTATTTTGCAGCAAGAGTTGGGATAGAAATGATGAGAAAATGTTTTTAGAACATTTTTAGAAAATGTTTTTAGAACAGTTTTAGAAATAGATTTCTTGAATGGGTCTGTGTGTCAGTCTAGTAACCACAGTCTATTTGTGGTCTTTCTCTCTCCCTCTCAGTGCATGTGTCTTTGTCTCTCTCCTGCATTTCTTCATTTTCAGAAGCACAGTCACACACACACTGACATCTCTATTGTTTGTACAAACTAACAGAAAAGCACATATCTCCTTTCGTCCCCTAATTAACTCACCGTTAATCTCTACACACACACACACACACACACTTCAGTACCCTCATATGTGCAATATCACATATGTGTGAGTACCCTCATTGGAAAAAGAATACTATGAATAATTTACAGGAATTTACCTCATTTAAATCACTTTGGAAAATTACTACATATTAATGAAAATGTCTACAATATCAGCACTTCTTGTTACGGCAAACTGAGGAGAAAGTGAATGGATTTGTTATTCATTGTCATTCATTGCAATGAATTTAACCCATATTGTAGATTAACCTAAAATATTTTCAGCACTAGATAATACTTTACAGTGCTGACATTAATCAATTGTCTAATCAGCTAGTCATTATGTCTTTCTTAAAAATATTACATCAAACCAAGAGCTTTCTTTTAGACCTAAGATGGTGGGTGTGTCAAAAAGTAAATGTGTTGAAGTTTGGGTCTTGAGATATTAATTGTTGTTTCATCAGCAAAAGTAATTTATGCAATAGTACAGAATTATGTCAAAGTGACAGTGTATTTAGAAAGTATTCAGACCCCTTTTTTTACATTACATATTGCTGCCTTATGATTCAATCCTTTGAATTATTTCCCCCTCTCATTAGTCTACACTCAATACCCCATAAAGACAAATATCTCATTGAAACAAATATTCAGGCCCTTCAGGTGCCTCCCATTGGTCCTAGGAGTCCACCCGTGGAAAATTAAATTGACTGGACTTGCACTGTAAAAAATTACTTGTCGTTTTAATTTGAAAAAATGGGTAACCTGGTTGCCTTGTAAGTTCATTGAGCATCATATAAGAAGGCAATTAAGTTGCATCAAATAAAGATAGCATGTTGATCTGACTAATATTCTAAATCAGAGAAGTACAATCAACTAAGGCTTCTTTGTCAACACAACATCATTTTTAGGGAATGTCACTTAAGACTATTTTAACTTGAGTGGAAGTTTTTCCCCCCAGAATACCCCAGTCAACATATTCTTAAAGAGATCACATATCACCTTATTGAAATTTGAGTACATTGAAATAAAATACATCACTAAGTGACAGTGACACTAAAGGCTATACTGTTGTTGTCATGTTGTCCTGTAATTATTCATTGGTGCCACAAACCATCAAGTAGATGACCATCCACAACAGCTTAACCTGTGCATAGGGCGTAAAGTATTGCATGTGCTGGAGGCAGGAACAGATACACAAACTTAATTGTGAAGTGTTTTCATTGTGAATATAATCTCTCTTATCAATTCGTAGATAATGTATACTGTCCAAGACCCTTCATCTCATAAGGTGAAGATCAAATCCATCCCAGGAGAAAGTACACAGACACATAATACAAGTAAGCATTCAGCGCCCAACTTTGAGGCACCTCCAAGTGAAAAGGGCAATGCTAATTGAGAAAGTAGTCAATTTCACACTGAACCCAGAAGAGAGGTATGGTTACTTTCTAAAATGTCCTATACATTTCAATAATGGTCTTCTCCTTAATGGTAATCCTGACAATAAATCTCTTACACACTAATTTTGCTCATCAGTTGTTCTACGTCATACACATCCAAAAAACCCACAATAAACAGTAATAAAGAAAGAAAACATTATAAACAAGAAAGTAGCATTTACCCATAATCCCTAACGGCTGTAGTTAGGACCATAACTTACAAATTTAAGTACAGCCCACATATTATTGAGTTGACTTCAAAATCAAAGTTGAAACACTGTTAACTCATGAAACTTAGTTGAAACTACATTACTTATTTTTATAAGTTGAAGTAACTTAAGAAAAGACTTTACTAGACTTATTTTGAAATGGAAAATGGTTAGGACAATTAAACTTTTCCCAGAGCTGGCCACTCAGGAAAACTGAGAGATTGAGAGAGACGAGCCTTGGTAAGAAAGGTGATCAAAACCCCATGGTCACACTGGCGGTGCTACAATGGAGATGAGACAACAATTACTGCTGTAAAAAACACTTTTCAGAACCAATGAGGGAACTGGAAGTGTTCGAAGGAAATTGTGAAGCTTTCCGCACGCTGTTGGAAATATAACTATTGATTATAAACCCCTGTTAAACATAATAAACCTGACTCCGCTTAATGTAGAAATGGTTCACTTCAATGTAATATTACTATCCATAGTTGATATACCCACAATATAGACTGTGAGAATGCCTGACTCATCTTCTTATTAGGCCTACACTCGTTTAGTTCTAGGAATAATGTTCCTCTACTGCCGGTTAATTCTATGCTCTTAAAAAACGAACGTGTTGAAAACAAAACCACACAACTTGCGTTGTTTTTAACACATCTCTGTGTCCAGATAAGGACAACACAGTTTGTGTTGTTTCCTTATGTTATTTGTTACACAATATGTGTTGAAAATAACACAACTTGCATTGTTTTTTTAACACATTCAGAGAATGAACATACCCAGCTCAGAGGATAATGACTACACACCTGTGGTGTGGGAGTTCTGACTACAGAATGGCTCCTCGAATACTGTGTCAACTACCCTTAAATAGGCTAGCCGGTTTGTGATTGAAGCAAGGCCGTAATCATAATATATACGTTGAGGGGGACATAAATTGTTGGCTACAGTGGTATCACTCACTGTTGTGCAAAATAATCACTTTAACTGGAAAATGGTATGCTAAATGGTTAAACAATATCTGACAGTTAAGGGAAAAAACTTTACAGAGACTTGCAGGAAAACACTGACTTGACTTGTACAATAATCCTCTTTTGAGCCATCACGTACTATGTGAAAGTTGTAGAATACCATGGAATTATAAAACACCAATTTAAAAAGCAGATATACAGATTGGTCATTATTTCTGAGAAATGACGCTCTTCCCTCTTTCTCCGCCCTTCGTCTCCTGTAGCCTTAGCTACCTAAATTAGTTTGAATAACCAAATTGTCAGTGATGTCCCAGGCCGGCAAAATATAATAACTCCATGCCTCAACACTATCATGTCAGTTAAAATCATTAAAGATTTAACAATGACGAGGACCATTGGGAGGGCGAAGGTGACCCATGCAGTAGTGGTCATATTCCTTGAGTGCTCTTTTTAAGTTGAACTAGGGTAGTGCTTAACTACTAGCTAATACAAACTATTGGTAACTAGACAAACATTCTATACAAGACCATATCATTTACTATCTTATGTGATCATGTTAACAATATTCAAACCAAAATAATTGCACCTAACTAAGACTAAGCTATTTTTAACTAGATATGCCACCTTCCCCTCTCTTTAGGCTGCTCTGAATGCATTACATGATCACATGGAACCACGGTAATATAGCCACACAAAGGGATACCCAGAAAGCACATGCAGATGTTGCACAACCAAGTTTTTGAATATTTGCTACACAATATCAGGGGTTATTTTCTATACCAATGCATAGATTTATTTTCATAGTTATGACTGTAATTTGTTCAACCCTCAATGGCATAAGATATAATGGCATATGAAAATGAGAAAAACAGTATTATTAGACATTATTGTTTAAAAGAAAACATACTGTATAAACATATCACATGTGTTCATGAATTTGTACATAACGCACATTTAAACTTAATGTTTTGTGCGATTTACACCCTGAATCTCTATGGTAATTTGTTGTATGAAAAGCATGGTTCCTTGACTTGAGAACATGCAAAAGCTACCTCAGTCAACGTCAGTCAATTTGTAAAATGATTTCTTAGAACATGTGTGGAAAGATAGCATTGTCTTTGCTTCATTCATTTCTTTTCAGCTTTATTCATTCACTTTTATACACAGAATATCATGTGCATTACAAACTTACAGAGTGTGTGGGTTTATGAATCATTGTTGTAAGAAATAAAATTGCTGACATTTGGCTTGTTAGATGATATATCTATTGTGCATTTTGATGCCAGCAACATGTTTCAAAAACGTTGAGACAGGGGCATGTTTTCCATTGTGTTGCATCGCTTCTTCTTTTAACAACAGTCTCAAAACATTTGGGAACAGAGGAGACCAGTTGCTGAAATTCTGAGAATGAAATGTTGTCCCATTATAGCCTAATTTAGGATTTCAGTTGCTCAACAATCTGGGGTCTTCTTAGTCATGTTTTTCTTTCCATTATGCTCCAAATGTGACAGCTCTGGACCAAATGCAGGCCATTTTAGCATCTAGACTCTTCTACTATGAAGCCATAGTGTTGTAACATGTGAATGCAGTTTGGCATGGCTTTCCCTGAAAAAGATGTTTGTCTGGATGGCAACATATGCTGCTCAAAACCTGTATGAATCATTCAGAATTCATTTAGCCTTTCCCAGATGTGCAAGCTGCCCATGCCATAGGCACTACAGTCATTTCCTTTGTATAGCCGCATTGTGTTTAAACCGCAGAACCCTGTTTTACGCAAACGGGGAAAACAAGAAAAAGTAAAGTGTTAACCACAGCCCGTGTATTAACCACAGTGCCCAATAGACCAATGAATCAAAATCAGATCATGCTTTAATCATAAAGAAGAAAGGAGGAAAGAGATGCATTGACATGTGTAGCCCACACCCTTGTTTTAACCTCATAACAGAATAGCTTTTGCAAAATGAATGTATAAACCTTGGTTAGTAGGGAAATTACGAAAATACTGCTTTATTTGATGTTAAGGCTGTTTGAACTAGCCTAAATGGAATGATCCTTACTCAGTCTAAAGTGTTAAGAGCTTTCCATAGGCTACATCCATGTCAAATATTTATATTCTTGAAAGGTAGGTTTATTTACCGGCATTGGGTTATGCTGTAGGCCTAATCTAGAGTGCAATAATATTCAAACAACTGCAAGTGACTGGTGTCATGGCAGCCAACAGTGATCAGGGATTGAAATGCTGAGGACACATGGAACAATTGTGTGATATCAAGAGCAGAATACACTATGACGATGAATGCAACTAAGCAGCAAGATTGGAAAGAATTGATATTTGTTTTGCCCATTGTCATTGAAAGTGACCTACAATTGTGCTGATACACCATTCTGGATGTCAACATACTGTACAAGGTAAAGAGGAAGCATTTCCTGAAGTATCTGATGCATTTGACTTGGTGACTCTGAGACATGCACTAACCTTCTTCCCCATGATAAGGTTAACAGGATGTAGGCTAAAGGGTAGGCAATGTGGTGTGTCATGGAAACAGCCAAGGAAGATACATGGGAGCGCTTTTGAAGAGATGCAATTCAAAGTTATATGTGAAAAGGTGTGGCATAATATCCAAAGACTAGGCATAGGCTACTGCATGAATGACTGTATGTAGGCATTAAGAAAGAAAGCATACAAAAAAACATTGCTTTTTTCCCCGATGTAGCCCCAAGGACTTAAATGTAACAATCAACTTCACATGAATAAAATTGACATGGTTAAAATCCTGATTTTCCTTTTTCAAGGAATAAAATCTTATTTTTGACAATAGAAACTACACACACTTTTAATGAACAGGTAAGAATTCAACGGCCAACGCAAGGCGTGGAGAGAAATTAGGTTAGGCCTATTTTGTTGGACATGGAAATCCACCAATCGTTGTCCAAGCAGGTGAAACGTCGAACGGAAGTGTCTACTGACACGCGGAAGCAATCTGTCGGAGCAAGCACCACTGACAGGAGAGGGAAGATTTCGCGAACCGGTTCCATGCATCAGTAGCAAGTGCATACTAAGAAGCTGTATGCAACGTTAATTGAGCCAATAATTGGTTGCATTTAAATAGCGGGAACTCATATGCACGTAACGTTTTGAATTGTACTATGGAGTCCATACTAGAGCTCGTGAAACCAGCACTGTTTTGGCTAGGTGCTTTAACTGCGGCCTGGTTCTCTGTCTGCTCCGTATACCGACTCTTAAACGGCCTGAAGATATGGATATTGGGTAATGGAAAGCTGGTTTCACCCGCTAAACTTGGAAAATGGGCAGGTCAGTATAATCGCACATAACGATGTAAACAAGAATGTGCAAGCTAACGTTTTCCTGCTTAAACTGGCAACCATGCAGATAGCATTGCTTCAGTAGTAAGCCGGGTAAATCCGGGATAACACTCAAATGTGCTAACTGCCTTGCTAACTAGGAATAAGGTCTTCTGAAGATCTTTGTTAATAATTCCAGACACGTTTTTGTCTTGTTCTCACTGTAGATAGCTTGCCAGAATCACTGCAAGGCTGCTTATCTAATGCGAATACACAGGAATGTGTAGCCCATCAACTTAATCTGATTCAATTGTCCTTTCTAGGGTGTGATTTCCAGATAGCTTCCTGAATAAAGGAAGGACTTGGCCAAATTGTTCAACTGTTCACACACAGTGTGCACACTGTAGGTCTGTCCGGTGTGTCCTAGTTTTCATTTCTAAGGGAAACGTAACGTTTCTTCTCCCTTATATGCTTAATGCAATTTAATGTAGGCCTAGCAATACTTACCAGGCGAGCATAATTCTTATCATTAGTGAGACATAATTCAAACTAGAAAGTGGTGACACTCCCATAAGAGACCGTGGAAAAAGATGGCAGCTTCTGTTCCAGTTTCTAGGTTATGGAGACATTTTTGGAACTGGAAATGGCCAATCACTTGGTCAGTAGCCAATGAGTTGCTAAATGCCCTCCAGCATCCAGAAATACACACCACCCTCCTGTGATACAGCCATTCAGCACAGGTTTTTTGAAACTATTGATGGCGTAATCGAGTGTTGCAATTCTTTCTGACTCTGGGCCTGCCCAAGTAGAGGAAGTAGGTGAAATGTTGTTCAAAGGCCACTCATCAAGGTACCTGTAATCAAAGATCAGAATGAAAATGGTAGATTCTCTCCTATTAATTGCACTATCAAATAGAATAAATGTAGGATTCCTAACTATTTCATGCAAACGTTGTAATGTCAGGACATGATCCAGTATCTTCAACAAGTTTTATTATTGAGTCAAAATAGGGTCTTTAATATTGAGAGCTTGTGAAAAGATGTTCATGTGTAATAAAGTTTTGCAGTTGTGCAAAAGGAGTTCTGCATGTGTAAAGACATTTCGTACATGTAGAAATATTTTGTAGGCCTATGTGTGAAAAAAAGATGTACCTGTAGAAATATTATGTACTTGTGTGAAAGAAATGTGTATCTGTAAAAATATTTTGTACACGTGGGGACAAAATATGTACCTGCACAAATACTTTGTACGTGTGTGAATCTCCTACGCTACGCGATGCTTTCCTGCGCAACACAAGTACGAGCTTGTGAAACTGATTTACAATGCGTACGGACTTTTGACCAAAGATTCTAGAACAGAGCGAATCTTTGCTTTTGATCCTAATTTTACTGCCTTTCAAAAGAGCCAATCAGCACATTGCTTACTGCCAACCAATCAGCGTTTCCCACCGACCACCCAGATTTTGGTGCTAAACAGATTGGCTTCATATCAAAGAGTATACTCAAAGCCATTTCCGAAAGGGTGATTCAGTGGTGTCATTTATGATTATAACACAGTAATACTGTACACACATTTATGTTTATCTGCTACTATTATTTGATATGAGAATACGTTTATTTTATCACCCTTTGCAAGCCTATAATGGCCTAGTGGACAGCAAAAAGATGAATCAAATGAATGTGTTAATGGGACATCCACAGCTAGGAGATTATAGTGAGATTTAACCGTAGTAATGCCCTTCCAGGACTGTTGGTTTATTGTTTGGAATACAACAATATCCCATTTTCTTACATAGGTACATTTTGTTTTGTTTTCTTTGTGTTTCGGGAGTATTTCAACCACAATTGCACGGTTATCTCGTCAGTTTATAAAGCACAGCAGCGGTTGCTATAGCAACCATAGACTGAACAGGACGGTAGACTACCTAGCAAGCAAGCGCTTAAAGTCTATGGCAAGATCTGAATGTAAATGGATAAACCCGTTCAAGCGTTTTCTTTATTTCCTTATTTCAAGCGTTTTCTTTATTTCCTTATTTCCTTCGATAAATGTCAGCTAGGAGGATGGCAGCTACACTTATCATTTCATGTTCTGGTATGATATTCTTAACTTTTTGACTATGTTACAACTGATAAAAGCATGACAAATAAAGTAACCAAATCGCTTTGCAATATTTTAGTCCAGAAATACTTATCGGTGTTCATTTACAGTAATGTTACGACCTATCTGCCCTTGCTGTTACCACCGGTTTTAATTCTAGATCTGTGGTTTAGCGGCAAAATCTGGGTGGTCGGTGGGGAAGGCTGATTGGTTGGCAGTAAACAATGTGTTGATTGGCTCTTCAGAAAGGCAGTAAAATTAGGGTCAAAAGTCCGTACGCATTCTATATCAGTTTCACAAGCTCGAACTTTCAGTGTTGTGCAGGAAAGCTTAGCGTAGCGTCGCGTAGGAGATTCACACACATACAAAGTATTTGTGCAGGTACATATTTTTTCCACACGTGTACAAAATATTTTTACAGATCCGCATTTCCCCCCCATATATGTACAAAACATTTCTACAAATACACATTTCTTTCACACAAGTACATAATATTTCTACAGATACAAATTTTATCACACATGTACAAAATATTTCTACAGGTACGAAATGTCTTTGCACATACAGAACTCCTTTTGCACAGCTGCAAAACTTTATTACACATGTTAACATCTTTACACAAGCTCTCAATATTAAAGACCCTATTTTGACTCCATATTTGATGGCATAACTCTGGAGTTAGCTTGATTATACTGTATGATTTCTGGCCTACAGGTGCCCAATCCTGTTCTTTCAGTATGATTCTATTCTTTCAGTATGATTATATTCTATCATTAACATGTGCTACCTGCTGCTTTGGTTGAGCTTCATTATTATGTTATTCTATGTCCAAGGCCATACATTTAAGGATGAGGTGAAACATTTGTTTTAGTTTATTATCTGTATGTTTGGGTTTGTCCTCCTCTCCTCTGCTGTCAGTTCACAATGACACTGGAATGGTGAAGGACAGTTTAGCTAACACCAAAAATTTCAACATCAACACCCTTTCACCTGTGCATGCTTGTGCAGAGTGCAGAATGCTGTGCATACTTGTTCTTCAAAAACTGGAAAAAAGTAGCTTTATAGAATAGCTAATATATCATGTTACATGCTATTAAGTACCTTCAAGAGAATTATTATTTCTTTGATATGAGGTTTGGTCACAGAGAAAATATTTAAGCACATCTCCCAGTGCTGCTTCACTTCCCCTAAGGATAGGGCTCAACTGCATGAATGAGTACCTGCTGGAGCAGCCCAGTGGTGCGTGAATCCCAGGAAGTACGCTCTTGGTGGGCATCACTGAGATATATTAGATTTGGAGAGCGCCTACTCCCACCGGATGAATGGGTTCCTGGGAGCTCTGCTATGACGCAGGAAGTTGCAGAAGTGCGGGTTGACTTGGTTGACATTTCACTAAGGATGACTGGTGCTGAGGTACAGAATACACTGATCTTGGTAGAGCAGTTTTGGACTACTATGTTATGAATTAGGCAGTGGCATGTGAGCAAAATATATTTTCTATGCTAGCAAGAATGAGATGTTATCACAAGTTCATCTTGAATAAATAATTTGTGTATTTCAGATCATTTTTGAACATGCATCATCTTAACCTAGTCCTGGGCAATAGTTTATACTCTTAGTTTTATGGACATTATGCGTAGAATGTATATTGGCATTGACAAAGAAAGAAATACTTTGGTTAGCATGCTAGCTAGCATTCTGTGGTGCCAACTTGGCTGTTTGTAGTTTTCTTAGGACAAGTCTGTTGGGTGTTCCATAGAAAGGTGCTCCCCATAGAGGAGTGCTACTCCAGGTTGCTTCTTCATTAAAGGAAAATATTTGGTAAACTAATGAATATAAGTAGGATTTTGAAAACAAAGTGTTTTTTCCTCATGTAGACACCTTGAATGCCTGGACAATTGACTTATGTCAATGGCAAACCACCATGGTTCAAGATGGTTGTGGTCACCACTAGAGATGCACCGATATGGAATTTTAGGGCCGATAACGATAACCGATATTTATTGGTTTGTTGTGGCCGATATGATAACAGATAATATTACTCTTGAATTAAAAATGTGAAAAGTGATTTGGGGAAAGCATTTAATAAGCATAATTTTATTGCAGTAATTTTACCTACCACCAAATGATGGACAGAACTCATAATAGTCCTCAATAGTATGGCAGTCAACAACATAACAGTAGCCTAGCCCTACAGTATGTGTGGCTCTTTTAAGTGAACCTGACGTCAGTAAATTGCGAGTGAGTGGCTAGAGAGTTCTCGTTTTCATCGTTTTCATTTAGGACTAAACGCTCATAAACGGCTCAGCTTGGAATAAGCTACAGTATAGCGACCAAATCAGAGTTTGTGAGGGAAACTTAGGTTTAGTTTCAACTGCGGGTAACTGAATAAAGCTGCAACTCCTCATACTGTATCTTATGTCCGTCTACTCTGTTGCGCACAACCTGCTGCAGCAGAAATGAAAGGCGAAGCCCTGAAGGTTTTAATAACATATTATGATGACATGTCTGGAACTGAAGCACGAATGGTTAGCATATTTCTAGGTAATAATACAAAACCCAAGCTAAAGTAATGCAAATATAATACTAAAACACAACTTAGAACTAGGCCTACTTATGTACTCGTCCCACTAACGAGTTTGTTTATTTGTTTCCCCGACCAGCGCGGTAAAGTTAGCGGACCGATAATAATATTTCTGTTATCGGACCGATAATAATATTTTAATTTTTTCACTTATCGGCTAATAATATATCGGCCGCCGATATATCGTGCATCCCTAATAGATACTTCTGCTGCAACGGATTGCATGTATTTCCAAGCATTTGTCTATAGGGATAGTATCTTTGTGAATGGGTGCTTTTGTCACACCATGGCCAAAGTAGGCTCCTTGTTATGGCTTCCCTGGGCGGCAAGCTTGTGATTGGATGGTGGTTTTCTGTGCGTTCTCTGTGAATGGAGTCATCTTGTGATGGGCACCCTCCGAGACACGTGCTGCTGCTCTTCATTTTACATACAGTACCTCCTCCCACTGAGCCCTCCGCTCAGCATCATGCCTCGCTCACCATGCCATGCCCTCCCCTCCCCCATTATGCATGCGTGCTCGTTCACTTCCTCACACACACACACACACACACACACACAAGAAAAGTTATGTCATGCAGCATCCTTCTGCAAACCCAAAAACCTCTTCTGGTTCATTCAATATGTAGATTTTGGATTGCAGTTACCCGTACCAATCACATGTTAAATCCTATGAATGCCTGTACCACCACAACCAAAACTGTTATATTATTAAACCAGTGGGTTAATAATAGAGCATAAGTTATGGTGTTGACAAGGATGTTGAGCCTCAATCTGTGCATGCTGATTTTTGCAGCTTAGGCTTTTTCCTGAATGTAGCTTGGTCATAGAAGCACTAAGAGGGATTCTCTAGGTGTAATGGAAGCTTAAGAATGGCTCATTAATGCGTTTTTATGAATTAATGTACACTGGAGCAATGCACAGAGACATTCATGCCCCCCCCCCCCCCCCCATCCTCTTCGCTCAAATCCAGCCTCGGGGATACTAAATACATCTATGGACTATTTTTAGAGGAGCCAATTTTGAAGCCTCCCCCTTTTTTTGCACGCAGCCCTGATGTGCAGCATATAAAGCCATCGCGCAGCACGTGGCAGCCCATACTATTTAGAGAGGCATGTTTCTGTGAGCAGGGACCCAGGAGGCCCTTTGAAGTCTCTGCTGCAGCATCCAATGGAGTGGGAGGATCCCAGTGCCTGGGCAGAGCTGGATGCGTAGTTGCATAACTCTGCATACACGGGGAGATGACAACCACCCCCAGCCCCACCCCACCCCCCAACTACCACCACCATCACTCCACACCATTCACTTTTTGAAAACATTTTAGCCTCTGAATGAATCGCTTTGACATGTCTTGCAAATCTAAAAATAGAAGGTGCCATGAATATTAGCCATTGGGACCCAATGAGGAGGCTGCGCCTGTGGAATTGTGAATGTCCCATTCATGCGCACGCAGAGGACATGTGCCTCTGGAGCCACGGCAACACTAAATGGCTTTTGGCGCCGCTCGGGCAGGCAGGCAGGCCTCTGCTCACACAATGTGCAGATGCACACACAGCCTCAGAGTGCTGCACTGTACCCTGGAAGGAAGAGTGGAGTGATGGTGTGTGTGTGTGTGTTGCGTGTGTGTGCACGAGTGCAAGAGATGCCGGGGGCTGCTGAGAGTAGCATCTCGTTGGTATTCAAGTGCTGCGGCTGTTCCAGACAAGGCTGCAGTGGCTGCGTGGTATTTTTAATCTTCAGTTCTTTTTTTAGCCTGTGGAATATTTAGCAGCAGCAGTGGCAGCAGTATTTGCATCCGTGTGCAGTGTGAGAGGGTGTCTTTTGTTTTTATAAAATCACATTTCACTTGACCGAATTTCTAATTTCAATCCTCTCGCCTGCATCAGCTTGCATAGTAATCAACTCTCTTTGTCTCATTTTATTTTAAGAATAATTTTGTTGCGATTGACCATATTTACTGTTGTGTGTCATTTGCCATTAATATTGTGAGGATTATGAATGGCTTATGCTTGTGCCAAGGCTACAACCACATTCACAGACCTTGCTGGTTATACGTATCTCCTTTGGGATCAGCAGCAGTCCCTTATAGCTTTAATCGTGATGTAGGTCTTTACCTCTTGCTTTGTGTCTTTCCTTATGTTTTACTACACATTATTTTGACAGTAGAGAGCATCAGAAAAAGGCAGGGGCATGTATAGAGTGAAGTCCATCCAGGACTAGAGATATTAGCCACAGATCCTTTGTGTCTGGAGCAGCCTTTTATGAATGGAGTACTTTACGGCATGCTTTAATGAGATTAAGACAACTTTAATCACATTGACTTTGATGCTACTGGGGCCTGTGTTGGAGCCAACAACCTCCAGTGTCAATTGTGCCATGTTTTCAAGGAAATGTTCTTGCTCTTTGATAATAAAGCTTTTTCATCAGTATTGATGATATGGCTGATAATTAAGACATTATAATGGAAACGTAGCATCAGATGCCATTCACCTGTGAGATGAGAAGAATAAACTGCACAAACATTGTCAGATCCTTTTCAATTCAGGAGAAAACCTTTATTTGGTTTACTACTGGTCTCGACAAATACGGCAAATGTACAAAAATGGTGCGTCTCCAAAAGAATGTGCCTTTGTGCTGCGCACCCATTGACATTTGTGTGTGGCAGTCCATTTTAGAGATGCCTGACTGCATGAATCTCCCGTGCCTCCTCATGCTCTCTGTTTGCCGCTTGCCTTTCACTTGCTTCTTTCTATTTTTAGCTGCCCCTAGGATCTGTCCTCACTCTCCCCTCCCTTCTTGTCTTATTGTTCGTCATCCACCCCTCCCTCTCCGCCTGCCTGCATGCCTGCCTCCCTCCACCCCTCCCTCTCCGCCCGCCTGCCTACATGCCTGCCTCCCTCCATCCTCTCCTCTCCTCTCCTCTCTTCTCCTCTCCTCTCCTCTCCTTTCCTCTCCTCTCCTCAGCTCTCTCTTTTGTATTTCCAATGGAAGCTGGCTGCACATATTAATGTTTAATCAGCCAAGGGTTTTCTGACACTGAAGATGCAAAGGTTAAGGCTGGGGATGAGAGGGCTGTCCTTGGGGCTGTCCTGGGCTGAGGAGAGAGAGAGAGAGAGACAGACATGTCCTCAGTGAATGCATCATTTTTTTGTGTCTTCTTTTTTTGTTGTTGGTGTCTCCTGTTGCTGAAAATGCATACAGTTCGCTCTAGGCTGCCTGCCTTTTTTGCTTCCCTCCACGTGCTATTTTTAGCCGAGGAGCTGAAAGAGAGGCAATGTACCGAGCGGCTAAAAATAGCATCGCTATATTGGTAAAGCAAGAAAGGCAAAGAGAGAAATGCAGAAGAACACGCCCTACCCTGCTATGGCCCTTTGTCATTTCTGCAGCTCCCGGCCGCTATGGCAAAGCATTCTGACCGCAGTTGTAATATTCAATGTACCATTCATTCATTTTCATTGATAAGTTCTCCTTACACAACAGGCATGAAATGAAAGGTCATGAAATGAAAGGCTAGGAGCCTCTATCCTGTTCTAGCACAATATAATGCCTCCTGCATCCCCTGTTCTCTCTCCCATTAGTTGTAACTGGAGCCACAGATGGGATCGGGAAGGCCTATGCGGAGGAGGTAAGATTCCCGGGGTTCCACTCTTTTTTTTTTTTTCTTTCTTTCTTTCTTTTTTTTTTTTTGATGGAAATCACGATGAGTCATCAGCGGAGAGGTTTTTACCCAGAGGACTGGGGAGGCCTCTCAGTGCCTCGGTGCATTCACAGGCATCTAGCGGAGGGCTGCGTGTCCACTGCAAGACCCCACGTCAATTCAGGACTACTAGCGCATTCACCGCAGCTCAGTCAGAAGGATTTATTTGGAGATTTTCACAAATATATTGAAGAAAATAGACTGTGCAGGAATTCAGTCAGTAGAGGTGGATGAGTATGAAGCAAAATATGAGTCAATCTCTCAGTGGTTCTAAAGGAAGAGCAGATTGTTTTAGAGGTATGGTTTGAAAGCTAGATTTATCTTGGTATTTAACAGTCTGCAAATTTGTCATGTTCTTCATGTAATATGAAAAAAAAAAAATCTTGTTTTACAAATAAAGTTGCCATGTGATTATCTCCATATTTCCATGTCAGTGCGCTAGGAAGTGTATTTGGTGTTGATTGTTTGTGTCTTTTTTTCTCTCAGCTCGCACGGCGAGGCTTTGCTATTGTGCTGGTCAGCCGCTCACAGGAGAAGCTGGATGACGTCTCCAAAGCCATCGGTGGGTACTCGTCACACTCTGTACAACACACACACACACACACACACACACACACACACACCCCTCCATGGTGAGCTCAGTTTAAGGACCTCTGTAGGTAAATGCAGAGGATGTTGAATGTTTACACCTACGTTAGAAAGAGCAGTTCTTTGTAAACAGGTGAGGGCTTTTGGTGT
Source organism: Alosa sapidissima (assembly GCF_018492685.1). Taxonomy (NCBI): domain Eukaryota; kingdom Metazoa; phylum Chordata; class Actinopteri; order Clupeiformes; family Clupeidae; genus Alosa; species Alosa sapidissima. The sequence goes on from NC_055970.1 coordinate 31,486,166, forward strand.
GTTTTTTTCTGTATTCAGTAAGACACTCTGTTGTTTTGGTTAAGCACAGATGCGGCCTTAGTCAATTTTGTAGAGGTGATTTATATGAATGGGGAGTGTGGTTGGCTGTTCGGGTGAGGCTGTCTCTGTTCTTCAAATGTGTGTGTGTGTGTGTGTGAGAGAGAGAGAGAGAGAGAGAGTGAGATGGAATGGGTATGTGTCTCTGCTGAATGAATGTCAGTCAGGCCGATGTTAATGAGCACCGAGGGTATTTTTAGTGGCCGGCACTCTGCCAGCCGAGTTGCCTGGCTGCTGCGACAGAGCGGGGCTGCGCAGATGGAGGCGAACTCGGGGAGCATGTGACGTGACGTGACGCCAGGGAGGGGAGGTGGGAGAGGGACGCCGGGGTGCTCAGGAGCCAAGCGACTCCCAACTCTCCACTCAGGAGCGCTGGCACACCCCTCCAGCCAGATGTGGGCTTGCTGGTTAAAATGGTCACGAGCTCTGGCTCTGGCACAGGACTGTTTGCATTATGCAGTGTGGCCTTAACTGGGGCATTTGATCAAGCGCCCTTGATCAAGGTACACATGGTTTTATCGCTGGCATTGGTACAATTTGAACCATTGCAACAGCAACACCATGTTGCGTGATCGTTTTTTATAAAGACTTACATTTAATTTAATCACTAATAATAATTCTTTGTTGTATTGTATTCTTTATTTTAGTTATTTCTGTCATCTTTGCTGTAGTGAATATGGTTTAATGGTTTATCAGATAGGATTTATACAATTTAAGGATAATTTAGTTTTTAATTCCACCTCTTTCTGTTGGACTAATGTGGTGTTCAGGTGAGCTAGAGACAAAGGCTATTTTGCCGAGGGTTGTTAAAACGCTCAAATATATTTCTCAGTGAAGGGAATGTGGGTAGGGCTGAGGGGAAATTGTGAATGGCACACAGTGCCAGCAAATGGTCTCACTCTGTCTCTCTCTCTTTTTCTCTCTCCCTCTCTCTCACACACACTCACACACACACAAACTCTCTGACTGTTTCTCACATGCACTCACATCCACTTTGCTTCCTCTAGCAGCTCATAGCCACACACGCCCTACTCTCTCCCTCTCTTACACACACACTTTCTCTTTCGTGTTCACTGATGGAGAAGCAGATTTGGGCAGCGTGACTGCTGCTTTGACTCAGTGCTGCTAAAATAAGGACAAGGCTGTGTCAAATGTGTTTGAAGACCTCTACCCACTACAGTACGAAGCAGTGCCTTTAAAAATGTCTGTTCAATTTTGATCGAATAACTCTATGAATGCAAAAGGCATGGGTCATTCACAGTAACCTGTTGAAAAATGTCACTCTATGTATATGTTACCCACAATGGTTACCCACATTGGTGATCAGGGTTTCTCTCGCTTTCTTTACTGTGCTTCTCCATCACTCAAAACTAAAATATATACTGCATACTATGCTACATAAACATTACATAGTATAAGGTTCAACACAATGCCAACTAGATTTCTCCCTGGAGTGGCCTAATGTGTATTTTTATGCACTAACTTGATTCCACATACTTCTTTTTTTTTTTAGAAAGTAAATATGGTGTTGAGACCAAAACCATCGCTGCGGACTTTGGGTCTACTGACATCTATCCAAAGATTGAGAATGGACTGGCTGGACTAGAGATTGGGGTTTTAGGTAAGTGGCGTTTTACACGTCCATACTGTTAACACACTGTACGAAGGCGGAGTAGCTGGGGTTGGTGTTGGGTGATTCCATTGCAGGGAGCCTCCTTTTTTAAAGACACTGCTGCCACCTTGTGGCTGAAATTGATGCTTGAGAGTTGATTATTTCATCAGGCCGTTTTGTTTGAATCTGAATTGTGGGGCTACTTTAATTCAATGTTATCATATAGCATATATTATATTAAATGAAAATACACAGCATCTTCTCTTTGCCAATATCTCAGAATTCATGTCTGCATTCTCCCTGGGTTATAGATGCTAAATGTATTTTAGGTTTGGTTGGAGTTCACGCTTGTCCCCACTAAATACATGGGCTGTGCGATGAGCGGCCAACCCAACTCATTTACCAACGCAGGCCACTCAAGTCCATTCTGGGTCCAGAGCTCCTCTACAAGCGAGCCAGTGTCAGACCCTCATCTACCATTGGCATGTGTGTCTAGTATAGAATGTATTGCCTATGTTTACATTGCCAATGGTTAATTTGTTTGGCGCTATATGATGGCTGTTGCACTCCATACAAAGACACTCTTTTATACTTGCCTGCTTTCTGGTTAAATGCTAGCCAGAAAATTTGATCATAGTCTTCTCTCCATAGTAAACAATGTTGGAATTTCCTACTCTTACCCGGAGTTCTTCCTCAACGTCCCCAATTTGGACCAAGTAAGTATATCAAGACAGGATGTGTGTGCCACATTGAACAAGTTTATTATTACTGTTGTCTGGTCATAACTCAGACAGCATTGTTAATCCGTTGACATGACATTATGCCTATTTTTCTCCCTTTTTGCAGTTTATCGACACAATGATTAATGTCAACATCACCTCTGTCTGTCAGGTTTGTTCTTTTAGAATAATTGTGTTCTTGCTATTGAATATGAAGTTTACCTCTCCAACAACAATAGACCAAAAATGAGACATTCAAACTTCACATGCAGGTCTATTTGTTGGAATAAGCCCCGCCATTGCCATAATAATATTTCTGTTTTATTAGTTGTTGTTGTTGTAATCACTTGTTTCACCTTACTGGTGTTGTTTAAAGCTTCACAAACACAATTGGCCACATTCATCATTGTTACTGAACAGTGGTATGAATCACATAATGTTATTCTTTAAATTAAATGGCATCACCTGTATGTTATGAACCTGATTTAGTGACACTGGTGTGATATGTTGATACATATTATACTGAATCTTTCAAAAATGTAATTACTAAGATTAGATGCCACTCTATATTGGCAGAAAAAAGAAAGGAAAAATGGGGGACCAGGTTCAATGAAATGACGATGCATGCTGTAGGCACAACCAAAACTGGGGCATGGGGAGAGGTCACCCGTGCACAGTGCCCTAAGCACACACAACAGAAACAAAAATGTGGTCCAACCCAAAGCTGAAAGCAATGTCTCGAGTGTCCACGGTAGAGGAACATGACCATGTCAAGGCCACATGCCCAGTAGCCTATACCATAGGTTACCCTGTACCGGCCTCCCCATAATATGTCGTGTCTAATAGGTTAACTCAAAAGGAAACACAAGAAACAAACATTGTGCCTTCATGACAGAAGCAGCTAGAGTAGCCACCCTGCCCCACACCAGCATGGCTGCCCAGAGATCCATATTAGAGACCCTGAGTGACCACAGCTCCAGATCCAGCACACAGTCCACCTACCAAACCACACGGCGTCTGCTGCACTCGTTGAGTGTGTTCTCAAATCAGTGCCCACTGAAAAGTATAATGCACATCTAATAACTTTTAAGTATTTTTATTTTTTTTGGTAAATCATGTAAGTGTTTAAAAATGATATTAAGTGCTGTCTTTAAAGCAGCGCTTTGTGTATTGTGTGTTGTCTTTAAAGCAGCGCTTTAAGACCTTGCAAAACACCACCCAAAGCCTTGTAAGCACCGCTAGAAGCTTGTTGGCTAACTGACATGGGCTAACTGATGTCTTGGTGATGTAGCCAACAATGTCATGCTGTGAAAGGTATTCTTTCATTTTCGCAGTATGTTCCTACCATGAGCACTGAACTGCAAAGTGCATATCCTGGATGGCTGGTGGGAACGACACATGTTCTTCTGTCCTTTACATGACTACACATTATCAATTTAAAAATTATACCAAAATTAGTTGCAATATTAAGGCATACTTCAAAAAGTTGTTGCATAATTCTAATTATTAAACCTATTACAATTATTGGAATTGTTATTAACTCTGCTATTGAGCGTTGCATGTGTTGGATATAAAACGTTTTGGTTGTGCTGAACATATTTAGCTTACTTTGTTAGAGGAAAGCAGAAAAAATATATAGTTTAAGAAGCTGCAATCATTTTCCTTATTAATTGTTGCAGCCCTATATTTATATATGATGGTTGCAGCCCTATATTTATATATGATATATAAATATATATACAAATATATATGATCTATATATTTGTGCATGTAGCACTTGAGGACAGCAATTTTTCTTCTGGATTTCAAAACTTGTTCAGCTGTTCCCAGTAGGGGGAGTGCTGTATGCGTTGGAAAGTATGGTGAGGCAGGCATTGGCTCTCCCTTACAATTCTGCACTCTGCCCCTGTACTCATCTACCCCACATAGATTTCAATCAGGCATGTTGTCACGTGGTCAGTTCACAACATGGACCAGCTACATGATCATTAGTCGAAGGACAGTTAGAAGTTACAAGTCGTCCCTTTATTAGAGACCTTATGAGCAAAACAATGTCAGTGAATTTCAGTAATTAAAAGGAAATCCTTCATCAATTGATGCAAACTATATGTGTCTGCCATTTTTGTTTACTATCAATAACAGTCCCAAGAAGATGTACACGTTATGTACACATGATGCTGATATTACAGATTTATATAAATCTATAAACAGATCTAATTCACAATCTATCTTAATCCTGTACATCACTTGACCTGACTTATTGTCTCTGTCTTGCTTCCTAGATGACCCGGATTGTTCTGCCCTTGATGGTAGACAGGTGAGTTACCCATTTATCTAATCCACCCCATATTGCCACAACATCCTATTTCCTTAATATGTGTATTGTGTAGTTCTCAAGCTTGAGGTTGCTAATGGCATGTTTCACTTGAGTATAAATGTTCCATAGAAGAGCACAAGGGGGTGTATGTGTGTGACAGAGCTCTTCTGGAGTGTTTGGATTTCTTTTCAGTAGAATCTCAAACTGGAAACCAAAACCGATGATGGAGCTCTCAGTTTCTGTAGGTCAGTAGGCAGTTCCTGGCTGGGTAATGGATCTCAAAAAATATTGGAATCATTCCTTTGAGATCCTGATCCATGTTGAGATGATTACTCACGTCTGAGGAAGGGCTTGCCCCGAAATGTCACATAATTAAATATTTGCTTGGGAGCTGTTGGATGTGCGGACTTTATTGCTATTGAGACGATTGCATCACAGTTTCTGCAGATTTGTCAACTGCACGTTCATGCTGTGAGTCACCTATTCCATCAAACCCCAAATAAAAGCTGTTGGATTCAGATCTGGAGACTGGGTTTGAGATGACTTTTGATTTTTGACATGATTCATTTGTTACCTTACTGGTGCCATCAGAGGATGGGCGAGTTGTGGCCACAAAGGGATGCACACGGTCAGCAACACTACTCAAATACACTCTTAAAATGAATGTGCTGAAAACAACACAACTTGTGTTGTTTTTGACATATCTATATATCCAGAAAAGGACAACACAGTATGTGCTGTTTCCAACACATTCGTTTAAAGAGTGTAGGCTGTGGCATTCAAGCAGTGATCGAATGGAATTAAAAGGCCGAAAGTGTGCCAAGAAAACTTTCTCCAGACCAATCACTACCGCCACCAGCCTGGCCTGTTGACACAAGGCAGGCTTGGTCCATGGATTCATGCTATTTGCGCCAAATGACCCAACTGTCTGTGTGACTCCGCAAAAATGGAGATCCATCTGACCAGGCTGTGTGTTTCTAGTCTTGGAGTGTCCAGTTTTGGTGAGCCTGTGCCTACTGCGGCCTCAGATCAGCTCTCTGATCTTGGCTGACAGAAGTGGAACCTGATGTGGTCTCCTGCTGTGGGAGCCCAGCGGCCTCACGTTTTGATGTGTTGTGCATTCTGAGATGTTTTTCTGCTCCTCATAGTTGTACAGACTGGGCATCTGAGGCACTGTAGCCTTTTTGGCATGTCCAACCAGTCTGGGCATTCTCTCATCAGAAGCAAGGCATTGATTTCTCTCTCCTCAACAAGGCTTTTCTGTCATCAGAACTGCCGCTCGCTGGACTTTTTTCCCCCCACACTATTCTGAGTACATGCTAGAGACTTTTGTGTTAGACTTCCAGCGGCATCAGCAGTTATACTTTGTACAGAAATGAACAGCTCTTCGGGTACAACAATCATGCCACGGTTAAAGTCACTAAGATGACACCCCCCTCCCCCATTCTGACATTCTGATGGTTGATGTGACAACAAAACAGCCAGTCCAAATGGGTGTGGGGTATTTTAAAACATGTCTGAGGATTAACAATTATGTGTTCCCAAATGTAATCGTCTTACAGCAGAAAAAGCACCACAAAAGTACACTGTCCAGAACCCACAAGGGTATGGCCATCTCCACAAATGATTTGCTGCCAGGCTCTCACCACTCTTGATTTTAGCTGTGATGTTTTGATGATCCTGAAAATAAAATAACATGTCACAGCAAGCCATGGCAAGCAATGTTTGTCTAGATCAGTATAGCCTATCCAATACACATGGCCATTCTGAAGAATTTATTTAGGCCTAGCATTTAAAAATATGTGATATCCATTCGTTTTAATAATCTCACTTAATCTAAATGGAAATGCAACTTCATAGCTATATACTGAAACAAAAAAAACATCTTATATTCTCTGCTGAAATGTTAGTTTCATCAGACATTCTGGTACTTGCTTCAGTGTGACTTGTGTGAGATGGAGAGGTCAGCTCCATTTTCTGAGATGGAAACCTGTTTTTCTTAGTAGACCACTGTTCATAGTATACATTTAGTGATCTCAAGTATTAACTGCAACCGCATGTTGGGTTTGTCAGGTAGCTATGGCATTCAAACTGTAGGCTCGTGTGACTCCTTTCTTTTTTAATTAGGCGGCATTGTCTGAATAGAAACAACAAGAAAGACATTTCTTTTTGTTTATATCATGTAGCTTCTAACTTCTGTTTACTGCTGACTACATGTAATTTAAGTTGGATAAATTAAACCACTTCCTTCCATATCTTTAGGTATATGGAGTCTAACCTTTTGAAATACCCATAACTTGGCCCTGCTTTGTTGCTAGGCATAATGCACCACTCTCCCTATGAAGATTACATGATTCATTTTGCCAGATACAGAACATACTGTAATTCAGAACAGGGACGTGGTGGCTTGTGACTGGCACATGTAAATATTAAGAGGAAGATGTTGCTATATATACTAAATTCAAGACATTTCAAGACATCCCTCTTGGAGACAGTATGATACTTTTGCACTTCTGCCAAACAAAGCACCCCCTACCCCTTCCCCAGACTGAAATATGTACTGCTTCACACACATTACTATACAGTGGCTGTACAATAGTGTAAGACATGATTGGTCCAAGCGAAAGTTAAAGAAGCACTATGCAGGTCTGGTTATTCCTTCACTGTTTCTGGGATTTCACTGGATTTGGGCTCGCATTTTTCACTACACCGCTCCCCCTGCAGCTTTGGTAGCATGTTACTGCTACGCTAAACCCCCACTAGCTAGCGAGCTAGCCATCAAGAAACCAAGCTAAACACATACAGAGCTCACAATAAAACAGTCGAGCAAACCCATTGTTCAAGAGACTATCAAACCACATTACAAAGACGAAGTTCACCCAAGGGTAGGCTACTTACAATTTCAACAGCAACAAAGCCAAGTCGGCGTCCGTTTTGCAGTCTTCTTCGAAACTACAATCGGAGTCACATCCGGATTTACTCGGACCGGGTTCAGAAAGTTGCATATTCGTTTTTTCCGCGGAGAAGTGATGGGGGGGGGGGGGGGGACGAAGCACCCACCAAACGACCCAGAAAGTGTCAACCTGCATAATTAAGGACATTTTTGCTAAAGTTGTTGCATAGTGCTTCCTTAACAGGATGAGAATTCACATTATGGGCCACACCAAGGTCACCGCCAGATTTCACAGTTGCCTTGACGAGCTTCCAAGGCCATAGGTTTGATAAAGGCCTGTAATTCAACAAGGTGCCTCTACAGACACATTTGGTCCTGTTTTCTAAGCCAATCTTATTGGCATTCAAAACTGCAAAAAGGCAAAACTTTCAAGAGGACATTTTAGAGCCATTTTTACATGCAGATAACCTCTAATGTGGGTTTTGGCTTTTTTCCAGGTCGAAAGGGGTGATTTTAAATATCTCATCTGCCAGTGGCATGTACCCTGTCCCACTTCTCACCATCTACTCTGCTACCAAGGTACATGTGCACAAAAGACTAATGTGTGGGACTGATTTGCCTTTGATGCTTTTGATTAGGTTGTTATTATTGTGTGTGTGCATGTGCATAATTTGTCATGGTGGAGTACAGTGTGTTTTGTGTCTTGTGCTAATATAATTTCAGTATGAATACAAACTAGATGTACCGCAGAGGGGTACAAAATATGACCGCCATCCAGTGCTGCACATTATGTCCACAAATATAAATCACTCCCTACCCACATTTCGGGGGTGGGGGGGTGCGACAGATCAAAACGAAAATCAATGGATCCGTGTCATTCTTGTGGGGCTACATCCCCACTAAGTTTCGTGCAGCCCGGTCTTTCAGTGTATCGTTGACAAAAAATTACTGAAGGAAAAAAAAAATCCGGAAGAAAGAAACTCTGACTAATCCTATGACCGTCACTTTGCTTGCGCAGCGGTCATAGTAATTTTTTATACAACACAACAACACATTGCATTTACGTAGTGCTTTTCAAGGCACCCAAAGTGCTTTACAGTGAAGGGGGGAACCTCACCAACCACCACCTATTTGTCTATACACTAATTTGTTTGATTTATTATGACCGTCGCTCTGGCGAATATAGGTTTAGTCAGAGTTGGCTGACATGTTCAAAACTACACGAAATTTGAAGAGTAGGAACATGGTGCTACCTAGTTAAAAATGAAAAGGCAAAAATTAGGCGTTGTAATGGCAGGTATCTTTGGCTGACGTTTTCAGAACTGCACAAAATTTGACGTTTAAGATCACTATGACAGCCTCTGAATGCATGCTGAGTTTCGTGGAATTCCGTTCATGGGGGGCCATACAATAAATTATGTGGACATTTAGTGACTGTACACCAGTAGGCCTGTAGATGGTGGAGTTGAGCAAAGAGTTGCACACAAACACACGCACATAACCACACACACACACATAAAGACGCACGCACGCACGCAACACACAGACACCACACACACACACACACCATGACCCCCACACACACTCACAAGCGAACACACACACACAGAGAAGCGCACATGTACACAAAAGCACACACACATGCACACACTCATTTACCTGCAAGAGTAGAGAATGGAGTAGGAGATGGAGACAAATTGACGAGTGATTTATTTTTTGCAGAGATAATGTGCAGGACTGGGTGGCGGTCATATTTTGTACCGTTTTGCAGTACATCTAGTTATTAAACTAACATCTGTAGACAAACATGTTAGATCAATGGTTCAATCGAGATTTAATAATTTAGACTCATTTCGAGGATTAGGCCTTCTTTTTTCTCCCCACACAATTGAAATGCCTTCTTAACTATTTCATGCTGTAACTACTCCTGTTATGTCTACTAAAGCTAACATGCTTACCAACTAGAACTAGTCTGTTCGGCCTCCCATAAGAGGCTGTGAGTTTCTGTAGTGATGATGACAGAAAAGGGTGCGATCACAGGCATAAGCCCACACGGTCAGAAATGATGTTTTTAATAACTAAAGTCCCATCCAGTCATCCAGACTAATTTTCAATTTGTGGAGACATGGAAGTACAGAGCCACAGAGTGTCAACCCAAAGCAAACGGCTCACTCCGCATGACTGCACTAGGCTTCCATCACCTTAGTTACCCATGATGTGTGGAGATGCAGTTGATTGATGTGTGGAAATCTCCTCTGCGATGCCTCCTGTCTCTCTTAGGCCTTTGTGGATTTCTTCTCTCGTGGGCTTGAAGCTGAGTACAGGAAGAAAGGCATCATCATTCAGGTGAGATCAATGCAGGCCTCCTCTCTGTGCCCTTATAGACCAGACCCACAGCAGAATGACCTTGAACATACTGTACGCTGCATCTTTCATCCGTTGAGTAATGCACTGGCTCCACCTCACATTATCTTGTAGCCATATGTTATGCTATAGTCTCTCTTCCCTTCAAGGAAGATTTACGTAAAGTTGCGTCTTAGACTATATGGATACTCTTAAAATGGTACAGGCCCTCAACAATGGGTATACTGCAGTCTCTATAAACACAGAAATGGGTGTAATTTAGCTCAGTGAAAGTGGGGGAGTGTATCCCCGAGGTTTGGCTGAACAAATTTAATCAGCATGTACAGACAAATAATTAATCAGAGTGAGTATAAAAAAAACAGTGTTACAATAATAATGAATTTCAAAGAAATTTGAGTGTCAATCTGTTAGACGGAGGAACTGCCAGTGCTTTGTCCTGTCTATCTCGCCACGAATTCAAATAGATTGACGTACAATTAAGAGGGAGTATATCTAACCATTACACCAGGGGTGGGCAAACTGCGGCCCGCGGGCCGAATCCGGCCCCCAAGCACATTCATCCGGCCCGCCGAGCATTTCATTTGGTTATCAGGCTGCTCGCTATTTTTTTTCCTGTGATAGACACGACGTTGGTTAGCTTTACTGCAAACTGCTTTTCACTCTCCTTAGAGAACGTTTACAATGTCAATGTCAAAACATCATGTTAAATAGAGATAACATCATGTTAAATTAAGTTAACTCTTAGTTATCTCCTTTGCAGCAGATCTAACGTGAACATTATGCGATCCATTTAATTGGGAACGCTTAATTGGGAAGTTCCCACTACTGACCATTTAAAAACTGTGAGAGGGCCCAGCCGTAGGTACAGCACTAGCCATAGTGGAGCAGGCAGAAGATCAGAAATAAACGTGAATTAAAGCGACTGTCTTAAAGCGACAGTGCACAATTTATACATTTGTTAAACAGCATAAAATTAACAGTATTTTTAAGCAATTCATATTTTAAAAGAAATACTTTTCGTACTAAATTATAGGCTATAAAAAATGTTTTTTTTTTGTATGTATGTGTGTGTCGTTGGCCCAATGTTGCCCTTGAGCCAAAAAGTTTGCCCACCCCTGCATTACACCATTAAACAATCCTTATTGTAAAAAAAAAACAATTATTTTTTCGTGCTCATAACATGTCATGTGAAACTGTTTTATCTTTGTCATCCTTGTTCTGCCTGATATGTAGGATTGAGTTGTGCGCATGTGCCATCTTAGTACAGCTAACGTTAGTTTCTGCTTGGTGCCTTGGCTTCCTTCCAGAGTGTGCTGCCATTCTTTGTGGCGACCAAGTTGAGTAAGATCAGGAGAGCGACTCTGGACAAGCCCACTCCAGAGCACTACGTGGCTGCCGCGCTCAACACTGTGGGCCTGGAGAGTCAAACCAACGGCTACCTGCCCCACGCCATCATGGTGAGTCAATCGCTGTCAAAGTTAACTCCTCGGAAGAAGAGACTGTATGTATGTTTGTGTTCCTGTGTGTGTGTGTGTTCGTGTGTATGTGTGTGTGTGTGTGTGTGTCAGAGAAGTAGGATGAGGAAACACAGTGTATTAATGCGAAATGAACAATTCTCCTGGGACAAAAGTGTAACTTTGCGTCAGCTCTGTTTACACCTGTATGGCTGCTGGGAATTGTTAGCCTGTGGCCTGCGCTGTGTTGACGTGAGGTTTTGTCCCCCCTTTCTCTCGCCCCAGGGCTGGGTGACCACCGCGCTGCTCCCTGCCAGACTGCTCAACCAGCACATCATGGGCTTGCATCTGTCCCAGCGCGCACGCTACCTCAAAAAGCAGAAGCAGGGCTAGAGCCCACACAGGCTGGACAAGACGAGGGAGGGGAGCGCACTGGACACCCAGTGGTGAAGAGGCTGACCATAAAAAGCCATCAGCATCACCTCCACGTTTCCTCCTCTGCTCTAGAGGGACCAAGAACAGGCGTGTCCATATCAGTCTTAATATTAGGGGCTCAAATGAGGTTTGTGTGAAAGTGGAATTGAAAGGATGAGGTGTGTTTTTTTTTTTTTTTTTTTTTTTTTTTTTTTTTTTTTTTTTTTTTTTTGTCATGAAGTTTGTATCAGCACTTAACTAACTTACTTTTTTTTTAAAGAAATTACTACTGATTGAAGAATTAATGCTTTACAGCCAGTCCTTTTTGCTATAGAGAAAGGACAGTTGGTTGCCTGCATCACTCACTGTATCAAAAACATATGCGTATTCCAATTTAACAAGAAAAAACATTTACTTTGTGCAAATTACTTCGACACACGAGGAAAAAAAGACAATGTCAGGAACCTCACATGTTTGTAACATACTGTCCATTTAACGTGTGATGTGTTTTTTGTTTCATAAATGTGAACTAACTTTTTTTTCTTCAGCTTTCAACATAGACAAACTTTTTTTGTTTTATTTCAATGTGAAGATGTGAAGTTCAGTGTTCAACTCATATCCATGGAAACAGTGTAAAACAGCAACTCAAATCTGCTTGACTCTCAGAAACCTGTTCACAAGAGTAGATCCAGCTGAGACGGGCATGCCATCTGTCTTTGAAGTACATTGCAAAGCAAGCATGTTTCCCCCCTATTCTGGGATTTTGGTCATATACATTTCTGTGTTTCTAGTTTTAGATGCTGTAATGTTAGGGCCTCCGTCTTTGAATGTGTAAATTCTCTCCAGTCCGGTTGCATAATGCACTCTCCTGCTGGGATATGCAGGGCATCTTATCACCACATGGTGTTATCAGTCACACTTTTAATGGATTGTTCTCAGAGACATGCACTTCTCTTAGTTCGCACTACATCTGTTTGAAAGAGATGCTGGTGAATCTCACTGAAATTGGAGTCTTTTATATTTGTCCTGTCCGTTAAAATATGATTGTTGTTTTTCCAAGTGTTGAGGAACTGCAGGCATTTGTAACATAATAGCAACAATTTTCCCTGTGAATAGTTGACAGATACCCACTCATTCCAAAATTGTGTACTGGAAACATTGTAATGACCAAAAATTTGTCACAATGGATGACCTTTATTAAGGGGCTCCCTTGAGCAGCATTATGAAATTGGCTTGAAACTGATTTTTGAGTTTCATCTGTATGATGCTTCTTTATATCAGTTAACCCCCAGTGGTGATTAAAGTGCTTTGAAAGTTATGTCTGTTTTCATGTGCTATTTATTGGTTGTGTCTAAATTTAATATGCATGCAAATGTAAATGCAAATATTGTTATTGTTATGCAGTACAGTCACATAATGGATTGCTGACATCAGGTAAACAATGCACTTGACTCTGAGGAAATGACTGAAATGTTGTTGACCTCTGTGGAACAGCTGCTTCATAAGATGATCTAGTATGTGGCCTTGGCTGGTTCATTGTGTGCATTGTGACAAGAGAATAATGCAGTGCACACCAACCCAAATCGCTGTTGCTGGTTTTTCATGAAGGACTGCCTGCATTCTTTTGCCCATCACCCTGAGGGCCCAAGGTCCCGGAGATGGAGGGGACCCTTAAGGCTGCTCCCAGACTGAAATATTTAAAACGCTATATATTGAAAGTTCTGCCAAAGGGTTTTTTTCCCTCCACTGTTACAGCTCCAAGGGCACCATCCCACTGGTGGAGATGATTCAAGCACAGTCCCCACAAGAGGTTGCTGCTCTCTGAGATTTTCATATCATGGGTTTTGCATACATGAATATGACCACAGCTTCTTGATTAATACAGAAGACTGCTCTATACTCAACATTTGTGTTATGGCTAAGCAGCCTATTGCACTATTACACCATTCTGTGCTGATCATTTTCTTTCATGACAGTCTCATCCTTTTAAATAATGCAGACCTATTTTTTTATTTCAAGGACAATTCTATGACCTTTCCTCTCCTGTTGTCCTTGTGCATCTGCCAGTGAAGGCTTTCCCATACTAAGGGATTATCACGACAAGGCGAGTGGCAGCAATTGTTAGAGCTGCTCGAACGTGCTGCTCTGGCAGATTATTGTATGTTCCTGTAGCTAAGGTTGGCTACAAAAATGCAACCTTGGTGTCCTCGGGTGAAAAGGGTTGCAGTTAGACATGGAAATGGAAGATGTCCATGATCCACTCTGGTCATACGGCATTAAGCTGCACAACACGTTTTCTAATGGCTGCCACAAATCCCACTGGCCTGTGGCAATCTTGACCCCTAAACAACTGGAAGTGCACAATGTGCCCCAGTGTGATCATTCTATCTGTAGCATCAAATGTTCATTTTGTCTACTTATTGACATGATTAATTTTTATCATACTTTATGTAACATGGCAACATATGGGTGAAATGAACCTTAAGTGGCATCAGTATACCCACCAATACAGATATGTTATCTAATGGGTATTGCTTGTTGTTGTGTGTTGGGATTTGAAGTAGTCATGTACTGGCCCAGCCCCATTCCTGTGGTTTGCAGACTTGGTCAGACCCTTGTGAGAAATTTGGAATTAGTCTGTCATAGTTGATCATTCTGTTGACAGGAAAACAAACCAGGGGAAAGTGATGGCTAAACCTTTAAGCATTGGCTATGTGAGGCTGCCAGGCTCTCTGGTCACTGGGGTCTGCCTCTGAGTGTGTGCGCTGTACATCCACTTACGCACCTCATCCCTGTCAGCTGGCCATAAAGAGACGCTATTTGATATCCATGGTCCTTGAGAGGAAGGGTCTAGAGAGCTTCCTCATTGAGAATCTAGAACGCCACCTTCTGGCCCTCCCAACACGTCACATATCCACCAGTAACATGCGCCATCCTCTACTCCCTCGGCTTCAAGTGTTTCTTCTGTTGCTGGCACCGACTCAAAGAATCCTGCTCCGCAACCAGACTGTCCCAGGGAGACAGCAGAATTGCTGCGTGTGCACTTCCCGCGTAATTGGCATATGGATACCCTGCAGGGAGCTTATCGGAGCCAAGTGTACACAAATACTTTAGTCACCTCACTTTAAAGCACCGCCTTAGACTTGTTCATAGATTTTCCTGGCTACATATTTCATTATTGAAACACAGCGCCGTTTCATCTCACCTGACCTGGGGTCAGTGTTTGGTGATCTGTCCATTAGAGTAGACTGTACAGTACTGACAATGAGAGATCCTCCTTGTTTGCATTGTTGCCAAGACACACTTAATGTGTTGCCTTTTATCGCATTAGATGAGGGTTTCCGTAATTCGTCCCCCCTCATCTTTTCCGAGCCGTCCTCTCTCTACTGTTACTCCGTGAGAGGCTTGCCTCCCCCCTGCAGCCAGGGGCCATCTGCACCCTGCCTCCAAAATAGGACTGAAGCTACAGCTCACCCACATATGGCCCCAGGTTGTTTGAGCAAGAGTGCATGTTTGCATATGTGTGGGCGGGAGATACTAGCTGCTCTTGTTTTTTTGGTTGTTGTTTTGTAAGAATGAGCGGCATCACTCTCTCATTATCTTCTCAAGTAGCCCTCTGATGTGTTTCTTCTCATTGTTCCAGCTTGTCGGTGTTTTCTAATCCAGCTCGATAGTTTCTGTGGTTGCCAAGAAAGCTCCACCGGCACATCCCCTTGCTCTTTGCTCGCTCAGTGCATGTCTATTTCTGGGCCTCGATTCCGGAGGATGAGAATGGAAGCCGGAACTGTGACAGCGCGCCGAGAGGAGGGGCCTGCCAATGGCAGTGCGTCTGAGTGGGAAGCTGAGGCCTATATAAATCCCGGCTGGTGTAGGGCACCACGGAAAAAAGCACCGGCTGCTCCTGAGAAACAAGTGTGACTCGTGTGAAGAAACGGAAGAGAGAGGGCAGCCACCAGAGAACTGCAAAAAAAAAAAGCAAAGAAAAGTCTACCGTGCTGAAGAGAGAGCAGCTGCGAGTGCCAGAGCACATTGTGGTGGGAGGATCAGACACGGTGAGGACAGCACTAGGACCTCAGAGACCACCTCCTCATTGCTACTGCTAATCTTCTGGGAGAGGAGAGTAACGGGGGTTTCGCCACCTCCAGTCCCGCTGAGATCCTTGAAATCTGGGTTAAGAACTCTTTTCAGGATCTCATTTATGGTCAGATGGAGACGACTAGGTTAAACGCGCTGCCTGCTCGCCTCACAGCTCTGGCCGTGGAGGAATTCCCCCAGCGCCCGCACGCGGCCAAGGCCTCTAATTGGCACCAGGAGATGCAGTTCACCTGTGCCGGCATACCTGAGGAGGAGGAGGGGGTTTCCAACTTGGAGGAGGAGAGAGCGCGGCGCTCCTTCCAACAGAGCCTGGAAACCCTGTGCAGGGGAGCCCAGTGGCGCCACTGGCAAGAGTGGCAGTCCGGTGCCCGCACACCTACGCAGGTCAGCCTGGACTCCAGCGACTCGGACTGCGTTTAGCGGGGGGCTGCCATATGGGCTGCGCCACCCGTGCACCTGCTTCAAACGCGGAGCCAGACTTTCAGGGCGGGAGTCCTGCTCTGCCATTCTGGATGTAGAGAGGTTCCTCTGCCTGTGCTGAAACACTGACATTGAAGCCTATTTTTGAGAGAGAAAATGTTATGCAGTGTTAGTATATTTTTGATGTGATGATTTATATCTTGCCAAATGCTGAATGTAGCATGTTGCATTTGCTAACAATACTGTTTGCAGTTTTTGGCATGCAAACTGCTGAAGGATTTTTTTAAACAATGCCTTTTGTCCTCTTGTGTTTGAAATAAAATCCAAAGCAAACAAAAAGCTCTGTATTCACAGATTCCTTTTAATCTCAATATTGTCTGTACTTACTGAGCATCAGTCAAAAAGCATACAGAAATTGCTTGCTGTCAGATCAGAGGCTGACTTGGCCACCAAACAAATGTCTCAGCCAATTTTCTGATCATTTGATGGTGACATTCCCGAGACCTTTGAGAGAGGCCGTGTTCATAGTGCCGTATCTTATCAAAGGAGCATATGGAGAGAAGTCTCACGCGATCCTCTACTGCCTTATTTTTCATTTAGATAGTTCTCATCTATGTCCAGGAACTGGATATAAATTCTTGAGCTTACTACACAAGTCTGATTAAAAAGCCATCATCAAGTGTATAGGGATGCAACACACGTGAAGCTTTACTTAATCATCAAGATACTCTCTTAATTGCACCTCATTTTGCACTGACATGAAGTGGAAAAAGCGAACAAATATTTATCTCCAACTGAATCGAATTTAGAAGTGCTGCCAACTGCATAAAGCTTCTTGGCACACTGTCTCCTTGAATGCCATTTATTCTCCGTGGCATGCTTCCTAGTGACAGGATCGGCTGATTTATTAGATTTAGCCGACAAAGGTAATGTTAAATGGAGTCTCCTGGTCACAAGCTTCGGCCTCTCCTTTTAAAGCTTACATTTTGGATCTGAGCCTGTGTTCATAAAGTGGAGATGTAAGATTTTGTTTGACAAAGAACATTGCAGGTGAAGATAAGAAGCATTCTCATGGACTTCTAATGGTAGTTTCCAACTGTGAGATGCATTTTGAATACATGTCTTGACCTCATTGTGCATTCTCTTTACTGTTGACAAATTCCTCTTAAAGTCCAAGCCCAGATGATTGACTTTTAACTTCTGAGTCTCTTGGTCTCATGGCCTGCCTTGGTCTTCCTCTCAGATGTATAATTCCTTTTAAACCCAAGGCATTCTATTTTGGCTGTCTTATTATATCTAAAATTGGCAATCTGCAATGCAGCTGATCATTTAGTTTCTAGGATAATTCTATATCCAACAATTATGGAACATAAATACAAATAAAACAAGTAAAACAAAATGTTTTTGTTGTTGTGCTGATTACAACGCTGTTGAATTATACAATCTATTTATTGATCACATCCTTGATCTTTCATTATTATTTTTCCGATGCTTCTCCATGTAATATGTATCCAATGAAGCATTTTCCCCCAGGCCTGGTGGGTGGAGGTGTGCACTGCTCCATGTGGTGTCACTGTTGCATCGCCGTGACGAGCCTGGGCCCTGTGAGTGAGAGGCAGGTAGTGCCCAGTGCACCGCTGTGACAGAAAACAGTTTGTGCACGTCAGCGTCTCCTGTGCTCAAATCTGCGGCTGTAAAATATGGCCACTGCCGCCATTGCTCTTGCACCCTGTCTATGGGCTTGACTTTAAGCTGCTCACAAAACAGCCTTGCAGCCCACGGGACCAAACAGATATCCGCACTTTGCCAGGCAAGACGCAGCCCTTGGCGCTGAGAGATGTGTAGTTATGGAGAGCGCCATTCATGTCATAGAGCCTTACAGGCAGATTGAATCCTGTAAAAGGTAAGTATTTAGTACCTCTCCAAGCATGTCCTCTTGGGAGTTGCTTTTGCCTGCTGTCGGCCAAAAGACTGGACAAATTCCAGGTGATTCGAGAGGGCAGAAAAACACAGCAATGTAGGACAATTTCATGGAAGAAAACTACCCGTAAAAGATCAATCTTTTTTCTGCCACATGATGCCATTGTTATTAATGAGGCAACAGGATGCCTGTGCCATTTTGCAGTACGAGCTGCTCGGATGAATTCACTTAATGATACTAAATGAAGTCCCTGTGTTTTTAATACGATACAAGGCAATCATTTTCACTTTTCCTTTGTGACTGGACTGTGATTGCTCAAAATATAAAATTGATATGGCATACAAGGCGTAGACAAGCACCTCTCTGTTTTTCATATCGCCTGTGATTAGTCATTCCTTTCCATTCCAGTCCAGTGGCTTCTCTTCTGTATTTGATGGTAATTAAAGGTATTAATCAATTTGACTCTCGACTAAACTACAGAAAGAAGCTTTTCCCTCCCAGCTCTATTCATTTGTGTGACCTTGGCATACACACATACATTCAGATTGACATGGGCATGGACTCAGGGGCTTTAAGCATTACACAACTCCTCAGAGGCAGTCTTGGAAGCACATATCCAATCAAGTCGCTGTGCACCCCTCCGAGGGGCTCCAGATATGATCTCTTTGTGGGTGCAGTTTTGGATGGTGTTCACGCTTCGTTCTGCTCTTTGCCATGGCACTTCCTCAGTAATGGTGGTAGTGGCCCTTGTAGTTAATTTGGCTGCTCTTTGTGCTGGCTGCCTGGCACCCTGAACTCCACTTTAATTTGTTCTGCTGTGGTTGAAAGATGAATGACTCGAGTTCTATTCTTGGCATTCTTCTGTCTATGTCCAAATGTTTCATCTCCAACTTGGCCAGGGCCGTAGTCACCATAGACATTGAGGGGGACGTGTCCCCCCCAATATTCAAATATGACCAAAATGCCCCCCCCCCCCCCCCCCCCCCCATATTTGGACATAGAAAAATAAAGAAAGAATAAAGCGCTATACTAGGCCTACAGGAAACCAACATGTATCTGAAATGTAATCAAACGTAAATAACGCACAAATTAGTGACCTATGGTTCCAGAGTAGCCTACACCCCTGAGTGGTTTGTCCTGGTGATTTTCCGTTTTTCGTTAGTGGCGTCGTGCGCTATCAAAAGCTTCCATTTACTGCACCCTACTGCGGTGAGGTAGGGCTGTCAACAATATCGCAAAAGCTACCGGTACAATTTTCACAAAACTTCTTGGAAAGGTGTAGCACAGGCTAAGGAAATCCCATACATGTTTGGAGCCGATCAGACTGAAAGGGAACATTTTCCATATTGTAGCCTATTCTCGCAATGATAGCGAAAGTGAAACGTTTTATTTTAAATTATGAATTTGTGCAAGCCTGTGTCATTTCTTTCACGTCTTTCAACATAAATAATGCATTCATATGCTAGTAGTAATGGCAGAAATCACCGTGTATAGGCCTCTTAGAAATGATTGTTGCATCTTGCATAGCCTATTATTTAGATGCGCACTCAATCGCGCATCCGTGCAGGCAAAACGTGATCTGGCGACGTTTACAATAAGTGATAGCCTACAGTTAATGTGAATCGCGGACAATAACCAAAGAAAGGAATTTGCACCTCCATTCACCAATTAAAGGCTGTAGTAGGCCTAGTGTTTCTACATGTGGGCACAAAACGTCATTTCAGAAGCCAGTCTATAATGCATACAGGGGTAACATGAGGTGAGTCAGACAGAAGAGGGGCCTGTCTTAGTAGCCTATTCCTGAATCCTGTCCCTTTCAAACTACGTTAAAATTGTGTGATTAGCCGCCAGCATAATAAAATCTAAATTAAAAGACAAAATCTTATTAGGCTCCAAACCTATGAGTCTAAGCCTTAGTTTAAAAAAATCTTCAGGTGTAAGTAATAGGTCAAAGAACCACATTCTGTGTAATATAGAGGTTATCATAAGATACTATACTGTAGTTTGTAATTTCTTTTAAAGTATACATTTTGAACACAGCATTTGGAGTCACAGGTCCAGGGATGGACCAGTGAAGTTGCTTATTCTCCACCCTTCTCTTTTCACAAAACTCACGGGGGGTGGGGGGGTGGGCATCTGTCCGTCAAAAGTTTGGAATAACCTAATTGACTGACCTAACTAACGACTTGTTTGTGATTTTTAATAATATTTTTGCATGAAATGTATTAAAATTCTGTTTGGGGGTCCCTCAGACACCACCACAGATTTGGTCCCCCCCCCAATGTTGACATCATGACTACGGCCTTGAACTTGGCACATGTTAAATTTCGGCAATCAACTTTACATATCTTGTTAAGTTTAAAATATACAACTTGGAAAACTGATGCATACATCTGAACTTTAAAATCCATTTATTGCTTGAATGCTTTTTGAAGATGTTGAATGCCTCTCTAACGTTGTAGCCTACTATTGACTATGTACTGTAACTACAGATATTTAGTTGATGTGTCAGAATCAATTCTTAAGATTTTAAATGGCAACGGTTTATTGTATTTCATTATAAAAAACAATCCTCTCAAAATCAAAACAGAACGGTTTAATGCATGGTTAATTCATGATAGTATTTACAATGATATATCCATTCTCCATTTCTCCAGTGTTTGACTTGTACAAACTGTGTTGTTGGTGAGCTGAGTGATAAACTGAAGTTGAGCACCCATGGTCTAAAAATGAGTATACATAATTAATCACACAACAATGCAATTTTGATGCACAATTATGAATCGCAAACCTGCATTTCAATGTTATGAGTATGACTTCTTTGTTAGTTTGTTTTGCATGTGTGTGGATGTGTGTGTTTGCAGCAACCCAATAGAGTTTGACAGATTACTGTGGTAATTGGAGAGTCCAGTCTTGTTTTTCTGCAAAGTTTCTGACCAAGTCATTATGATTTAAATGTCTCATAGACTTGGTATTCTCCCCAGCCCTGTTCTCCAGAACAGAAGGAGCATTCCTAATCAATTCTACTGCATTCATTATGCATTGCCCATCACATGCAGTCATAACAATCCTTATAGAGACTTGTAGATAAATATGATTATGAGTTATACAGTAATTCACTTCTAAAAACTTCCAACTGAAAGTAAGATTTTACTTCAAGACATCTCCATTACATGTCGTAAATGTGCTCATAACCTATTACAGGAACATGCTCATATTGCCCATTGGGCTCTTGGAATACTTATTGCCGATAGAATAATGATACCCATGCAGTGCCTCGTTAGTAGTTTCAGCCCGATTCTGTACCGAGAGGTTGATGCTATTGTTCAAGCACAATGCTACATACGTTTTTTTTTTTTATTAACTGAAGAAAGCTGTTGTGAATGGCAGTTCCATTACCTCGAAGTACACATTAGATATAGTATAATACACAGTGAGGAGGGTGGAGAGGAAATTATGCGTATGAATTTACACTTTTTTCCCTCATGGTGATCAGCCTATTCAGATTTTGGTGGACTGTTCAATATAAAATGTTAATGTGACATTCAGGTTAACACATCCGAAATCTTCAGTCTCCAGCAATACATTCCAGAGGTTTTGTCATGGTAGCACTATGCACAGGCAGACAAGAAGTCTTCCTTTCTTCTCCTCTCATTATTCCCCATGATTATCCAGTCAGCTCCCATTAGAATTTTCCCACACACAATGAAATCATGAAGCCACAGCGTGATGACTTCTTACACTACCGGGGAAAGCAAGAAAATAAGAAATACATCCATCTACATTCATTAGCAGATAAATTAGCCCTCTGGAACATAGCAAACAAACTGAGCATATTGTGAGCCAAATTGTTTGATTTAAAGACCTCACTAACACAAATAACAAAGCCCACGTTCTCCCCCAGAAGAACCTAACGACTAGATGCCACTATCTCAATAATTAGATGGGTGGCCAGACTGACAGGCAGCCTAGGCACATAATGAATTACTTTGCATTCCATTTTAAGACTGGCTTAAGGGCAAGTTGTGGAATAAGACATTGTAATAAATGTGTGTGGCAGAAGTGTTGTAGGTACAGAGAGTGCTTAATGCCCCTAGACCTATATTTACAAGCACGCTATTGAACGCTTCACTGTATTAGGTGTTTTCATTACGCTGCAAATGAGGGATGTAGTATGTTGTACGCACAGCTAAGGCCTGAAGCCCTGGAGATATTTCCAGATTTAACCACACTATGACATGGATGGTGTGGTCGGTTTCAAAAAGGTTTCAAAAATATTCATATACATATTCATTGTGTCACCTTAAAACTGTAAGCCAGTACAACCTCTGCTGGCATTCAAAAATATTCAAGTCCATTATTTTACTACTACAAAACATTTCTCAAGTAACTCTGTCACCACCTGCTTATGGAGGTGTCACCACTGATGACATTGACACTACTGTGACTTGTGATGCCAGTGACACAATAGTTTTGTCTGTGTGGAATTTTTTTTAAATTACATGCCATGAATGAAAGTCATTGTGAATGTGGTATTTGCTATTCCTCCACCATATTCAGGTCTTTTGTTACTTAACCCATTCCTGTAAAAGGACAGGAATGTGATTGTATTCTATTTTTGACTTTGACTGCATTCCACAACAGCACCATCATGCAGTACATTGCCATGAGACAGGAGAAACGTAAGCACAATTTTGTTGCAGAAAAACTCAATGTGTGTAGATGAGAAGTGACTGATGGAGTCCTCAAAGGGTAATCCATCTTCAAATGACTGACATTAAGTTCACATTGTGGGAGATAATGTCATTTCACGCCTAATCAGCTAATGGAGCCCAAATCCATTTTTGTCTAAATAGGAGGGGCAAACACACATTAACTTAATGGCAAGGCAGAGAGGGATAAAGCTAATGAGAGCAAATGCAATTTTCAGCCACCTTTCCTTTCAACCTCTAAAAACACCGGGGGGAAAACATACATATTTTGAGCAGTGATGTCAGATGTGAAAAACGTAAAGTTTGGCCTTATTTCCATGATATATTTAGAGCAGGTGGCTGGTTATGACGCAATTAATAAGTCTTGTAGAGGATGAGAACACTCAAAATGCTGCGCTCATAAAAGCTGTCGCCTCAGAGGATTAGCATTAGAGTCGAGAGACCCCAAACCAACATCCTTTCCGCTATCATGTTAAGTTAGGGAAGTTCAAGATGGATAGTCATTAGCTGATTATCCACTGCATGTTCACAGATAGCTCCACAGATATTCAGACATATTTGACATACCAAATGTACTGTACAATGATAGTGTGATCTAGATGTACTCTATTTTCTCCAGTCTTTAGGCATTGCACTGTTTGCATTAAGCTCTTTATGGTAAGGAGTTGTCAGTACACACCAACCATCCAGCCCTTTGTAATCCATGCTATAATCCCCATGAGTGTGATCTTGGGGCTTTACTGGCTCATTCTGTGGTTTGTGGTATTAGCAGATCATTGGATGTTAAACATGATGTAACTGATGTTATAGCATTACGTCCTTATTTCTGTTAGACCTTTCCAACACTTGAGTCAAGCCCCTCCTTTCTGTGTGTGAAACACATGCAAAGTAATTGACAGGCAGGAGTACCCATCTGTTTGGAAGTTTCCTATAGTTGGTGAATGTGGGCAGAACATTTTGAAATGTTAGTTTCTAGTCACAGAGCCCTGGAGCGAAGACTCCAGATTTTCCTCTCAGCATTATTTCTGTGATATCAGATTGTAAAGTCAGATAGTATTTCAGAACCTTGCAGCATCTTTTTTAGATAGATAGATAGATAGATAGATAGATAGATAGATAGATAGATACTTTATTGATCCCCAGGGGAAATTCAAGGTCTCAGTAGCATACAGACATCACACACAACATGCACTTACAGCAGAAATGAATATAAGTATAAGCATAACCAACTCCACTGTACAATAGAGACAGTAGAAGATAAGGAAAAACTAAATACTAAATATACTAAATATACTATTTATATACTATATAAATAAAATAAAAAAATCCACAGTGTGCTTGAGGGTGATCAAGCATGAGACACTTGCAGTGACAGGGCCGGGACTGGCCTGTAGTTCTGTGTGCATGGTGAGGTCCTCAAGAGAGTTAGTGTCATGGTGAAGGTGCAAAATGTAGTCCAACAGTAGTCCTGTAGTACTGTGTGCATGGTAAGGTGCTCAAGAGAGTGAGTGTCATGGTGAAGGTGCAAAAAGTAGTCCAGTAGTTTTACAACATCTCTTGTATCTTTACCTGGGCAACAAATCACACAGTAAAATCAGATGCATAGTCTCTTAATATCCTAAAGCCTTCCAACATATATACAGTATATACAGTATTTAAAAAAAAAAAAAACATCCACTATATATTTGCTGCAATTTGTATGTGGACAAAATATTATTGACCATACTGACAACTCAATTAGTTGAGAAACCTGTTGATTTTCTCCATATTGTAGATACAAATCTGGTGCTAATGTTTTATCCTCCAATAACACAAAATGTTGCAATCATGAACATTTTATAACATGAAAGTAATTGTGGGTGGATATAATTACTTGAGAAAAACACAGCAAACTTCGGCAGAATTCCAGATTTCCAAGATTCAGGCTTTACTTTACAATAACGCGTCAAGGGAGAATACAGCCTTCAGCTCAGAAGCATCGACTACCAATACTACCGGAAGAGACTGGCCTTTTATGCTCAATTTGCAAGGGTGTGGTTCAAGTGATGGTCATAGGTACAACGTTCTGTGATTGGCTTTCTCTTCCTGCCATTCAGTCAGCCACACCCAGACACACCTACACACACCTACTTACTATTAACATATTAGGCAGGCTTCTCAGGTAGAAATGTTAGGATGTTCTAAACATTCTTACACTTAAATCATTGTACTCCTTGTACTGAGACTATAAAAATGATACCAAACATGAATACATTTACAGTTAATAACACACACATATAATTCAGCTAAAGTTAACCCTAAGGTCTTTGTCTAGCCAAAGACAGAACAAAGGAGCTTGTGGACAGATGGTAGGAGGAAATGGTGCCCAGCCAGTGGGGAGCATTTCACACCTACATCTGCATTGAATAGATCAAAGGAAGAAAGAGAGAATACACTCTCAATGTAAATGGAGCTAAGCCTCCATCTAGTCTGGGGCAGGAAAATATCATAAAAATTCCCATCAAACGTGAGTAAATGGAATTACTTTTATGTGCCGTGCAACTGAGACTTATTAGGTTACTGAAAAGGAACGTTTGTTGTGTCATTTTTAAAATGCATGTCCAAATGACTTAACTGATGAGCATCATAGCAGGTGGGATGTGTTGTTGAGTCATACCAGCCATAATAAACCCTAAAAATAAAACCTTGGTTTTAGCATGCCTCCCCTTTTTGATCTGACATATCTACAAATCATTTAAATTCACCCCTTCATTCAAACCTAACTGCTTAAGTAAGTTTCTCTCCAAAACTATTAATTTCCAAATGAAGTGCAAGTCTCCTGACACCCTTGTGAGGAAGAAATGATAATCAAATACGGAGCAGGTAATGTACTCGCCAAATGACCTTTCCTTGCCACTGATAATTAGAGCGAAGACAGGCGAGTGGCAGATAAGCGGAGTGGTGAGCTGAGAGCTCTGATATCCGCATGCGTGATAATGGAGGACATCTCGGGGGCTGTCACACACTCACTCTGACCAGAGGAAATTTCCAGCAGAAGGTGGAGTTCATAGCCATGCACTGTCATACCAAAATTATTGTTTACAGGACAGAGGCCCAGTTGATTGGCATGGTCCAACCTCTAGCCCTCTCTCAGAACTGTTTGGATCTATGGACAGGGTTTCATTAGCTGAGTGATATAATCATCTCCCATTTGCTGCTTGTCGAATATTATGAACATTTTTATCAATGGCTAGATGGAATCAGCCAATTATTGATAATTGATCGTGTCTCAGCTACAATGATTTGTAGGTGAAATATCCATATTAAAAGTCATATATGAATATTTATAATTTATTGCTTTAGCAAGATATAATGATATGATATAATGGTATGTCACTATGTCTTGATCAGTGGGATGTGTCCAACATTCTTAAATTGTAAGGAATGTATACACCAATACTATCTTCCACATATTCCTCTCAGGAACAGCTCATGGAGGTCTCTTAACAGTGGGTATTTGAAGGTAAACACTCAACATTTAGCCTTTAAGTGTATGTACAAATAATCTATGAAATACAACATTAGGATATTTTGAGACAGCCATCTTTCCATTTCAGTCAACCCAGGAGATGGCTAATATTTGAAGCAGGTTCAAGTGACCAAATAGACATCATCACCGCATAATTTAACAGCATGTGTGATGAAACGCTGTGCTAATTTAAACCAACTCTGATCTGAATTCACTGCTCTCCGGTATTGTTTGTTAAGGTGCCAAGTGTGTGTGTGTACCAACTGGGTACACACACACACACACACACACACACACACACACACACACACACACACATGGATTTTTATCTGCCAGTTCTTCAACCACCCACCCATCTGCCATTTAGCCCACATTTTCAGCTGCTCTACTAAGCTTCAGGCTGGCAGGGAAGCTCACCACTTTGGTAATATCTGCCCCCTCCCTTTGTATCCTCAGAAGGCAGATTTTGGTTTCCCTGAAACGATAGCCTATATTCAGAAACAGCATTACACAAATGGCCATAAGGATTGTGACACATCAGAACAGTGCTGCGGCTCAGTGATCAACCAAGGCATAGCCATGCTGCACGGCCCATGTTTAAGAGCATGCATGGGAGATTGTATCAGAAAGGTACATCATACATTATGATGCGTGGGATGGAAAGCCAAAAGGTGTTTCTATGGCAACAAGCGAGGTATTGTTTAATACCCATATGGAGGTCATAGAAACAAATACAAAAGGAAGGAAACAGGAAGAATGAAAATAATATGACGATGTGCAGCCTCATTCTCAATGTCTGTGGTGTAGATAATGTGGAAAGATTATTTTGCGCATGAAAGGTCAGACGCCACAGATGCCCTCCTACTTCCAGTAGATTGTGATGGAGCATATACAGTCTGGGTCAACAGGAAATAATCTTAGCAGGTTCAGCGCTTGCTATACACCATTCTATAAAGATGTTCAAATGTGCCTTTCATGGTTATCTCAGATCTACATTGTAAAATCTGTAAACTACAAATACTCCATTGAAATATTCAAGCTGTTTTTTTTACTGAAAGGCCTTTTAGGAAATCCCATGCATGGATCACTGTGAGTTCAAAGTGTTGAGCTAACCTCTCCACATGGCTTCTCCTGCTCATGGTAGGTCTCAGGGATAAAAAAAAAAAAAGAAAAATGGAATGAATTATTCAAGCCCATATGAATGGATTTATAGCACTTGGCGTTGTCTTGCGTTAGCACGTGCTGTTCTGTCTGTGTCTACTGTCTGCTTAAGGCACATCTCCATGACATCTAACAGATTTCACTTCACTTGCTTTGTCTGTCTTATGTGAGCCATCATGGTTTTGTGTCTGTAAGTCATAATATTCTATAAAAAATACTTGAGATAATCTAATGTGAAATGATGTATTGATGACAGGAGCTGACTGACAGAAGATAAAGTTTTATTTAGATGTCTAAGTTTTTGAGAGATGGACTGAGAGGGCTGTGATATCTCCAGCGTTGCTCATAATAGCATGAGGGATCTAGAGACTCGCCTTATTTATTTAATTGCTGAAAGGAAGATATATTCCTTAACATTTCAAATGGCTGTGATCATTATTCAAGCAAAGACATTGCCAGCACCCATAGGATAAGGACAAGTGTGACAGAGTGGGCCCCACATATGGCCGTGCCTCACCTCTGATATGCCACCACTAAAGGGCTTGTGGAGCACCTTAGTCATCAAGTCTTCCCAACACTGTTTGGAATCTCCTCTGTTCGGTGCTCTGGTCGTCAAGGAGCCACTTGTTGGCCTGCCGGCCTATCAAGAGGGTGGGAGGGTGACGGGTGCAATTAGAGCAATTTCAATGCAAATAACAGCGGAAAGGTGCACATTCTCCTTCCCTGCTCACACCTTTCCCTGTGTGCTACGGGAATCATTGCATTAGGTTTAATGAATGAAATTGTTCCTATAAATGCAAAATGGAAATATATAGGGCAGCCGTGGCCCACTGGTTAGCACTCTGGACTTCTAACCGGAGGGTTGCCGGTTCAAGCCCCGACCAGTGGGCCGCAGCTGAAGTGCCCTTGAGCAAGGCACCTAACCCCTCACTGCTCCCCGAGCGCCGCCGTTCACCTTACTGTGTGTTCACTGTGTGCTGTTTGTGTTTCACTAATTCACCGATTGGGTTAAATCCAGAGACCAAATTTCCCTCATGGGATCAAAAAAGTATATATACTTATTTCTATTAATTAATTTCTATTAAAAATATATTTATTAGTGTTATATATTAATATTGTCTTTATTTTTTCCCTTCCTCCATTATAATGTTATGTAGGTTATGTTATTATTTGTTTTATTTTGTTTTATTTACCACAATTACTATACTATATCTCTTGTTATTTCAATGTTACTGTAATCTTGGCTTCATTGAAAATGAGGACTACCCTCAATGAACCTCCGAGAATAAATAAAGATTGAATGAATGGATATATATATATATATATATTGGACATATATATATATTTACGGTAGCAGTCCCAGTGGTGTGACACCACTCCATATCCAGGTGACACATCTCATAAGCAGATAATGTGATGTGAGAATATGGGAAAGGTCCTTCATACTTGCAGACCCTTCATCGTATAAGAATGTCATTGTGCTTCACTCAGGGAGGTCTTCATGGTCTAATTACAGCAGAAGATAAACGTGTCCATATATGCAGCTTTGTTTTCATGGACAACCTTTCATTTTATCTACAAATGGAATTGACTGGTGATTTTTCTCCAGCTTTTCTAAAAGCAAAAACAATAATTAGTCGCTTCTGTGGAAAATATTGTTTTATGGGGATGCTAACAAGCATAATGGGGTGATGATGGTGTATTCAGTTTTGAGTGTAGCTAAACTACAAGGCAGTGCAGCTGGAAAAGTCTAAACATAAACAATGAACTGACAGACCCAGTGGAGGCAGAGTGGAGCTTAAATTGTGGGTTTACGGTGGCATCAAGCCCAAAGATGCTGTGGATTTCAACCCTTCTTTTGCAAAATGCCACTGTTACTCAGAAAAAACCCTTATCTTGCAGATTTCACAGTCTCATTATTCAGATGCCCATCACTTGCCTACAATTTCAGCAAAAGTAACCGAACTCCAAGTTCAGTTTTAAGTCCCAATAAAATATGGCCCTTTTGGGAGGAAGGGCAGGATACCAGAGCAGTGGAAACCAATGGGGAAAGAGATACATTTGTTATGCAGACTGATTCATACAGCAGAACCTGTCAAAGATGTGAGAATTATGCTGCCATGGTCCCTAAATGACTGCATAATCCTTGCCTCAGCGCAGGCAAAAGAGGAGACCCACCTCTTTTCCAAAGTTCAAGACCATTGACTGGTTCTGTAAATTGGCTCTGGATAGCAATGTATCAGGGATGTTACCTACTTCAATGCAGCTGTTTGAATGGCAAAGTGCACAATGCTAGTCCATCTGCACCTGGACCTGAGTTTGAGTGCTAAGCAGGACTGACATGTGTGTCCCCACGGCTGCGACACCAGCTCTCGCTGGCTGACAGAGCAACTGGCAGGTGAATGCAGAACGTATAGTATGGCCCTCCGCACGGGTCTGAGTGGTGGCATTACAAGTTTAATGAGAGGCTCGGCCAGAACTCCTCAGTCAGGCCAGGAGATGGATATGACAGTTCACAGTAAAGTCAACAGGGAACTGGGAGAGATAAACCTGTGAATAGGAACATATGATCAACTAAAACATAAGGTGGTCATATGTAGTGCTGTGCAAACGTCATAGGAACTTAAGTCTTTTTTGGAAATGTTTGTCTTAGACCGTCATTACATTTTCAAACACTCTTTTTGAAGTATTCCAGTGAGCTATCTATTTGCTGTTAAAAAAAGAAACCAAGTCACAGAGCACATAGCAGATTAAAAGCTATAGGCCGACAGCTTGGACCCGGCAGAGACCAGGGTGATCTGAGTTAAATAAATAGACTCAAAGCATCGAGTCTAAATGTATTGAAGAACTGTGCAAGTTCTCTGAAATGCCTGAAACACCTTACCTGTCAATAGACTTCCTTACAGAACATACAAGGGTGCCTTGGCAAACTAGTAGTTTTAAAGACCAGATCACATATACAGTATATATATTGATTTGTTGTTCTTTGTTTCGGTGCACTTTGTGTTATTTAAAACAAAAGTAAAAACATATTATTCATGTCCATTATTTATCATTAAGTATATAAAATGCAGTTCCTTGCACAAAAATATATCTACTGCGCAAAAATCTGTCAGGATTTGGATACGTCAGGTTCAATTATTTCTAAAAGATTAGGGTCATTAGTATGGACTCCATCCCTCACCTAGAGGAGTAGCTCACAAACATTATCATGGAAGAGCTTATCATGAAATGGCTTATCATCTTACTTCAGCAAGAAAATATGTTTTTGGCTAATTGCAGCAATTATCTTCTGTGCCGAAATTAATTTGATCTTTCATTTTCCATTGTAGTGTACCCCTCTCCCTGCCTTTTTTCGCCTTCCAACCATTTCAGCAATTTCACCCCTCAGTGTCATCACATTTATAAGGGACTGGAGAGTGGCAATCTGTGGTACCCAAGAGTCTTTCACTCCCCGGCTCCTCGCACAATCGCTGTCTCTACCCCACTCTCACCTCACGCGCTTCTATTAAACTGTCACATTTTCCCAAATGGCTGTCATCATTCCCAAGATCTCCTTTCACCACAAACACAGGCAGCCACATTGTTTACACGAAGCCTGCGAGGACAGGGCAATCTGGAGGCTAAAATGATAGCGCCATTGTTTTGAAAATAAAGAAATGCTAAATGTGTGGACTCCATGCTCCATTTCATTTTATGCACTCTCTCCAGCACGCGAGCCCAGGCTACCGTTGCCAATGTCTTTCATCGTGGATACAGAAATGCACATAAGCAATATCAGACAGAGGTATTTTTGGCAAAGTGTATCAATCTGACAGTATGTGCATGACTCTGTCTGAGATCCCTGAGAGTCAAAAGGGTATGGGGATCCCTCCTCCCCTTCACATTGTCTTTCTGTCTTGAAGTAATTGCAGTCGTTTGATCTTGGCAGAGAAAGAAACTCATGGCCTCCTGTAGGAGTGTGCTTAATTAGGAAAGAACGATCAGATCAATGCCTCCTGCAATAGCCTTCAGAGAGCCAGTTGTCTTTCTCTCCAAAAAATACTGAGAAGCCTGAGTGTTTACTGAACGCTGGCTCTCACCAGTGAATTTGTATGTCTGCAGAAATGATGAATCTGCCTGGTGATTCATCAGACAAGTGCAGCTGAGATTCTCCACTTCTACGTCCCCATGCATCCTATGTATAGAACAGTGGATACTGAGGGATATATTTCTGAACAAATCAAATTGGTACAGGGCTTCAGGTAGAATGTTGTGTGTTTAAAAAGGCAGACTCTTTCTAACAAACCTATAATCATTTTTATATATATATAAATTGGCTTTCTCTGCTTTGGGGAATGATTTGGCTCCATTTTGAGAATGACTTCCTCCTTTCAAGCATACCTATTAATCCAGTAGGGGTCACTGTGACATAGGGCACTTGTGACCTGACAGGTTTTGACCCCTACATGGACAAATCATCCACTGAATTTCAGTAGCTGGCATTTCTGAACCTAATTTTGGTCATAGCCACATTTTTGCTTATTTATTTATTTTCTCTTAGGCATGTTACACACGGCAGCCAAAAAGACTGCTTGGATTGGGCACGTCATGAAAAAATAAAGAAGTTCTGGCCTTTGAAATGAATGGCACTTCTGCTCTGGTGCTTAGACACGCAGATAAAGGTCTACATTTTTTAAATAATTGACAGGGTGACATTGTAATACAGAAGAACAGCAGCCAGCTGTTTTCCCTCTTGGTGTCATTCAACATTTGTTTCCCTTCGAGGTTTTCATCTCTGTCAGATCATTTCAATATGCTGTCTTCATTCACAAGTAATATGATGTGAGGATGTTCAGCAAGAATAAACCCTTTGCTTGCAAGCACAGCAATTGTATGGCTTAGACCCAGGATACTTCACTCATGTTAATCATTCTGTAATATCCCCTTATCACGGATGTAGTTTGTAGAGGAATAACCAGAGTTTCTAAAAATAGGCTGAAGTCAAGCTGGGAAAATCATGTAATTCTTGCTAGAATGTCACAGCAAGTTCTAACACCCTACTCAAATGGGAACCAGTTTGTCAGCATGCAGAGAGATATAGTCTGTTTTATTGATCAAAATGGAAAAGCTTTTGGCCTGAGAGGCTTTGTACCCCAGGATACTGTATTAGAATTTTCCTAAATTTGCAGAATGTCAGTTAAAATAAATATTTCTCACATCAACACAGGCTTGAAGTCAAACCACTTTTAATCAATGTTACTCAAAAATATCTTTTATGTCAGGTCAGCATTTTGTACAGTGTACAGATGCCCTGACATAAACAAGATGACTAGTACCTTTGATGAATTATTTGCATTGCTATTGTCTGTCAGGGCCTATTTATATAGTTGGATAAATTGCAAGCTGATAAGATGAAGAATACTATGCAAAGAGAATAAAATGCCATGGCACCAATCCTCTCCAGCCAGTCCTCTTGTCTGCAAATACAAATGCTCTATTTCATGTCTGTAGCAGACTGATGGCTCATCTCCATTTTTTTATTTGCATTTTAAATTGGTTCCGTCAGAGCACCATCCATCACAGCACACAGGCACAATTGTGAACAGGCAACTGGCCATTTTATAACCATTGCAATGCAAAAATACACATTGTGTATATAATGTTCTTTTCATAATTCCAGCCTTTTAAATGAAATAGTTTTTAGAGATAACACCGCAAGGGGCTGTATACCTTCCATTTCTGATGATGCAGTAGTTCTCTTCAAGATATGGAGATATGGTTTGCATTAAAAAGGTCTGCAAATCCAATCATTAATTTGCAAGTCTTTGATGTTTGGCACCAGGGAAAGGGACATTAATGTTTTGGCCAAACACAT
The DNA here is from genome assembly GCF_018492685.1 of Alosa sapidissima. Lineage (NCBI taxonomy): Eukaryota > Metazoa > Chordata > Actinopteri > Clupeiformes > Clupeidae > Alosa > Alosa sapidissima. Next base: position 31,519,670 of record NC_055970.1, read on the forward strand.
CAGCTTGGCTTTTGATTAAAAATAGTTCAGTTAAAATTAGATTCAACCATGTCTGTGGGGTACATGCATGATATTTTTACAATGTCAAATAACTTAAAATTGTACAAGGTGCATAAAGTAATTCCGCCAACCAATTTTAGTTATTTGTTTATACAGACAGAGTGACTGGTGGAAATTGTGGACTCCAATACAGTCTTAAAAAGGTGTGGTTGTGATCCAAGAAATTGGAGGGTTTTGGCCAAAGAAGTCAGGAAAGCTGTAGTTGTGCATCATTGAATTTGCCCATTAAGCCAGTGTAATTTATGCTTCTCAGTAACATCTTAACCTGGTTATCAAACTGCTTATAGCCTAATGACTTTATGTAAAGTTTAGCGTGGTGTCTTAAAACCACAGTATATTTGAGTCACTAGTCAGTGAATAATTAAAAGAGTTTTTAACTTGCAACTGCATTCTCAACCCTTTTCAATCAGGTTTCAGGAAGAGACATAGCACCATCACAGCAGCCACTAAAGTGATTGATGACATTGTCAGTGCTATTGACCGTAAAAACTCATGTGCAGCATTGTTTATTGACCTTTCAAAGGCATTTAATACGGTGGATCACAATATTTTGTTACAGTGTCTGGCTAAAATTGGGGTGTCCACCAATGCTATTGAATGGTTTAAGAACTCTCTCATGAATAGATTTCAATGTGTCACATGTGACAGTGTTACATCAGGAAAGGCTGAACTTAAAATTGGAGTTCCACAAGGCTCCATTCTAGGGCCACTGATATTTACCATTTACATACTGTAAATTATATTGTAAACATGTAAATGCTAATGTTCACCTTTATGCAGATGACACCGTTATCTATTGCACTGCCATGTGAGACGTTGGTAAAATTATAGGAGGCATTCACAGTTTTACAAGAACATTTATTGAGGTTAAAGTTGGTGCTAAAGTCTAAAAAAAAAAACAAGGGTAACACTTTGTTCCAAGACATCGAAGACACAACATACATGTCATATGTACATGTAAGTAATTAACTGGTACACTTAATAGGTTTATTCCACTGTATCAAAGAGTAACAAGGTTGTAGCAGCACAGCTGTTACTGTACATGTACACTGAAGACAATGAGGCCTTGACTGGAGCTAAGAATGGTTTGTATATCAAATCTATCATGACCAGATTTACCCCATCCAGCAGGTCTCAGGTCAGCTCTTTGCCTCTGTACATTTTTTTTTTACCCTCACGTAACTAACTTGGTAAAGAAACTTAGAGTCAAGCTAGGTTTCTATCTTAGAAATAAGGCTTGTTTTAATTTAAAAGCTAGAAAATAACTGTGGCAGCCACATTTGTATATGTACTAGATCATTCTGCTTTACAGTTCATAACTAAAGCAGAGTACTCTACACATCATTGTAATTTATACACTTTATCTGGCTGGCCTTCATTATCATTATCATCTCCATTATTTCTTGAATTTCCACTGGGGATCAATAAAGTATCTATCTATCTATCTATCTATCTATCATTGCATAGGCAGCGTAACTGGTTCATTTTCATTTATAAAGCAGTTATTGGATTGTTACCATCTTATTTAACAGTTTTCTCCCTTGCAGCTAACAACAGGTCTAACCTCAGGTCTAACAGTAGCATTCTATTCAATGTGCTTACTGTTAGATTTGAATAGGGGGAAACAGCATTTAGTTATAATGCCCCTTCAACATGGAATGCACTTCAGAAACAGTTAAAACTTAGTATGTTCATCCCACTTTCTGATTTAATGATCAATGTGAATGTATTTAGATTGTCTTTTTAACCCATATATGTTACCTGTTTTGTTGCTTGTATTGGACACTGCACCTCCAGCATCATTACCCTAAGCACTAGCGCCCCTAAAGGCTGCATCCTGAGTCCCCTGCTCTATTCCCTTTATGCCTATGAGTGCACAGCAACACACAGCTCCAACATCATTGTGAAATTTGCAGCTGACACTGTGGTGATAGGACTGGTCACTAGTACTGGATGACGTTGAGCTGCTATTGTCTCGGTGTAAGGACAACTGCTTAGACTTGAATATCTCCAAGACCAAGGAGTTGGTCTTAGGCTACGTTTATATGGTGACGATGAAAAAAGAAGACGCAGAAGTGGCGTCTCGTCTTCATTTTTTTATTCGCGTTTAGACGAGCATTCTCAGGGGGAAATATTTGTTTATATGAAGACGCAAGAGTATGTGATATTCTGTGGGGTACATGCATGATATTTTTACAATGTCAAATAACTTAAAATTGTACAAGGTGCATAAAGTAATTCCGCCAACCAATTTTAGTTATTTGTTTATACAGACAGAGTGACTGGTGGAAATTGTGGATTCCTATACAGTCTTAAAAAAGGTGTGGTTGTGATCCAAGAAATTGGAGGGTTTTGGCCAAAGAAGTCAGGAAAGCTGTAGTTGTGCATCATTGAATTTGCCCATTAAGCCAGTGTAATTTATGCTTCTCAGTAACATCTTAACCTGGTTATCAAACTGCTTATAGCCTAATGACTTTATGTAAAGTTTAGCGTGGTGTCTTAAAACCACAGTATATTTGAGTCACTAGTCAGTGAATAATTAAAAGAGTTTTTAACTTGCAACTGCCTTTGTAAACGAAAGGCACTTATGATAAAATATTTTGTCGTCTTCCTTCGCAATCGTTCTCGTATAAACGGCCCCTTAGACTCCAGGAGGGAGAGGCAGAAGTTCCACCACACACTTCTCAGAATCTATGGGATCCCCATTGAGAGAGTGAGCAGCTTTAACTAGAAAATGTAATTTCGAGGAAATTACCAGTGCACGAAAATATAAACATACTGTATATTAACATAAAATGCAAAACAAACTTTTATTTGGAAACAGTTGGCAGGAGTCATAGTTGATAACAACTGACAGTTGAAATGTCTAAACAGTTCAATAGTTTAGTAGTTTAAATAGTTAAATGATTTAATAGTGAATTATTATAGTGAGGACATTTATTTTGAAACAGTTGTGGGCAGAGGAAATAGGAACAGAATCTGTAGTCTTAAGAGAGCCAGATTGTATGCTTAAAGCCTGAGACAGAGTATAAAAGTTAAATTTAGATAGTGTAATGGATGTTGATAGACAGAAAGTTGAATGGATGTTGATAGGCAGATTGTTTAATGGATGTTGGTGGATAGTTTAATGGGTGGATGAGTGAATGGTTTGAAGAGGATGAATGGATAGAAAGTTGGATGGAATGTGCCCAGGGGCGCCTTAATACCACCTGAGGCCCCTGCCCCCCCCCCCCAAACCGCAAATACTAATTATGATACCCGGCCCGCGATCTGACCCGCCTAGTTACATAATGTGCGCTTTTGGTTGATATAGCCTAACATGCAGTGTAGCCTATCATTATTGAGCCTATGTAAAACATTTACATAAACAGAAACAGAAAGCCCTTAATCACGTCAGCCTACCCATGACATCGCTTATCAAAAAGGTTAGCATACTGCACGAAAAAAACAGCGTTGAACTTTTACAACACTATAGGCTAAGTTAAAAGATGGGTTACACATATGGACGTTTCAAGCTTTTCAAAAGTGCATGTGTTTGTCGTCGTGTCGGGGGGTTCCCCAGGAGGTTTTTTGAAATTCTGTCTACTTAACACACCATTCTAACATAGATTGGGAGGGACAGAAATACTTTTAGCCTACAGAACAAGCAGCTGGCTCATGTGACGTGAACATTGGCTACCTTATGCATTATCACTACACTTCCCAACATGGAGACATATCTCACGTTAAAGGAGAATTCCAGTGTGATATTGACCTAAAGTGTATTGAAACATGATACCGAGTGTGAACGTATGTCTCATAGCCCATCTCGCCGATGCTACCAACAGCTTTTTCAATAGTGGTGCTTCGGCATCGGGCTAGCCATGCAAATAAATCACTGTTTTAAGTCTACTGGAAGAAACTGGAATCCATGCATTTCCACTGAATTATTTTTGGAATCTGATCCCTTATCATACCTGTTCATTCTTACTCGTTGCTCGACTTATCGTGACTAAATTCAAGATGGCTGCAAACACTAAACTTCGTGAAGATACTGTCTGTATAAATCGTCTTGTAAGTAAACTACCAGTGCTTTTTCAAAGTTCTCAATGTCTTGTTTTAAATGGCAGGGCCCTCGGAAGTCTACCAATGAAGTGTGGAGATACATTGAGCCTCGTAAATGGGTGTAAAACAGTGATTTATTTGCATGGCTAGCCCGATGCCGAAGCACCACTATTGAAAAAGCTGTTGGTAGCATCGGCTAACTAGCGCCAGATTTTGGAGTGCAGGGGACAAGCCGAGATGGGCTATGAGACATACGTTCACACTCGGTATCATGTTTCAATACACTTTAGGTCAATATCACACCGGAATTCTCCTTTAACAATCAGAAAACATAACATAGGATATTATTTGTGCAAATATGGGTTAGCACAAAGCTTTTGGTGAACGGAGATGCAGATCACTAATTCATTTCTTTGCGCAACAGCCCATGTTCTGCATTCACTCCAGTGAGACAAGTGAAATAGGCCTACATGTTTTTAAAGCCGTTTCATTGCCAGGCTATTTGCTACGATATTTACCTGCTATGCCTTCTGTTTTCATGGACAGTTACAGGAATCCACGTCATTCGTTTATCGTTGCTTCAATCCAACCCACGTTATCTCCAGAGTTTGTAAATTTGTCAGTCAGTTTCAGCCTCTCCTGTAGCTCCTCTACTTTGGGATTTATTAAGTTTTGTTACATTTTGTTACACTTCAGAAGAGAAGACAAAGGGGGCCTCTGCATCGATGTCATTGTAGAGCAGTGGAATGTGCTCAATTATGTAGGCTAGCTCCAGAGTAGGCTAATGACTGACGCTGCGAATACGGACACGGCCGTTTATTATTATTGATTCATTATTATTATTAGGAGGCCCCTCATTGGTCGAGGCCCCTGGGCTTCAGCCCAGGTAAGCCCCTGCATTAAGGCGCCAGTGAATGTGCCTTATATCCTTGTAGAATGGAGAGACACAGAGAGAGTTGGCCTAGTTAAGCAGAAAGCAGTTGATACAGGTGCAACCAGTTTAACTGGCCCTTTGATGGGTCCTAGTAGTGAGCAGCTGGAAGTTGATACAGGTGCAAATCCAGTTAATTAGCCCATTGTGATGTCATCAGCCCGTGTTAAGTCTATGGGGAAAAATAAGCTTGTTTTTTATTAATATTTCAAAAAGTATAAAGTTTACAAAAGTGAAAAATACATTCCCCACGTGTCCTTTTCAAGACCTATGTTACAAAGTTTGAACGAAGTTTCTACGTTAAACGGTTAAAACTGAATTAGACGCAGAAATTTGGTGGGAAGAAGAAGAAGAAGAAGAAGAAGAAGAAGAAAAAGAAGAAGACTTCGGATAACAGAACAGTGTATTTTCATGCACAGTAATAATAATAATAATAATAAGAAGAAGAAGAAGAAGACTTCGGATAACAGAACAGTGCATTTTCATGCACTGTAAATACCTGGGAGTTCACATCTCTGAGGACCTGTGTTGGAACCCACATATCTCCACCCTTTTTGAAGAAGGCAAGACAGTGCTTATATCACCTAAATAAGCTGAAGAAATTCAAGACCTCCTCTGGGCTGCAAAGATCTCCTACACAGCTACAATTGAGTCTGTCACATCACAGCTTGGTACAGAAACAACAACTCCCAGGACTGAACGACCCTAAGTGACCATGGGCACTGAATGGATCACCAGAACTGTATTACCAGGGCTGCAGAACATAACCAGGCAGTGCAGAACCAGGGCAAATAGAAGTATTACAACACATTTGCATCACCATGACCACTATCACCATTGCACTATCACCATGACACTCATTCACACAGAGCACCTTACCTTACCTTGCTATGCACAGAGAATCACAGGCTCAGTCCCTGCCTCAGTCATTGCAAGCGCCTCTGATTGATTAATTACCACTATGTGATACTGTTTTTAGAATTGATTTAGATTAAGTGTTAGTATAATTTGTATTTTAGTATATTTTTTCTTTATCTTCTACTGTCCTTATTGCTTAGTTGTGTTTTTATATAATATACTTTAATTACTTTTTCTGCTGTTAAAGAATGTGTATGTGTTGTCTATATGCTGCTGAGACCTTGAATTTCCCCTGGGGATCAATAAAGTATCTATCTATCTATCTATCTATCTATCTATCTATCTATCTATCTATTTACCTCCACCTTTGTCTTTGATCCATTAAAGCTAGACTGAGAGATTGAGAAGGAGAAATAATTTACTATGTCTATAATGAAATGTGTTTATTTGATTACAGTGCAACCGCAAAGTTTTCAGACCCTTTCAAGTTTTGCACATTTTTCATCAGTCTATACACTAGCCTGGAAAATCCAGACCCTGATAATCTAGAAAGATTAAGGGTCTGCCAAAGAGCAATGTAATGGCCCAACCCGAGGGGCGGCAACAAGCATGCATTTAAAAATCTCACTGCACGCAACTGGATAACACTAGACCATGTTTACTCTGAATGATTTCAGACTTCGACGCAGTCGGATAAGCGCTATCTTCATCAGTTTAGCTGGTTCCCCAGAATGCAATGGGAAAAAGTAACGTGCATCATTGCTCTTTGCCAGAGAGTCTCGCAGAGACAATTCTATTGTGCTTTCGCGAGAACTCTGGATTTCCAGGGTAACACAATACAATAATATTTCACAAAAATCATATATGGCCTTGGTCAGACAGGTAACCAAGGAACCAATGGTCACTATGAATGAGATCATGCTATGAAACGAAGATTCTATTTGGAGAATATTTGGCCACAATTCCCAACGGTGTGTGTGGAAGAAACAAGACACTGAGCTGCATTGATGGTTGTCCTTCTGTACGCTTCTTTCAACTTCACAAAAGAGCTCTGGATCTAATTAAAGAAAAAGAATTACACATTTGACACACAACTTGATTAAATTATATCTGGAGAGTACATTGTTTATCTACAGTAAGATATTGTGGCAATTGCTTGCTATAAGAGCTATACAACTGGAAACAAACAAAAAAATGCATTAATGTCAATTTCATCAAATTAAACTTTCAGAAGACATTAACATTAGTGGAATAATTAACCAACATATAAAATGGAATTATTCACTTGGATGGGTTGTATATATTTTCAGAACTTAGAAACTATAATGGATTTTATGTACATCCAAAGTCAAAAAGCCAAAATACCACAAGCTGAAACACAGAATGCAAATATAACTGCTTTGAGGGACTTAGAGAATCATCCCATTTGGTTCCATTTTTATCATGAATTCTGTGGCTATCGATTTGAATGAGTGTGCAAGGCGTCATAGAGGATTTGTATTCAGGAAAGCGTATTGTGTGCCTAAAGGGGTTTAGTACATTTGAATCGGCATCTGTCTAAATTGTGTAGTGTTACAATGATCTTAGCATTTATACGAGCTCCTTGCAAGTCCAATCCCTGTCAGGGAGGTTCACCTCCTCATATAGTTTTAAAGCAACACCAAAGAGTTTTTTGTACCTTAAAATAATGTTTCCAAAATCGTTTCAGTGGTTCATCAACTTCTTAAGGATGTTTCAAAATGACACATAGCTAGACGAGTGGCAGACAGAGCGACATGCCACTTATGCTACCAAAGACTGTTTTTGAGTCACATCGTTGCAAATCTCATATGATGATATATGTTTCTACTAAATGGTTTGTCTTCTAAATCAATAAGTTATTCAATAGGCTAAACATATAGCCTTACATCAAAGCTTATGTCATTTGATCAGCTACAGACAATAAATGGCAGACAGAGAGTGATGTCACTTATAGGCTAGGCCTACAGAGATTGCTGAGTCACATCATTGCAAACTATACAATGATGCTTCATTCCACAAAATAGTTTGTCTTCTCCATCTGAAGATAAGTTATTCAATAAGCTTAACAATAAACATACTGTATGGCCTTAACTCAAAACAGCTGTTATGTCTTATGTCATTTTGATCTATAAAAATGTCACATGCAGCAATGCCTAAATTCTGCTTAATGCACATTAATTAAAGGCTAATATCATAATATAATATTCAGTATTCATCATAGACTGTATATATACAGTCTATGGTATTCATTATTGAATGCTTAGCTGGATAATGTTTTTCCCTATCATCCTATTTTTAAAGCAGGCAGAACTGCGGGCTTGCAATTGGGCTACGGGTTTTCTACAGGAATAGCATGTTTTAACGGGCACTGCACTAGTACTTTAAATATCTTCACTGTGTGCATAGCAGAGGCCTACAGGTAGGCTATACAGCCATGAGTCACTGGCACACTGGCTTTGAACTAAAAAACGCATGTTAACTAGGTCAGAAATGCACACTGATGAGTATTCCATTAATCTAAGAGTTCCTGACAAATATACAGTTCCACCTCTTAAACATGGCTTGATCATTACAGGGAGTGCTGAGAGCTTCTTACATCAACCCTTACACATCCACACTGGTGGCTATAGTGATGTTCGTGATTGCCTGCCTCCACCTTGGATCTCATGCCAGATGCCTGGGAGTTTGTGCGTGTGAGTGCATGCATTAACCCACTCGACTGTCAGACAACGCTATCTGCTTCGAGTAGGCCTATTAGGTAGGACTCAGGACTGTACAATCCTCAGTACACAGTACAGTACAGTACACTCCTCAGTCCTAATGCACGTATTTCCAGAACAGGTCTGCAACTTTCAGGCAGTTCTGAGTTCGAATCTAGGCAGGAGCAGAGCCTATTATAATGAGCGCATACGGGGAGTAAAAGACTGTTACGCGCTGTTACAACTGTAAGCTACAATGGTCGCAATACAGAAATATGCGTGTGTTAGTTTAGTTAGAGATTATTGTTATTATTATTATTATTATTATTTTACCTTACGTTACCTACACCAAAGCTGAATAAAATTATGCAAGATCAAAGTAACCTAAGGTAGCCTATGGCTCTGATGGTCTGCGATTTTTGTTTTTAGATAATTTCAAACAAATCATTAGTCTAATCACCATGACCAAAATTGTATTTTTTTTTTTACTTTGAATCTTGAAAAAAAAAAAATATTGACCTACCTACCCATTTATTTATTTTTTTTGGCTGTTACTGCAAACAAGAATATTTTTAAGGATGTCCTCATGACTGTGAAAATGGCTGACATTGAACCACAGTGCTTTAAACGAGAGCCCCCAGTATCAGTCATCAAGGCATCAAAATCTGCCACAAACACTTACAACACACAACATCACTCATAAACACGCACACACACACACACACACACACACGGACAGAACCACCACTGTTCAAGAGACCATTTTGGGGCTAAATGTGCTTTTTCTCATTTGGTTGTTTTCTGTTTGTTTAGAGCAGAATGAGCCACTGCTGTTCAAAGGGCCCATTTGGGTGAAATTATTATTATAATTTATGTTATTATTAATTATTATTATTTACTATAGGGTTCTAGAATAAATAAAACAGTGTGTTTGAAATAATGGAATTTGTGCTCTCTCATGAAGCTGGGTCGATGGGACATGGGGAGGGTGGGTCTGTTGATCGGGGGGGAGGGGGCGTGGCGCCACGAGTAGTTCAAGCAGACGTAGGACTTTCATGTACTTCGATCAGGGGGGAGGGGGTGTGGCACCGTGCCAATGCCCCTCCCCCCTGAGAAACAAAGTCTCACTCCTTGCAAACTTCAAAACTTGAGAGCCCAGGGGCCTCATTTATAAAGCGTTCTTACGCACAGATTTGATCTTAGACCGTGCGTACGCTCAAATCCACGCCAACGCTCAGATTTATAAAAACCGTCTTTGACGTGGAAAAGTGCTTATCTCCACGTCAGGTTCAAACTTGACGTACGACCATTTCCTTGTGGTAAAGCCGGGGTACTGCAAGTAATCTGTGGTCTAAGTGCGATCAGAATTCCAAGACCAACGATCTCATGTCTTTCCTTGCCCTATGCATGATCAATATCAGAAGATTTTTAAAGACGTTTTTGGATGCAGCTTCATGTTTCATGGTTTGGCATAAAACTGCTAATGAGAACTATAGCACTTAAGAAAGTGAAAAAACTTATAGCATACTTATTTTATAATATCTATTAAAAAAAACACCAAGACCTACGATAGAATGATTGAAACATTCTTACAGGTGATCTAGTATATTTAGTGTTCTGACCAATCTAATATTGACCATAAAATGTCCAATTGCCCTCGTTTAGGAGAGGAAAAGTACATTCGTGCCAGGGATGTAGTGGGAAAATAAGAGGTGGGTGAACTATGAATTCTGCAATCTCGGTGAGGTGGACTACGCCATGCGGTATCGGATTTTTAAAAAAGGCATTCGAACATGTTTGATAATGGTGGAGGTTATTATGCAGTATTGGGAATAGGCCTATAGGATAGTAGGCCTATTGGATAATACAGTTTTGAATGTTAAAAGTGAATAAACTCTTGAGAGGTGGATAAACTCTAATACGAGGTGGGTAGGCCTAAACTCTATTTCTGAAATGTCAGAGGTAGATAAACTGCATTTACTCGCATTTAGCCTCCACTACATCCTAATTTGCGCTCATTGGCCTATTCCCAGCTTCGTAACAGAAAGGTAATATTTGAATGTAAGCTATACAATGTAGGCTATAGATATTTTATATCATATACAGCCTACACAACAAAGAAACAGAAGTTATCCTCTGAAAGCAGGGCATCTTCATATTTAGTGTTGCGTCGGAGTTGCGTAAAGAGGTGCAGAGCACGCACCTGTTTGCTTTTTTTGACTGGCAGTGCCCAAGATCAGATGACAATACGTGAGTTGAATAATGTAGGCTAAAATATAAAGGTAGACCTAAAGCAACAATAAAGGACAATGTTTAAGCCATTGAACATTATTGAAAGAAAATGATAACAAAGATATGCAGAATGAATGAATAATGACCGGCGAACTACTTTTTCAGCAAAACATAGCCTATCCTAAAAGAAATGTTAAGCCTACATGACATATCACGCTTATAATTTAGTCCTCTGTTTTGTAGGCTAAATCAGCATATTACCCTGGGTCATATTGGAAACGTACAGTAGCCTACTGTACCATAACGTACATGATTATGTTGTAGGCCTAGAGGTCTTTCCTTCATAAGCTAGGCCTACCCATTTTTTACTACAAAGTAGGCCTAAACATAGGCTACTAAATGTTGATTAGTCACATTACTGCAAGCAAAAGGAATGAAAGCGAGCCGAATACAATGGACATGGATGACGATCTCTTTCCAGAAAGCTTTGCTGGAAAAAACATAATTAGTTAAGCTATTCGAACTGACGCATATAGGCCTAGGCTTAACATCAGATGGCATGGGCTAGGCCTATACAATGTTTTCCATATATAATTTTTCATAGGCTACAGCTTTTAGGCCATTGATTTCATTAAAACATATGCTAATGATATTGATGAGGGGGTGTTTACAAGGCGGAGACCTAAAACCATCAGGCTGCGCACAAGTTGACGTTCATTTGTGATTTATAATCGGCACATCTGGAAGGGTGGTGTACGCAAGTTTTTTTGTGCGTACGTTCGTTTTCTCTGAATCACACGTACGATCATTTCAGAAATGATCTAAGATCAAATGAAGGATGCTTTCTACGCAACCATTTTATAAATGAGGCCCCTGGTCTAACATGACGGCATCACCTTTGATGGACATTTATTTCCTTTCGTCTATATTTGACGATGAGGGATTAACATGAATGTCTATCTAACGGACCCCCACGTCGGAAAACAACGCAGAAGGTACACCTTTCTCGTTAGAATTTGACGCCAAGAACCCTTGAACATGCGTCAGACCTTTGACGAGTAGGGAGTGAGACTGTGTTACAACCACCTACATTTACTAATATTTTAGCTTCTATAAATATTAAGGGAACACAGCAACTTTTGGAGAAATTAGCTTATTTGCGATCTACCCCTGAGTTTGATAAGAGGATACATACCCTTCTCTTTTTCTGTGCATTTCTGTGCACTGTTAGCCTAGCTTAGCATAACTCACTGGAAGTGGGTAACACCAGTTAGCCTGTAGCTAAAAGGGAACTAACTGGTATAACCCACCCTGGGGTAGACGACAAATAAGCTAATTTTACAAAGAGTTGGTGTGTTCCTATTTGAATGCTCCAATCAGTAGCCTGGTTCTGTCCCTCCAATAGTCAATGCCTTTATTGTGGTCTCCATTGATTGAAGCTGACTGGGTAGCATAATTAGATGTACTCGCCTACATGGCATTTCTATAACAGACAACTTTTGGGCATTGGATCTACCATTAACTTATATTACAGTCATGAAATCCTTTAGCACTGCATCTAAATAATATGATTAGGTTCATCAGTGCAGTTCAGACCTCTGTGTGCTGATGTCACCTCATCATACTGTATGGATCACTACAGTACATCATAATGTATAGGCAATCATAAAAGCTTTATCAAGCTAAGTCATAAAATGATAATATTTGTACTGCTTATAGTTGTTCAATCATCTGGTTTCCGCTTTTTCCTCCCTTACTCATTTAACACTAAGATGTGAATAGTTATGCTCTCTGACTCTTAAATGTATGCACACTTTCCACATACGTTCATCGAATCTTCACCTCACCACCAAAGGTTATACTAACAACACCAAAGGTTATACTAACAACATTACGCTATACTAACAACATCTGGCTTGAGTGTCTTATGACAACTAAAGCTTTGTCATCATCATGATACAACAGCCATGTACTGCCTGGCAACTATATCAGCCGTCTGCCGCAGCCAAGTCCATGCACCACCATTGCATGTGATTTCCCAAGCATAAAAAACACAACTGCCATGAAGTGCCAACACGGTCAAATGCTCCCTTGTGTTCACAGTGTTGTGTCACAATGTTCACTCAACCCACTGTAGCCTGTCTTCTCCTCCGTCTGGAAAGCCCTCTGACCCCCGTCACTGGTGGCACTGCAGAGCAGGGGCGGACAGGAGCAGCCGAGATGCTGTCAGACTGTTTCACAGCCAGGACTTGTGCCTCGCTGTCCTGATTCAAGAGATTGATGATGAGCAGGGAGGTAAGAACTGTGAAAAGTTGCCATCACAGTCAATCAGGTGTAGCATTGGGTGGAAAGCTAAACCTCTATGACTGGCCTCTCTCCTGCACTGGCAGACATGGTCCTGTAGATATAGGCAAGCGTGTCATTAAATGCAGGCAAATTAACTTAACTACAGCTAACACACCTCAAAAAGATTTATTTTCTAGTTGGAAATAATATCCAGCACAACTATCTCTATTGAGCATAGCTGTAAATATCCCTAAGACTCTTCTTTTATTTTCGTTAGAGGTGCTATCCATACCTAGCCTGATGTGGTCATACTGAAATTCTAGTCAGAATATAAGTCTGATACTGCTCCATTTGGATGTAATTATGGGGCGTGTTTCAACCGATACAGGGGCTGAATCCTGTAGGAAAAACACCAGAACCATCCTTCTTCTACAAAATTGCCTTAACATTGTTTTCTGGTATTTTTTTTTTTTAAGTTATTGCACTGTCAATATCTTCTAGACCCTGTGGCGAAATCTAAATGTCTACCTTCTATCAATAGTGTTTTTTATTGGGAGATCCAGAATGAATGAAACACTTTGTAATTAAACATAATTTACAAAGACATTGTACCATACTGAAAGCTAATATTTTGTCACTAGCAACCTACATCTGTCCTCTGCAAACACAGTTGCATTTTCATGTTCTTCTGGTCCGAACAAGTCCAGACCGATCTTCCCGACCTCAAATGTTGTGGGCAGGGCTAAATTCAGCTGGCATCCAGGCTAATCCATACCGCCACCTAATGCTGAGTCTCACAACTTTAAGTCTTAGAGAACGCATGATTGATTTCACTGCAGCACGATCCATGTTTGACTCAAACTCACAACCTCATGTACAGTATCCTCTTTCCAATGATTAAACATTTCAGTCAGCTATCCACTTGCTACCACTACACCCATGATTCAAATAAAGGGTTTGTCTAAGTGAAAATGCCTAATGTATGTTTAAATACATGCCACTGAAATGCTGGAGTAAGTAAAGTAAACACACCCTGTGCCTGTCTTCAGCTGTGAGAGGATGAAATGTACTGAAATGCATTTGAGATTAAACAAGGTAAGGGAATCTTTTTCAGGTCTTCCGGCCATCTGTGACAGGAAAATGCCATTAACACATAATTAAGCTGCCATGGTGAGTCATAAGTCCAAACAGCTGTTAATTACAATGCAGGCAAAATATTTCCAAAATAAGCGAAGTCATGGAAAGTAACTGAAAGCTAAATTACTGTTTTGAAGTATTTTCAAATGAGCTGTTGTATTTTGGGACTCATGGTCCTTTTCACCATTTTTCTTGCTGATTTTTTCTTAGCAGACTTACAAAATGCCTTGCTGAAGTGCTTATCACCCAAGTGAAATAACTAATCATTTTAGAACACATTACACAGTCCTTGCCACATTGAAATGGTAAGTGTAACAGGGTACAATTTTTAACAAATGTGGCTAACAGCACTGCTGTGTTATGTATATCAGAGAAAAAACTGTTTGGGGTTTGGCTGGGATATGTGTAATTTGTGTATCATTATGATGTAATATAGATGTGGATATTTCCGAGGACATTCATGTGCAGGAGAAAACAGAGGTAAGAGACCTACATACTGTATAAATCAATTGTCATATTTATATTTAGTCAGTCAGAGAGCTGGTGTGTGCACCACTTAGCCACTACATAGCCACTACACTGCATAGTGTGTTAGTGGTTTAGCACGACCAAGTTGTATGAAAAGCAGCTAATTGCATTGGAGTTGACTGCTTAAAGGGACACCAGGCAAACCTGATGCTTTTTCTCTACGAAGCTCCCCCTTGCGTCTGTACGTGTCGATACGTGTGCGAGCCCTCGCTCGGTCTGAAGCTCTTTTCCTTTTCTTTGCATCTTCCGTCAAGGGTTTTCGCTGCTTCTTAGCCGGCTCTGCCATTATACACACGTTTGCAACAATCGCTAGCGTTTCGTTAGCCTGCCTCTGTGCTGGGGATGCAGGATGTAAACTGACCCTGCTTCTCGCGATGTCTGAGACTTTGTGAGACTGAAGGACGGCGGGTAGGATACACCGAACTTGCAAGTGGAATATTCTTCCTATACAGTCAGTAGGGGCGGGCGAAAGAGTCTTCATTCGCCCTGTAATGAGTCATTTTACCATATACCGACTTACAGCAATTTTTCACATAGATCTGAGTACTGTTGGCAAGCTACAAAAAAAACTTAAAAATCCTGAAAAAAATCAGTTCTACCTTGAGTTGCTGCAGCCAACAGCTAGAGGTGCCAGGCAGCTACAGTGCTACACTCTTGGGGCATGAACATGGGGACTCATGAGCATGCCCCCAGAGTGTAGCTGCCTGTAAGCTCTGTGGCTTGTGACTTGCAGTTATTAGCTCGTAAACAAGGCTGTGCTTTGCGGGTAGTTCCTTGCTAACATGCTAACGCAAAGTAGAGAAAGATTTTTCGTTATGATATTATCGTCACCTCAGACGTATTTTTTTTTTAGATTTAATAGAGCTTATTATACTTTTTAATAGTGCTTCTGCTTTAGATTTTATAGTACCTTATTATGTTTCTGCAAAATATAAGAACACAAAATCCTGAACTAGTTTTATTTAAAAAATATTGCTGTCTACTATATTTTGACTAAGTTTCAAGTGGCATACATCACGCACCCTTCACTTGGATTGGCAGTCGGCGTCACCTTGCTGGCGGCATAACGACCACTTATCTCTTGTGACTGTAAAATGTCAACTCTGATTGAAAAAGACTGGCAGCTGGTCGCTTTGACTCTTGTCTCTTGTAGCTAATGACAAGGGGTTAGTTTTGTTATCAATACACAGATTGTTTTTCACATGGGGTTCGAAAAGTCATAATTGAATAATACATCATAAAAACAGTTATTTCAGTAATGAAAATCCAATGACCACATCAGAAATGCATCCCCCCACATACACACACACACACACACACATAAACCACTCCCACTCCCCACCCCCTGCAGTTCTGTGTCTTTTTTCTTGCTAATAATTACAGAAATGTTAACTTGCATCACATGTCGCAGATTGCCCCATGAGGAAATCTAATTACTTTGAACATCCCTTTGAGAAATGAGATGTGTAATTACAGTTCAGCTGCAGATAAATTGATGTTTGTAGTTAGCGCTCATCCATGGAGATGAAGAGACTTTTGATAATGTTACAATGTTGGCTGGATTATGAAGATTGATTTTGCTCTGCAGATCATAGTGCTTCAGCTATGTCATTTGGATATACACTAAATCATCCCTTGTCTGCAGGTGGAAATGATTGGGCACTTACACATGTTTATATTAAGGTCGGCATTGTGGCATAAACTACTAGTGCCTTGCAACACGTTTGCAGGGCTTCATTACTGCAGAGGCAGATAAGCCAGCATGTGAAATGGGACCAAAAGCAATAGTGTGGCATATGATGAAATTGTCATAAATCAAGATACTGACAAACAGGCCCTTAGATAGTTACAAGATGATCATGCATATAGTACTATGCACCACACATTTGCACATAAACACTAAACAAAGTAGAATGAAGGAGTCGGATATGATGAAATCCTTTGGCTGCATCACAAACATAATCTTTAGAATGCCTTGCTGCAGTGGAGGTATCATTGTTCTGACACTAAATGGCTTTGGCTAGAATTTAGTAGCTTTGCCCTTGCAATGTCACCCCTTCCTTGATATTCAGCACAGTATTTCAGGGCAAAGTGAGTGAAGAACTGGAGTTCAACAGCACAGTTTCTTTTTTCTATCATGTGGGCAGAACCACAGCATAATATGCATATCAAGTTCAGCTCAGTTGTTCCTGATGCAAATCTACTCTCCAAATTAGTAAAACCAAGTTAATCCTTAATGTAAAACTTGACGTGACCAGGTTATCTTGACCAGCACTATATATTATAACAAAGCATGATCAGATCTGGGCATTGAATAATGACCCGTCAAATCAAAGGGAAATACGCCCCCTGGGAATGTGTGATTTTGTT
Organism: Alosa sapidissima; assembly: GCF_018492685.1. Lineage (NCBI taxonomy): Eukaryota > Metazoa > Chordata > Actinopteri > Clupeiformes > Clupeidae > Alosa > Alosa sapidissima. The sequence continues at coordinate 31,536,836 of NC_055970.1, forward strand.
TTCATGACTACAAAAATAATCAAACTTGTTATGAAAAGCATTTTAGTGGTGAATTGGTCTTTCCTTTGAGTTACACAGCAAAATAACATTGTCTAGGCAGAGTTAATTAACTGATGCAGCCCCCCTCTGTCAGAGACTTGGCACAATCTAAGACAACATAAATTAAGCCAACAAGTGTCTGAGGTGAACAAGATTTTGACTTAACTCTCGTGAATTAGATGTCAGACTGCTTATAACTCATCTGGGACAACCGGAGAACCAAGTCCATCATTTACTAAGAGTTGCGGCACCTTGTCTGAAGGTGACCTATGTCACCATCTTCTATTTCACTGAAGTGGCATCTATATTAGATGTTACATAAAGGAATGAAAGTAATCATGAATAAACATATAAATTAATATACGATGTGAACATTGTTCAGAGATGGATTACACTGCTATTTGCTAGAGGGAAAAACAAAAGAGCAGAGTATTTTTTTACCATCCGAAGTCACCTACTTTATTTCAGTTTATCTGTTCTGCTTAGAGCCACACAAGCCGAATAGCATTCAAATGCAATAAACTGACTTCAGATCCCCAACCCAATATTTTCATATGAGAAGAGGCCATTAAACAGCCACTATGGCGATGCTCATTTAAACAGGCCTGCAATTGTGCCACTGATATTTCCCTGTGTACGTCCTAAACACTCCCTTCACACATCCCATATGAGTTTCTTGCGGGCAGCCTTCACTTGGCACACCACTGTGTTCCTCAGTGTAAGTGATTTTAACACTTCGCCTGGGAATCTTACTGAGGAATGTGCATGTGTGTGTGAGAGAGAGAGAGAGAGAAAGAGAAAGAGAGAGAGAGAAAGAGAGAGAAATGGTGATTGAAATTATCCGTTGATGGCTGGCCACTCTGTCTGCACCACAACATGTTGGTCACCACTGTATCTTAATAAACTAAATGATTAAACAAACAGATTGTAAAAAGACACATTTTATTTTTTTTATTTGGGTATGAAGTTCAGTACAATCTCTTGAATTAATAAATGACTTTTTTTGGAAATGTAAGGAAACGACTTCACAGCAGTGACCTTATTGTTATTCAATGGTCTACACATGAGACAGCAAAACTGACTTGGAAAAAGATTTGGTGTGAAAAGGACTCCATGAAAGTCCACCACTAAAGAAATCTCTTGTCCTTCAGAAAAAAAGAAGAAATGAGAAAAGAGGATGCAATGATGAATTGCACTCGTCATTAGGTAGCATGTATACACGCATGTGATCGCAAATAACTACACCAGTGTTACAGCCATGTTACCGCTGCAACTGTGAAGGCATTCAGGGCCATGCTACCAGTTGCAGCAGAACCAGCAGTCGACGCTGAAGTAATTACCACATGAAAACAGACATACATGTGCAGCCTAATGGAATGTACATTGTTCCTCCGATAGCTCTCGCCTTGAGAAGACACGGTCTGAGCTTTTTAACAATCTGGTGACTCAATTATTCATAGGGTGACAGTAAAGCACATGGATATAGCAATGTTATTTTATGAGCTGTCAAGTTAAGTACATTGTCTTAAAAAGCCAGTTTAGCCAGTCAGCCTTGAATCGCCCCACTTTCAATTCATCCTATAAATTTTGCAGTCCAGTGTTTTTTGGATTGACAGCCGTGAGTTATAAGGTTGAACAGGACGGGCTGAGGTGTTACTGGAGCATGTACTTCAGAACGACACACACAACAAGGATTCCAGTACTCAAATCATTCAAAGTATTTTAAGTCAAAGAAATGGAAACAACCACACCCACCCAACCCTACAGTATTGTACACTACCAAAGGAAACAATTAATTTTTTTCTTTTTTTTTCTTCCCATACCCTATTTTACAAACAAAATAAAAACAAAAAGAGAAAAAGGGAAACAATGGTTTACATTTGAGCTACAGACCTCTTGGCCAAGTGTGAGAGAAATACACTTTTATTGGTACTGGTAATGATGTTATGAAGTTTGTATTTTTGTTTGTAATTATCATGTTTGGTAACAAGGGAATTATAAAAACTATTTAGATATCTTCAGTTGGATGTTCAGGAGGACAAATACATAACAGAGCAGGTTAACACTTTAGGCTGGGGTTAACATAAGACAAGGGGATGTAGGACAGTGGAGAAGTGGTTAGAAACACAACATGAAGACTTAACCCAGGTTAAAAAGAATAATGATATAAGATTAAATCTAAATAAATCTAATTAACTAAGTACCATGGCCAAATGCTCTTCTTGAAAGATTAGTTTATTTGTTCAATATTCTTCAATAGCCTTTCAGTGAAATGTTTTAGAACAGGTCTGCCAGCCATGATGGTTTAGTTTCCATGGTTACCCTAACATTTTATTTTTTATGTCAGAAGTTATTTCACTCTGGCTTGAAAGGGACCTCTGACAGTTTGGTGTATAAATGGGTCCCCCTTGACCTCATCAACTGCATTTGATTTGGAGAACTTAAAGGAGTCCTACATTATTCACCTCTATCCTCAAAGAAAGAAACAGGTAGGCTACTTATCAACCTCTATTATAGAGCGCTCTCAACACCATTTTTTTTATTCTGTGGGGTACCATTTACATATGTTTAAAATAAATAATACATATAAATAATTTATAACAAAAATTAACTGATTTTAGTTTTTCCCTCATGAAATAACACTTTTTACATTATTGCTTCATACGTACACAGTAGCCTCCTTGATCTTTTTCAAGCCAACGATGTGCATTGTGTAATAATTGTATACAAAACAAAAGGATCAAAGCCTTTCAAAAGTCTTATGTGGATCTCCCCAACCAAAGGTAAGTCATTTTCACAGAGCAGCATCGACACGGCCCCCTGGGCCAAAGTGTTAAATATGAATTATTGAGGGTGTTTAACTTGAAGTCCTCCAATGGGGCAAAGGGCCAAATTGTAGTGACTGTCAGCTGTGGCTACATCTAGACTGACAGATATATATATTTTTTTTTTTTAAATAATGGTCTGCCACCCTTCCTGCACAGAATAGAGTTCTCACTTTTCAAAATTAAATTGGAAAAGCTTTGACTGCAAAAAGTCATTGCATTGCTATTTAAGACAATCTAGCATTGGACCTTCATCACACTATCTCCACATATCTGACATGAGAAGTAGACAGCGGGCTGACTATATATACGTGTTTTATATGTCCTGTTTCTTTAGATGCCTGGGTTGGTTTTGCTCTGGTATAGACAGACAATGTGCAGCTAATTTGAATTCTTGACCATCCCACATCCACTTATTTTCTTACAGTAGCTTTGATAGAGAGTGATGCATTTCAATTTTAGAGCCTGGCTTTTATCCCATTCTGGGCTTTTACGGTAAGAAAAAACATCCAAGGGTACATAACTGGAATATCAGGAGGGCATGAACTATGAAAACTGTGAATGTAATTGAATGCTTGCAACAAAAACAGATTGAGAGTGAAACGTTGATATGTAAGTTCTGAATATGTTTTTATCACATAAATGCACATGTTTAATGTTGGCATTCACTTTCTCCATATGGCATGTACAGCAGCTGGTATTTAAAGTGATTCAGTAGGTAGTTATGTCTTCTCCTTATACAACCCACAGTCATGGTATAGGAGGCCAGAAGATAAGAGCTAGTCTTTACATTCAGCCATCAGATGGACATGACTCATCTATCATAAGACTACAGGTACTGTATAAAACTTCAATTATAGCTCTTTACTGAAAATAAATATTTGTAGGGAATAAGGGATTGTGATAGCCTGGTTATATTGTTGACTTAAGTTATCGAATTTGTAGCATTTTTTTCAGAGATGCAGCATTTTTTTCTATATGAAAATAGCAGCGTCAGTGTTTCAACAATCTTGAAAAGCGTGTGTGTTTTCAGATGTAATGATTTTGGATTTCCAAAAAGTTACATTGCTGAACACTAATGTGCACACATATTAGGTAAACCATTTTTTCCCCAAAGAAACATAAAAGAAAACGATAAGTGCTGATTGAAAAATGTTCTTTTTCTTCCTTGACTCAGCCACTACATATATTTTAAATAAATAACTTTTGTTTTGTAAAGACACTTGTTTAAAGAGTACATACATCTTCTCAATGACATTGATAAATGTTGTCTCTCTCCCTCGACAAGTCCACCTGTTGTTTTACACTGAAGGATTCTGTCCATTGGTTGAATTATTCCTACATTTTATGATCCTAATCTCACCTCTGAAATGACATTCATGTAATCCATTAAAGACGGACCACACCTTGACATCTAAATGAAACCACCAATTTTCTACAAATTTAGTGAGACACTAAATTCTTTTTTTCATTCGATTCCACTACCTCTTCCAAACACACATAGTCCAATGCCAACCCATTATTTCCAACTCAGACAGACTAGATTTGCGTCTCTTGAACATTGTCTTTTGAGCTGGCTTGGATTAGTAAAGGTTCATGCGCTGAAGTATGCAAGGAACTGATTGTGGGGCCGTGGTTATAAGGAGTCTTATAGGAATTGTAATGATTGTAGTGGTCATGCCCCAGGTGGGGCAGAGTCAGATGGTTCTCTAGGGAGGGAATCCCTGTTAGCTCCTCGTCCACGTTTATGATCTCTATGGTCTGAGTGGGGCCGTCGGGATCCTGCAGGTGATGCTGCTTTCGCATCTTATAGAAGATAATGAGCATGACAGCAGCCATGAGTGTGATCGCTACAAAGCAGCCAATAATGATCTTGGTAGTCTTCATGACCTCGTCCAGACCATCGACACTCTCCGCGTCGATGTCCGTCACAGGGATCGTGTAGGCTCTCTCCGTGGCGACTGGAGTCCCCCTGGTTGTGGAGGACGACGCCCAGCTGTTGGCCGGCTGGACGGGGGTCCTGCCCTCTTCAATTGACTCGATAGTTTCGACAGTGACCGTGGTGAAGTAGGTGACGCCACTGTTCTCTATAGACGTCACGTTTAGAAAAGCTGACACAGACGTGTTGCCTGCCATGTTGACAACTATGCACGTATACCTCCCTATGTCCCCCATTGAAACATTGGAAAAGACCAGTGTCCCGTCATTGAGAATGGAGATTCTCGAGAGGACAGCACCAATATTTATCATGGAGCCATTTGGCGTCTGCCAGGTGATTGAGGTCCATGTGTTTGTTCCACATCTGAGTTCTGCAGACATCCCCTCTGTAACGTTAAGGTCTGTGGGTGGCTCTGCTATGATAGGAGCATGACACTGAAAATAGCTCTGGTCAAGGTCTCCGATGTATCGTCCCCTGTAGTTGACCGGTGAGTAGCAGCGGGCGCAGCAGCTAACATTAGCTGGAGCCACCTCCTTCAGCCACCAGCTAAGCCATAGTATGTCGCAGTTGCAATTCCAAGGATTGTGGTGTAAGTGCACCCTCTCTAAGCGCTGCAGGGGATTGAAGAGCTCGTGTGGGAGGAGGGTGAGGTTATTGTGGGCCAGGTTGAGCTCGATCAGCGACTGCAGGTCGTCGAAGGAGTTCCTCTCGATGGTCTGGATTTGCGCGTGCATCATCCACAGCCGCTTGAGGTTGGCGAGCCCCCGGAAGGAGCCGGGCTGCAGCACCGAGAGCTGGTTGCCCGAGAGCTCCAGCTCCTCCAGCCTCTCTAGGGGCACGGTGTTGGGGATCTCCTTGAGGTTACACATGCCCAGGTTGAGATAGCGCAGATTGCTCAAGCCTTTGAACGCCGCCTGGGAGACGTAGGAGAGCCGCTTGAGCTCGCCCAGGTCGAGCCGCTGCAGGGACGGGAGGCGGTTGAAGGCGTAGGCATGGATGCTCTCAATGGGGTTGTTCCTCAGCCACAGCTCCTTCAGCTTGGACAGGTACTCGAAGGCTGCATTGGGAATGGTAGTAAGGCGATTGTCGAAAAGCTCCAGCGTGTTGAGACTGGCGAGTCCATTGAACGCCCCGATCTCGATGCTCCGGATGTGGTTCTTGCTGAGCTGCAGGACCTCGAGGTGGCGCAAGTGCTTGAAACTGTCCACCTTGATGACCTGGATGAGATTGTCCTGGAGGTTCAGGTAACGCGTGTTTGTGGATACGCCATCGGGCACGTCGCGCAGTCCTCGGCGCGTGCAGATGACCTTGCTGAACTGGTTGCTGCAGGAGCACACCGACGGACACGTCTGGGCTCTGACCAACCCAGCCACCACCAACAGCTGCAAAAACAGCAGCAGCACGAAGAGTGGGTCAGACACGGCTCCTTTCCATCTAGGACCTCTCATCATCTGGTTCCAATGGTAAGAGGTCATCTTGTTCAACATTCATAATTTATCAGCTGCTGTTCCTCGCTCTCCAAATCTCTGGAATTAGACGGTCTAAAAAACAAAAATAAAATCAGGGTTAATATGGAATGCACATAAAAAATAAATGTGCCAGTCACATAACAACATTACATATGCTACTAATAATATTACTTTTACTTGCCCTACCACTGAAATCAGATTGCAAATCAGGGGAATGTACTTCTCCTGAAAAAGCATTGATCTGCATTGCATCCACCAAGGTCTTTTAACTCAGTCGGAGCAGGCTTTGGAGTCAGAGGCGCATGCTACAATATAGATCCTTTTGTTCTGAGTAGAATGTGGTTTGATATCTGGATGTTTCTCACAGCACACAGTTCTCTTTTAGCTACACATGAATTATGATTAGGTAGCATGCTGGGAGAGAGCCTGCACTTGACATTCCACATCATGAAACACTGCCATCAAATGCATGCTGTTTAGTATAGCCGTCCAACAATAGAGAAGATGTACTGCACACCAAAAAAGACAGAAGACTGCTCCCCTTAAGTGATGGATATTTACACGTCATGCCTCGCAGTTAACATCAGGCCATAAAGGCTGGCGCTTTGTGTGCAATTCCACGGAATGTTCCCCCAGAGAGGAAGTGTGTGGTCTCACAGGTGTTGTTTTTAAACCCATTAACAGCAGATTAAATGAGAGCCTTTGGCCACCGCAGATATTCCGCTCAGATGGATATTCCACAAAATCAGATAAGACTGCAGCCAGTAAATCTGAAGAAGACAACACTGTGGTAAAAATAGCAGCACTGTGACTTCATGGTAATTTAATCTTACTACTCGATGGATGATAGTTTGCATCCGTTCGGGTCAAAATATTCGACTCCTTCACAACTTTAAGCATTTATCTAAATCAGCATGTCTATTTTTTTACTGTCATGAATGTAAAAATGCTATTATAAGTTATCACTGTTAAAATGGTGGACCAGACCTTTCATACTGTGATTACATCTACTGAGGTAGTGACAGTTCACAATAAAATATTGGTGTTGCAATAAAAGAGTGGGGACTAGATAATGGGACAGAGACTGATATCTAACAGATGCAGTTGACCCAGTTGAAAATGACAAGTTGCTCAACATAAAACAAAAGCTGAAACCAGAGCACCCTGTGTGCAGGTGCATGGACTCAGATGGCAGGTGCACGAAGGCTTCCATACGCTTTAAAATATAGTGGATTTACAAAAAATAACCATACAGGTCTGATGTACAAGAAACACACTATCAGGTCATGCTGACATTGAAAGAACGAAAGCACGCCACAACCGCAAGAATGTCTATAGATAATCTTTCAGAATATACAGGGACAAATGTGGTTCCCACTAACATTGTGGAATGCAGATGTAATCAGAACCTATAAATGCTAATGTATTAGGTAGAGGTGCATCGCAGATATAAATTGCAGGGCTATTGCAAATGAGTGATGTCAGGGAGGGAGATTAAATGGGCGACTAATTTTCCTGTATGTTAGGATAGATACTCTCATACCGGTGTTAAAACAGTTTTAACACACAAGCATACGCTTCGCCCATTACTATAATGAAACAATCAGATGGAATTGCAGCAGCCCTTTCCAGCAGCACCTGTCTCAGACTCTGCAGGTGGATTGAAATGCAGGGGGGCCTAAAGCTCTGGATCTGAACACTCTTATCAGAGCTGCTAAATACGGTGGCACCATTTAAACACCAGACACACACACAGCATGCTCACGGACACTCAGAATATGACACATGGTCAAAAAACAAGCACACCAGGAGCAGATTTATGATAATGGGACCATTTCTGCTGTGCTGACGTTTCATGTGTCATATATTTAATTCCTGATTATACCTGCATATCATAATGCCATCGGACATTTCTACTCAACAATGAGCGCCATTTAAGTATTTCAAATGTCATCAAACACACAGTATCCTCTCTGCCATAGTCATTTGGATTACAAGAACCAATGAATCCGAAACAGAAATGACAGCCTCTGACTGTAGAATGTGTTTGAAAGCTGAGTGTTCTAACCTCAAACAGAACAGAGCCACTGAGGATTACATTTAACAAAAACAGCTCAGACCTCTGGACTTAGTCACAGGCTCTGTGTATAAGGTCAGCGTAGTGCCAGAGCGTGCCTCATAAAATGATTACCCACTTTCTGCCTCTCCATTTCCACAGCCATAACAAACAAATGCTGAGAATATTACAACAAATAAAAGCTGAGAATGGAGATGAAAACTGTTTTAAGAGGAAGGTCATGCACATTAAACCTGCAAACCTGCAATAAACCTGTCTGTTAAATGTGTGTTCACATGTTCTTATTGCACATTACTGCAGTGCTGAGGGTGAGCTGGAGCTGAAGCAAATGATGTGAAAGCATAGTAATGAAAGGTGTTTTCCACCTATTTTTGGCCCTCCACGCTCCCCATTTCTATTCATTCTTTGTGAATCGCTAATAATGAAGAGATAAGTGTACAGCCATGCTGCTCTCTGATAGACAGCCAGGGACTCAGAGCTGGGCTTTCACATGAGCGGCTCATTTTTGGTGGTAAACATTGTACTTCACTACTTCAGCATTTCCTCTACGACCTGGTCTGCTAGACCAAACCTACAAGCTCTAAAAGAAGTATGATTCATCCTCAAGTAAACTCTTAAAGAGCTTATTTTCCTCTTTTTTTCTTTTACCGTTGCTTACTTGCAGAGGGAACCAATACATTTGATGCGTTAAATCCTTTTCAGAGTTTAAGTCAGTGCAATCCACCCTTGCTGTGGTGGAAGACCGAGCATACCCCTCTCTCAGAATTTCCTCTGAGAAAAGCAGCATAAATATTGTCCATTAATTCAGGCCAACCAGTTTGGGTTTTGCATTTTATGCAATGTGCAAATGCACATAAACCCATATACAGTAGTCATTTCAGGGACCTACAGCAAGCAGCTTTTAAACTGATTTTTAATTTTGAGGGCAACTGAATTCCCATGGGAAAATTCAACAATTTCTGAATGTTATTCACACTTTTTCAGCCAGTTTCCCGTACATGGATTAAGCCTAGTCCTGGAAGTCTCTCCCTCCCAGGCAAACCCTAGCTATCTTAGGCCCATTATTTATCAATTTATTTATTTATTTTATTTTGTTTTGTTTTCCTGTGACATCAGCGCCAGCACATCTCTGTGAAAATCCATGAGTCAGAGATGGCATGAATGTGTGCATCCCTGTCACAGTCACGCTCTGTGGCGGCACTCCCGAGGCGGCCGCTGAGCATAGAGACAGACACCCACATTAATTACAGGCCAGCCAATCCTGCGACTGTGACATAAAAATATATACGCCGAGGCTGCCGAGAGTTCTCAGTACTTGAACCCAGTGCGTGGTATCCGTGTTAGCGTCTGCACTCGCACCACAGGGGGGCGGGCTATGATTAAATGCTCCATAAAAGTACTGTGTAAGAAACACTCTGTCTTTCATAAGGTTTAAGTCCTTGCAGAACACATTGAGCAGCAATGGGCGTTTGAAGGCACATCATTAGGATGGTGGGGCTTACTGTGGCACGCTTCCACACTACCTGTCACAGGGAAATGCATAGGTTTCAAAGCTTGCCGCAGTGTGCAAGGGCCAAACATATGTTCATTTTATGGAGCTACAGAGGAGGGCGATCAGGTGATCACCTGTGCTTTTCATGTCTTCACCTCAAACATTTCATTTGTCAAAACGAAATTTGCACTGCTGCACCATAATCCTGCCTAACGTAGAAGGTAGAGTAATAGTAGAAACTTCCTCTATAGACATTTCTTGACATCTATAAATTTTGTTTCCTGTCATTTCTTTTGTCACTACCACATCACTGGTGGTGTAGTAGCACAGCCACAGTGTCAAAGATACGTGAGGAGAAAGACGGTCTAAAATTCATCTAAAAGTCTAAACATTAGACACAAACATTAGGGCACATATTAAAAAGTGGGCTGTTCAAATACAGTTAGACATTTTCATAATAGTACTCTGTGTTCTACTTTACACAATGTAATTTTATACACAATGACAGTAATGTAAGAGCAAAACATGAAATACGCTTAAGGCCACTAATCATTTAATGCAGTCAGTTCCATAATAGATTGGCTATGGTGAGAACACTGCATCAAATTACTGTAATACAAGGCTGAGTTACTGTAGGTCATACTTGCCTGACAAAATATGTGAACAAAACAATGTTGGACTTCTGTTTTTTTAAATGATGCGTCTCCAGTACACCATTCCACAAGGCCCCATGGCCAGAATGTTTCCCCCCACCACCCCCACACCCCCCTCAAACGTAATTAGGCTCAGGTGGTGGCTAATGGCCTAGTCATGTATGTGGAAGGTTGGAGGCCCAGAAGGATGGGGGGGGATCCCGTCAGCGACCCAAAAACAGGACAGGAGGCTGTGATTTGAATCCATCTTAACGGACCAATTTCAAAATGTGCTCGGTGGTGCTGCAGGCCTATTCGTGTTGAGTACTTATTGTGGTGCATTGTGAGAGCAGCACAGCACAATGAATTGAACTACATCAAAAGGCCCATCTGATCAACTCCTTTACTATGTTTACACTGTTGACCACAGAGGATTGTGACTCTTGTATGTTCTTTTCGTCAAAAAGAACAGCAATATGTGTTCATTCTCAATCCAGCATAGAAATGCTGGATGGGTTTCCCTTACATTTGATCTTGCTGGCAACTGAATGAATAACACATCACTGATCTACATCTCTGATTAATAAATTACTGGAAAATCTGTTGCAATGTATTCTTAGTGTTTTTCAAAGGGAGTGGCGGGTAGTCTTCTAAAATCTTAAGCATACCTTAAGCAAATATCTATACAGCCCACACATTTTATAAAGGCAAAGCAATTACTTTAACGCCCTTCGGTTCATAATTATTTGCAGTGAGGGCCAACGTATTTCTGCACCTGAGAATTACCCACTGGGACTGAAACATCAGCAGTGATCTACAGAAGTACATTTGCGGGCTTCTTCCCTAGAGAGATCTGCATTGGACTGTGGAGCTCTGTAAACAATGTTACTTAAATCAACACACACACACAAGCACACACACACTCACACACACACACACACACACACACACACACACACACACACACACACACACACACACACACTTCCTAAAATTCCTAAAATATACACCAAGCCACACCACATCTAATCACTTTAAGAGCAGTGCCCTAAAAAATATATTTTAGTTCACTGCATCAGTGTAAAGAAAAATCATTCACAGAGCTCATCCTTCATATCACCACAGCAGCCAAAACTGGTACTCAGAAAGTGACACGCTGACATGCCTAAAAAAGGAGACCCAGCACATCTCAAAGCCGCAAGGAGATTGAAGTGCAGTGCTCTGGCATCGGCTCCCTCCTTCATTTTAATGACACACACACAAGCACACACACAGACAGACAGACACACACACACACACACACACACACACACACACACACACACACACACACACACACACACGCATCCCAGCATCCATATTTAAAAAGAAACAACATTCTAGTCGAGTCGTATAGCGTGGCTATCAAGCTTCTGGCTAGAGAAATAACGTATCTGTGTTGGTGTATGACTCATCTAGTGAATGATGTAGGATATGACTACAGATACACAATCTTTGTAAACATCAGTGTGTGTTCTTGTTCGTTTCTCATTTACTCGTCAACAGAGCTTTTCTGATCCTTGATTTCACACTACTGGCCGGTTTAGATTGACAGGAGTCAGACTAGGTCATTCAATCTTAATGGAACAACAGCCCCGTGCGAGCAAAGCCTTTTGAAAAGTACTGCTCGCCGCCGAGCTCACTGAGTCTACTCCACTGACTTCTCACTCATTTAGTTTCCTATATAAAACTTTACTGCAGCATTATACCTGACTCTGGGCTGCACACTCATTGCTCTTGTTTTTTCAACAGTTAAAACCAAGGACATATTCAGGTTGCACCTCTTTATCATGTTATCTTGCCTGAATACTAAATGCTCGGCTGACTTAAGTGGGAATGGCTCGCTCTTACCCTTGAAATGCACACAGGGAACTGAGCCACAATCAAGTGGCATGAGAAGAACTGAATCGATGTTGAGGGATTGCTCATCGGCTGACCAACCAACCGCTCCTGCCCAACCGCAGAGAGACCAGCGATGGACAGGATGATGAAAGTAAAGCAAAGGGAGCATGTACGTAAATCATACATACAAGGGAAATATTTGTATGATGTGGGTGTGCATGTGTGACAGAGATAGAGAGAGAGAGAGAGAGAGAGAGAGGGAGGGAGGGAGGGAGGAAGATACAGAGGGATGAGAAGGAGGAAGACAGAGTGCAGGAGGGAGGGGTGTGAGGAAAAAAAGGGAAGCAGCTTTGGCACACTGCATTAATAGTCGGAGCACATAGAGCATGGAGGCACATTCATTATTCAGCAGCTAAGTCACCATGTATAGTAATTAAACACAAAATCACAGCTGGAAATAGAGGTCGCTATTATAGGTAAAATCTAGATTGTGCTGGCATGGTGCTCTCAGTTGGCAGATTCAACAAGTCTTCATTTGAACAGGCAAATGATTGCAGATCATAGATATTGCAGTCCCATTTTAGAAGAAATGGTCTCCTAAGCAAGTAAAGTACACAAGGCGAAAGAAATGGGGGGCCTACGCACACAATATCTACATCCAAACAACTAACATGCCACAGAATGGAAGAGAGGGAAAGAGGGGAATCAGAAATGACTGGATCCCCATGCACAAATGCTGGAGCAACAGCTCACACGACTCTCATCCCCTGAATACAGATTGCATTACACAGGCAATCCTCTCAAAGAGTCTTTGGTGCTGGAGGTGCCCACTGACATGGCAGGGCTGTGGAGAAGACAACATGACCCACAGCAAAGCGCCATGTCCTGCAATTAATAAGGGAGGAGATCCCATATCAGCAGTCGCTGCTCAATATCTCTGTAGGTCAAGCTGGCACGACAAGCGTTGGGGTTCATTGTCGCATGCATTAGCCATTTGCATGCAGAGGAGCCAGAGAGGCGAGTGGAGGGGCGCTGTGTGCAAGTTCCTGACAGTGCACGATAAATCTCCACGGACTGACCTAGGCTGGGTTTTGGGCTGCGGGATGAGATGGCCCCGGCTTGATTAATTGAGAGACGTATGGAATGCCCTCGTTTGTTTATGCTCCCATCAGTTGGGAGATAATCCTCTAGGACATGCTGATTCCACTTACAGGAATGAGCGGTGACTGAGCTGCTGCCACAGCCCACCCATTCATCATGAAGGTGCATCCACCGGTTTACACACACACACACACACACACACACACACACACACTGGGCCCCTGAGTTACGGCTCCAGGCCTCGTCATACCCTGCCTGACACTGTTACGAGTTCATATGAAGGCACACATTATGTGTCTTAAACGGCCTGGGACTTGAGTTCACAGATGAGGTGCTTAGTAATCCAAACTCGGGGAAAGCCGGTGGAATTATAATCAGGTAACCGGGCCAGTTTTGTTTTCCTGCTTAAAATGATAATCTCACTGTAGCCATGCAGTCCTCCCTAGTAATTAGTATTGACTGCATGGGGCAAGGACAATTGGAACACTCAGCAGTGAGCAATCCAGCACACATAAATTCAGTGCATCTTGAGCTTTTGAGTGGATTGTGTCTCGGAGGAGGACACAGCATGCCCCCATCCATCCTGTTAGCTGAAATTTATGCTCTCCAACAGGCAGGAGCTGTTGAGTATCAAGTCCACTGTGTGATGAAATCAGACTGTATTAAGGTGCTGGAAAATGTGGTCGGACCACGGCTGTCCACGTGGGCAAATAGATGTTATTGGTTGGGTGCGGGCTCTGCTAGAATAATGGCAAATGTCAATATGTGGTTGCATGCACACTTTAGATGTGTGAGCACAGCAGGTTAATGTCACCCTGCTGGCTCTCGCACATTGTTTTATAGAACAATCTGCCTCATTTTCTGTGGTGCACGCTTGCTATGTGGGTTTATAATTGATTACTTGAGGCATGCTTTAACGCCGTTAAAGCTGACAGAGGTGAAAAATAGCCAAGCAGAATTCTCGTCAAGGTTTCTACATTACTCTCTGATTTAGCCATGTCTGCTTCTGTTGTGTCTGGACACAAGTCCAAATTGAGACCAAGCTGTATTAATTACAACTGGGACATCTCCACATCTCCACATCTCCTCATCTCCACATCTCCACATCTCCACATCTCCTCATCTCCACATCTCCACATCTCCACATCTCCTCATCTCCTCATCTCCACATCTCCTCATCTCCACATCTCCACATCTCTGCTCTAATCACTCAGTGTTTTATCGCCCTCATTAATAGTACACAATGTTCCATTTGGATCATCAATTTGATATGCTGTGAAGTGTGTGGGGGGGGGGGGGGGGGGGGGACTTAATAAATGTTTAGCTCAAAGGCTGTTTGGGGTCCTGTAGTTTAATACTTTATGCTCAGACGCATATTGTAACAGCACTCACAAATGCTGTAAAATAATCCTGCTCACAAATGCTATGATATGATTATTTCCGAGGACAATGTTTTATTTAGCTTTGTTTGTCAGACTTGATCCATTAAATCTACACCTAGGTGTGTGTCTTCTCACCCCTGTTTGAAGCATCCTGGCAGCCCTCCAGTCTGCCAGATGCCCCTCAGACAGGGTATTCCAGATTGTCAGAGCATGGCGTCAGACATCTGCTGCAGGACTAAACTGCTGTAGCACATTTATGCTTTCAGTTCATCTGCTCTCTCTTGGGCAATGTTCCATTTCCCAACATTCAAATCTATCTGTTGGTTTCCATTTCCTAAAATGGCAAACACATTTGAAAATGACAATGACAAAAAAGGCTAATGATTTTGCTTGACTGAAATGATTTATGCCTCTTTGAATGTCTGTTCACCATTTATTGAGACAACGCCACTCTCATTTCAACAATTCTAGCATCACTCCCAAACTTGAAATAAGACAGACATGTCAAACAAACTAATGGTCAAATTATTATTGCAAATGAACAATCGTTTGGACTAAGGGAAGAAGGAGCCTACTAGGTTACTACATCGGTGTACGAAACAGCTCTATTACTGTTGCTCAGCTCTATCATAGATCACACTTCTGAGGTAGTGTGTGTTTTGAAAGGTAATTAGAGATTCATGAATTCATTTTCATGACATACGATCATGTGGGCAGTTAAAAAAAACCTGTCATTCCCAACAACCACTCAAGCTATATGTTATTTTGTGATCCAGGTCTATAACAATGCAAGTACAGCTCACAGCTCAACGTTATTAAACATATTGCCACAAAAGATTTGCAACATAGACAAGAGTGATGGTGCTCATTAGCTAGCTTGAATGACTAGTCCTGCTTTAACAAAAGACTCGGTAATTCACATTATTTGTTATTTTCATTACAGTTTTGTTGTGATTACATACTATAGAGCAAAATCAATCATGCCATTAGACGGGTAAATGTCCTTGGCTTTTAATTGACACCATTCTAATGATGTCACATCAATATGTTTAACTTTGTGATGTAGAGAAGCAGTGTTTTCTCCCATCCTTCAGCCTATTCATTACAGCTTAATCATGATTGACTGGTTATCAAGTGAGACATGACATGTTACTTCTGATAGAAATAGCCCAAAATCTGATTTCCTTGCATTCAAATTTTTGAAGACAGTGTAATTCCTCATTTCATGCACATCATGTGGTCCCATGATCCTTATCCAATGCCAATTTTAGCCTTAAATGTCAACACTGCAATTTTCCCTGTGGGAACTTAGTTGATACTCTAGTTGATATAACATTGTTCTATCTAAATCATTTATGTTCATCAACTTTGAAGCTCTATCATTTCAGTTTTTACAGTGATATGATAACTTGTTAAAAAACATATGCCTAAGTCAGGGTGTCTATTTAAAGCATATACACTCATAACAGGACTGAATATGCTTTAGTTCAAGTTTTTGATTGCATCAAAGACAAAGGTGACATGATTTTGTTAAGAATTACAGTATTGTGCATTCACACTATGTGTCATATTTTAATTCACGTGACTGGAGACAGAAAGCAAAATAAAATTCTGTTTCATTTAACAAATACAATAGAAAATGGTTTTAATAGCTAACAATCAATCATGTTTCATCTCAACAGCCCAGAGTGTCTCTCCCCTGAATCACTGTCACGGTTTTGTTGTTGGTGCATGTTGGAGAAATGTGACCTGTGTATGCCATCCTGAGACTGTCTTTGTCTGCGTTTTTGTTTCTGTTTATACTAGGTGACATTTTCATTAAAAATGAATGACACATTGAGGTTTGTTTTGGTTGGAATAACATCTGTGTCTTATGTATTAACATCAGAGATGGCCAAGTGAGAAACAGATATGATGTTACTCCCATGAAGATTTTTTACAGCACTAGCTGATTGGGACATTCATCAGCATTGTGACTTCACATACCTACGGTACATGGTTGTTCCACAGTGATGGTCACAGCTGCTTAACATTCCTTTCAGTTCCTCCTCTTGGTTTAAATTCTCAAGGTCTATGTGGATTCAGAAACCACAAGATTAATAAAGGACCAGAATCAGAGAAAAAATGGCTAAAAGCCACATGCGGTAATCAGAGTCAGGAATGTAGTTTGTTGGTAGGCAGACTGAACGGAAGCATAACTACAATCAATTCCATGCTTAGTTAGATGGAAATGTCTGTATTTAAAACCACTACTTGCTCCTACTGGCAGCCTCCCTGTCAATGTATGTGTAATCTTATTCCTTTGCTTGCTGTAAGTATTGATGCCTTCCCCCAGGAGGACAAATAAAAACACTCACAGCTGAATTCACAGTAAGTGCAGGCTTACTTCCCAGCGTACAGTAGCAGGTAGA
The DNA here is from genome assembly GCF_018492685.1 of Alosa sapidissima. Classification (NCBI taxonomy): domain Eukaryota; kingdom Metazoa; phylum Chordata; class Actinopteri; order Clupeiformes; family Clupeidae; genus Alosa; species Alosa sapidissima. The sequence goes on from NC_055970.1 coordinate 31,554,084, forward strand.
GCAAAGTAATGTCACCTCCATGTAAACTAGTCCACTTGTGCTTAAATGGCAGGAATTAACGTGGCTAATGGAGGCAGTATTGGCTGAGTGGGCTGTTTTCCATGGCATACACGTCCTGCCCACAGGGGATAGAACCGTTTCTGGCCTATTGCCCCTGGTGACCCATTTAACAAATTAACAGTCAACTTCACCAGTCCAATGTTTTATTCCTGTACTTTTGCACTTCAAACTCACCCAGGTCAGTTAAATATATTCACGGGTCTCTTTTCAAGCAATACAAATTTAGAGCACAGCATAACCAAAAGCCTGTGCTCCATGCCCCTGTAACCACACAGCAATCTGACTCATCAATATAACTGAGAATGACCTTTAACTGATTTATTTGTTAAGAAAAGTATATGTGCCAGCCTGACTTACATGGCTTTGAGGGGATTGCATCACAAGAGATTTTATTCATAATCCACTTTAACTGTGAAAAATACATAATTCTCCTTGAGTCATGAATCTTTTTAACCTCACAACGGATACAAATATTCATCATATGATTTACATCATAAATACATGAAATAAAGAAAATGAAATACATGTAGATGTCCTCTACCCTGCACACACACACCGTCACTCACAGACACAGACACACACACCCTCACAGACACAGACACATGCACACACTGTACACATACACACACACACACACACACACACACACACACACACACACTCACAGACACATTTACATACCCCCCCCCCCCCCCCCGCAACCACACACACACAGTGCTTCTATGCTGCCAGTTTTATACTGCTGCGCTATTTTTTTTTTTTTTAAACACCTGAGCCTAATTAAGTGAGGGTGGTATGAAAACTGTGGTTGGGGGTGATCTTGAGGGGTTATGACCAATGGTCTACAAAAGTAATAAGTATTGTGTCAGAAGAGTAAGAAGAATTTACGGATAGAGTTTAATGTACTTTTAATACCCCCCACATAAAGAAATCCTTATTTAGATGATATGGCTGCTGACAGGTTGCACAAACAAAACAGATGGTTTAGACATCCACCTCTTGGATTGTGTGGTCTTCCACACGGGACTGTATGAATATTTCCAGGAAACTAACAGCTAGATGATGTTACTCAATATTATTGCCACAGCAAGTTTCTTTGGCCTTTTTTAGTGTTATGTTCTGCCGTTTAGTTTGGTTGAGTTTCACATACTGTAGATAATCTGCCAGTAACATAGATAGTCCTGCCATCATCCAACATTCTTACTACTTTATCAGTGAATAGTACCACTGTTAATATGTCTAATATCATTTAGTGGTCAGTAAGCAGCAGACACAGGGACTATAAAAAGGTATGACGGAAAATGGTCTGAATTTCTGATCAGTTCAAAACTTCAGAACAAAAGTCTTCCCTGTTGAAGTTCTCTAAGCATCTCACTTAAGAAGGTTTATTTTAAGGATATATTTATTAGTATCCAAAGTGGCCAATAATTATGGTGTGCAAGACGTTTCTTGTGCAGCCGATTTACTAAAATTGTCAATGTACAGTATAGGCCAGTTTACTGATGCCAACATTAGACCAGTGAGGGGGGAGCTACACACAGGATGACACAGGCTATTCTGTGACTGAATTCTGTCATCTTTACATGAACACCAAAACATGTACTTATGTAGCATAAACACTCTTATTTTGAATGTCTATAAGTATATGAAGTTAAGCATAGTCTACACACCGAACACAACAACTCAGTGACTACACTATAATTAACACAAAACTGTTATTTTTTGGTAACACTTGGATAGTTGGATAGTATGTTAACATACAAGTTCAGTATGTCAGATTGTTGTTGAACAATTACTGAACATCACCTTAACCAAATCCATCCCCTAAACATAACCTTAGCCATCACCTTAACCAAATCCATCCCCTAACCGTAACCTTAGCCATAACTTGTAGTTAATTGAGAGTCAACAGATAGCTGTTGATAATCTGAGCATCTGCAGATAGTCTGTGAGCGGACTATCCAAGTTAAGTGTAACCTTTTTTAGATCATTCTTTCTTTTGTTTTGCTTGCAATGCTGGCAAATGACTTGCAACATATCACTATAACATTACCTCAATACTTTTAGAACCTAAAGGACAGGTTCCTTTAAAACAGTTAAAGCATAAACTCTATATGCCTATTGAAACAGCAGCCCACCACCATGAATCATCCAATATTACATAATGTCTTTGGAGAACCACAATGATGCACATTCCCACAGATTGTGACCTGCTGGAAGCAATCTGCAGTAAAAAGTAGCACCTATGCAAAAACAAATGTGGTTCAGTAGACTCATGGCGTTAACATTTAATTGCTCAGACTACTGCATGTTGCCACCCACGTTGTGAGACCGTCATAGTGATCTTCATGAAACCAATGGACACATTAGCCAACGACATAACGGTGTGCAAGACTAATGGATTCTTAACTGAATGTCTTTCATAGAACTCGTACGAACTCACAAGTTGCATATTTGTTACGTCGCTATCTATGAAATGTCTTGCATATTGTCTATGCACCTGACATGAATATTAATGATCTAATTCCGTACTATGGCAAAAAATAATGATAAATGAAGCAACACGAGGGGGGTAAAAAAAAAAACATCACTCAGACGCACTGTCGCACTGCCACTGCCAAGACCCCCCCCCCCCCCCCAATCACCACCACTACCTCATAGATAGATAGATAGATAGATAGATAGATAGATAGATAGATACCTTCATTTGTTTTGCAAATTATAAAGCACTTGTCTGCAGGCGACATAGCCAATTAAACATTTCAAAAGGTTGCATACAATTATTCATGGAATGCATACACCATACTCACTCATTTATAAAACGCTGAAACGTAAGGGGCTGAAAAATAAAATAAAAAAATCCACAGGAGCTTCGACAATCGACACGTTGTACCCTAATCCATGTAGCCTACGATTAGGTGTTTTGTGGGGTAGGCTACCGCGTTTAGGGTGATGGAACAGGTCTATGAATAAAAACAGAAATACAAAAATATTCAAAATATTCAAGAATTTAAAAATCCCAAGCAAGTCAGAGCAGCATTTTCGCCCAAGTTCAATCGGCACCGTCGAATTCTTTTTTCCCCATGGACAGAAAAAAAAATCACGGGGCTCCCAGCATTGCCTCTTCTCAACTGGTATTCCGATGGGGGAAAATCCAGTTTAGTTATCCCGAACAACTGGAATCCACGGGCGTGTGTTCAGCATGTAATGTAGCCTATATTAGAGAGCGCAGGCTATTTCGCCCTAAATGCGAGCCTTTTGTGATAAAACGTGCATCATCTATGTTCCACAGCTCGTAAGCAGCAGTGCCTAAATCCAAGCCGTCTGTGGTTGATTAATGAGTCAAGTGAAAAATAGCTACCTCTGAAGAGATATGTCTCTTGGCCCTGAAGTTTGAAACGACTCCGATATATCGTATATACACGGTCTAATTATTTTTCAGCAATTTTCAGTCAATACTGTTTTTGCTTTCCCTAAAACCTTGGAAATTTGCCGCGGATCCCAAACTGCAGTGTTATCATGGTAACGGTTCCATGGCTCTAAAATGCTCCAACTGCCCATCGATTCCGTTTACGAGCTGTATCCGAAGACCATCATCAACTCCTCTCAGTGGCAGTGCTCTGTCATCCAGCTGGTGACTTGGACGCTATAGAACTGTTCACGTCTGTATCCGCAGAGCGGCTCTCTAAGGTGAATGAAACGAACCAACAAAAGGGGGTCAAAAAGACAATTGCCTTGTAAGCTTATCAAAGTAGCCTACATGCGGTTCCTCCTTATGAAAGAACGCACTGATGCAGTTTCCATCGTCTACACATCTCCTGCGGTTCCTGAGGCGAATGGAGGACGCTCCGCATCTCAAATAGGCAAGATGTTACCTCTCTAGGCACTGCTTGGAACTGATAGATGCTGCTACTTGGACAACCCACTGTGTTAGATAGAATGGAAGCAGTTAAAGCAAGTGTGAAATGCGTATTATAATTGTAACATTGTATGGTGTTATGCTATGGACTGCATGCAGAATGTTGCCTGCTGTGCGCTGCGATCAGGCATGCAATCATTGATTAAATTGTGTAATTTCAGTAATGTACTGTCAGGTTGGACTGTGCAGGTTTGACACCCCCAGCAGTTCCCTGACCAGGTGGAGGGGTTGGATGCTGTTAAACTGAATTGTTGCTGGACTGGGATAGGCTGTCACATGTTGCGACCCCCTGCGCCCCCATCTGGCCGTGGTGTGACAATACAGAGGCAGTGGGTGGTAGCTGAGCAGTTCATTCCAGTGCCCACACCTGTAGAGGTGTGCATGCGTAAGAGCAAAAATATACCTTCCTCTTCCTTTCCTAATTTAAAAGTCTTACTTACACACACATGCCTGCACTGTGGTGCTCTTCATTGTGGTGCTCTTCATTGTTTTCTATGCACCATACCCCATATGTGTATTACAACCCCAAAACAGAAAAAGTTGGGACGTTGTGTAAAATGCAAAAATAAACAGAATGTGATAATATACAAGTCTCGTAAACCCATATTTAGCAGCAAAAAGGACATAGACAACATATCAAATGTTGAAAATGAAAATTTAGACTATTTCATGGAAATATATGTTAATTTTGAATTTAATGCCAGCAACATGTTTCAAAAAAAGTTGGGACGGGAGCATGTTTACCACTGTGCTGCTTCACCTCTTCATTTAACAAAATTCTGTAAATGTTTAGGAACCGTGGAGACCATTGGCTACAGTTCTGAGAATAAAATTTTGTCCCATTAATCCCCAATATAGGATTTCAGTTGCTCAACAGTATGGGGTATTCTTAGTCATGTTTTTCATGCCGTCTTAGCACCTGGACTCTTCCTCTATAGAGAAATACTATTTAAATATGTGCAGAATTCATTTTGGCATTATTTTCCTGAAATATTCAAGGTCGTCCCTGGAAAAGACATTGCCTGGATGGCAGTATATGTTGCTCAAAACCTGTATACATCATTCAGAATTGATTGTGCTTTGCCAAATGTGCAAGATGCCCATGCTGTAGGCACTAATGCTCCTCCACACCGTCATACATGTTGGGTTCGGAACTGAGCAGTAAAACAAGTTGGATAGGTTGGATACTTGGATAGGCCCTCTCCTCTTTAGCCCAAATGAGTCCATGATTTCCAAAAAAGAATGGCAAACTTTGATTGGTCTAACCACAGGACCTTTTCCCACGTTACCTCAGTCCATTTTAAACAAGCTCAGGCCCAGATAAGAGGGTGGTATTTTCTGTATCATGTCTCAATACAATTTTAGCTGTTACAATGTTGGCTGCAGTTTTTTAATTGATATTAAACTGTGCACATAGACAATGGTTATATGGATTCCAGTTTCTTCCAGTAGCAGCAACTGGAATCCATGCATTTCCACTGAATTATTTTTGGAATCTGATCCCTTATCATACCTGTTCATTCTTACTCGTCGCTCGACTTATCGTGACTAAATTCAAGATGGCTGCAAACGCTAAACTTCGTGAAGATACTGTCTGTATAAATCGTCTTGTAAGTAAACTACCAGTGCTTTTTCAAAGTTCTCAATGTCTCGTTTTAAATGTCAGGGCCCTCGGAAGTCTACCAATGAAGTGTGGAGATACATTGAGCCTCGTAAATGGGTGTAAAACAGTGATTTATTTGCATGGCTAGCCCGATGCCGAAGCACCACTATTGAAAAAGCTGTTGGTAGCCTCGGCTAACTAGCGCCAGATTTTGGAGTGCAGGGGACAAGCCGAGATGGGCTATGAGACATACGTTCACACTCGGTATCATGTTTCAATACACTTTAGGTCAATATCACACCGGAATTCTCCTTTAACTCCGCAAATACTTCACAATTTCATGTTAAGTCAAAGTCAAAGTCTGCTTTATTGTCAATTTCTTCACATGTCAAGACATACAAAGAGATCGAAATTACGTTTCCCACTATCCCACAGTGGAGACAAGACATATTTTACCAATTAGGTCCATAGACAAACATAACATTCAAGTAAACATTCAAGTAACATTCAAGTAAACAATATAAAAAGTAAAAATAAGAAGGCACATACAATAAAGAAATAAGAGCAGCAAAATTTGGGTTGAAATTGTGCAATTGTGCATACAGTAGACAGTAAATATAATAGTGCAAAAGTCAGGCCAATAAATGGCTGAGGTAGTTCTGTTTGACCTAAGTATGCAAGTGGCATAGTGGTGCAAGTTATGTAAGAGCAGCAGAAGTGTGTTCAGACGTGTTTTCAGGACAACAGGACAACAACAACAAGTTGCAAAGTGTGCAAGTGTACAAGTGGAGTAGTGCAAGTGGAGTAGTGCAAGGCAGCCATTGTGGGTCCAAAGTCCAGGATGTTATGTAGCTGAGGGTGGAGGGGGGAGAGAGTTCAGCATCCTAACAGCCTGGTGTATGAAGCTGTTGGTGAGTCTGGTGGTGCGGGAGCGCAGGCTTCTGTACCTCTTCCCAGAGGGCAGTAGATCAAACAAATTGTGAGCGGGGTGACTTGCATCACTCACAATTGTGGTCGCCTTGCGGGTGAGGTGGGAGGTGTAAATGTCCTTCAGGGAGGGGAGTGAAGCACCAATAATCCTTCCAGCTGTGTTCACTATGCGCTGCAGGGCTTTCCTGTTGTATTCAGTGCAGCTTCCGCCCCACACAGCGATACAGCTGGAGAGGATACTCTCAATGGTGCCTCGGTAGAATGTGGTCATAATGGCTGGTGGAGCACTTGCTCGCCTAAGTTTCCGCAGGAAGTACAGGCGGCGCTGAGCTTTCTTCGCCAGTGATGCAGTGTTGGTGGTCCAGGAGAGGTCTTCACTGATGTGCACCCCCAGGAATTTGGTGCTGCTCACTCTCTCCACCACAGCACCGTCGATGGTCAGTGGCAGGTGTTGGGTGTGACCTCTCCGGAAGTCAACAACAATCTCCTTGGTCTTGCTGACATTCAGCAGGAGGTTGCTGTCCCTGCACCACGTGGTCAGAAGGTCGACCTCCAACCTGTATTGAGAAGCATGTTAAGAAGCATTAAAATTACATTGTTTTATCATGTGATATATGAGTGATAAATACCCCTACATCTTTACTTCTAAGAGTCCCTGCCTCTCTGGGATGCTCTTTTTCATACCCAATCGTGTTGCCACTTACCCTAATTAGTTGTGAAACATTCTTCCTTTTGCTTTCTTTATCATTACACAACTTTTCCAGCATTTTATTACCCCGTCCCAACTTTTTTTGAAACAGGTTGCTGTTATCAAATTCGAAATTAGCATATATTTTCCACAAAATAGTCAAATTTGTCATTTTCAACATTTGATATGTTGTCTGTGTCCTTTTTGCAACTAAATATGAGTTTAAGAGATTTGCAGATTATTACATTCTGTTTTTATTCACGTTTTACACAATGTCCCAACTTTTTCTGTTTTGGGGTTGTATTTCAGTGTAGTTTCCTCATATTTAGAGTCCTGTGGAATTGCTGTTTTGCACGCCTTTATGCTACTGTGTCAGTCAAGATGGCCACAATACCCTAAAATAATATTTAATCTCAATCTCATACATGTTTGTTGCTCATGTTTACCACTGAAGCAAGAGCACCTCAGATGGCACTGTACCTGTGTACTCCTCCTGTGTATAGATTCCTAGGATGGCAGAGGTGGCTCAAGACCAGCAAGCCAACAGTGCCCTTCACATACACAGTAGCAACAAAATCCAACCTCTCTTGTCCTGCAATCTGTAAAGAGGCAGTGCTGTTTTCAGTGAGCAGGCAATTACATGCAGAAGGTCACAGAATCTTATCAAATTGTTCTCATGTATCTCTCCACATCACTCGTTTTCTTTTACCTGCAGCTCTCACCAGCCTCTAAAGCGCTGCAGCTTATCCCCAGTCCCTCTGCAGACAGTTTATGTGAGAGTTCAAATTAGCCATGTCTCCAAGTCCAACAAATGGTATTCGGACTTGTTTTGTGCAGGGCTGGCGTGGACAAAGGACATTAGTGTGGCCTTCAGCTTTGGCTCTGCAGAGCTATTCATTGTGCACGGTAGACTCCCTGTACATTTCACTGGGCTTAGGGCTATGTTGGACTTAGTAATTCACAGAATACACAACACACACACACACACACACACACACACACACACACACACACACACACACACACACACACACACACACACACTATGGTGAAATAAATTATCTGGACAAAATCAACAGTGTGACAGTGACAGTGTCTTAGAAGACTATTTGGTAGTAAATGGTCGCACTGGTGTCCTACTTATCTACCTGTCAACCCTTACAGGATCCTCAATAATCCATATATAACAATACAATCTCAGTGTCAAAGTTGTTTAGACAACCAGCAGCAAATACTCTGGAATTAGTTTTAAATAAATGATGTAGTCAAAAAGATACAATGTGGGTGGACTGCACAATGCACATAATACTCTTCAATATGAATCCTTAAAGCGCCAGTGTGCAGGACTACCCCTTTTGAGGTGTATGGGCAACTAGTTTTGGTATCCGGTCCTATATCCATGGTCTAGTTAGAACAATCTGTCTCACCACAGGGGGTGGGCAATTCTGTCTATATGTATATGGTGATCTGTGATGTGTGGAAATCAGTTTCAGTCTTCATTTGGGAAATACATGGAACTGTTATTAGAGAACATCAACCATCTGTAATCAAATCAATGATCCAAAAACACAGAGCAAAGTACTACTAGTACTGGTTACATAAATCTTAAAAATAACTTGGTTTCTTCTTGGAACATCTTAGAGAAAGTTTTTCAGCCTCAGCGATTTATTAAAAGTTTGCTCAAATTTAAGCTTTGAAATAAATATAATTAAATGCGTTATAAATACAGAGAAGCAGGACATCTTAAATGCAGTCTCAACAACCCCCCCCCCCCCCCCCAACACACACACACACACACACACACACACACACACTGTGGAGGACCCTGTTAGTCTATTTGCTTTCATTTCCTTGCAATCTTTTTTTTCATTCCTTGCAACTTAATAAATCTGTTCAGATCTTCAATTTGCGGAGTCTGACTGGTGTGGTGAGAGTACATGAATAAATACTACGCAAAGTGATGTTGAAAAAGGCCAGTGCAAGTACACTGATGGTGATTGTTCAACTGTCTGAGGCATTTCCGTTTTACTTCAATTGATAATGTTTGCCCCTAGCTGGAGAAATGCCTCAATGATCTAAAAGGTCCAATGGAAAGGTCATCTATGGACAGATAGCCTATCTGTTTTAACTTTTGTAATGTTGTATTTTTTGGTTGCTTTGGACAAAGAACACAGTATATGTCATTGGGGACCTTACCCTTTGCTAACCTTGCAACATAATCAATGTTGACAAATGAGCAAATCTGTCTCACTGTCATGTATCAATATGGAACAGCAGTGAACCTCATTGAAATGCTAGGTATTAAAACATATTCCAATGTTCAAACTCTGCAACCTTACGAGAAAAAATCTGACTCACCTCTAAAAATGGATTTGATTAATTTCTAAAATATATCTGTGTGCAGAAGTACAGAGAAAAACAACCAAGGTTAGAAACTGTTTAAATAACATATTAAACAATAAACAGTTTAGACTGCTGTTCTCAGATAGTGTTTCTCAGATAGTGTTTCTATTCAACAATGTGCTGAAAGGACCTGAAGAGCAGTATAAAACCCTTGTATACCACGTATCACTCATTGACATGCAGATCAGACCATATAGCACACAGTGTCCCTGGGAGCCCAAGCCATGACCTCTTTGTTGAGCGCTTGGTTCCAACTGTGTGCACATTATTCAAAGGAGCACGGCAGCAGCTAGACCCAGCTGGAGCAACCGCTTACATGTACCTGATCAGTGAGATCTTGGAGTGGTACTACACCTCTCGGCACACTGACAGCACGCGACTTCCTCCAGCCCAGTCCGCCTTGTGAACAGCAGCAGCAGCAGCCACGCAAGATTTGGCCTTGTTTCAACCACCTCAGATGCAGACGTCTGGAAAGGATTCATACAGTCTCCTCCATCATAGATGAGTCAATAGCAAGTGAAGACACAGAAACACAGCCTTCTTTGCTTAGATCTTAAATCTTATAAAAAATAGTTCATTTACCAAAATATTAATGCTGACAACACGGGAATTAAAGATGAAAAACATGTATTTTACATGTAAAAGTACTCAAGCTCTTCTCTGCATTAAGGGTTACAGCAGAGAGTTATGTCTTTATTCGTGCATATGCTCGCATGACCTTGGAATCAGAAGTGGTGAGTCACAGAAATGCCTTTAAGAGCCAGATTAATAGAATGAAAAATATGTAGGCTTCCTTTCAGAATCTTCAATGAAATTCTAGCTGTATGTTCAGTGTTCAAATTGTTTAAAAAGCACACAATTGTGCACTGGCTCTGTAAATGGGAAACAGCCTTGTAGTGAGAGTAGGGCCTTCAAGAGTGCATAAGGCAGAAGTGTCATTTGTTTGGATACTGCAAGCATGCAATATTCAACAAATTTTCACCAGAATCGTGCAACATGTTTACATCACTGACATCCCCACTACAGAATATGCCTTATGTCCCTGGACTTAGCTGCTGTTGTGTATTTAATCATTTTTGAATAACATGGGGGGGGGGCAGCTTCACGCAGATCAGTGCAGTGACACACAGTAGCCTATACAGAGGTCAGCATTCAAAATTACTGATGAAATAGGGGAAAATGGTTTGTGTGTTAGAATCTCAAATAGGACATTTTCTTTGTGAATTCCTGCACAAATGTTATATCCTTGGTGAAATGTATAATCCTAACTATGAAATAAATTAACCTTAGCATTTACTTTTTTGTAACGATGCCTCTCTCAATGTACCTTAGCTAGATAAGGCTCTCTAATGTGGTTAGACTGTTCCAGTAGATTTTATTTATTTTTTTTCTTTTTAAACCACCAAGATCACAAAGAACAAAGAGTCAGCACTTAATTTTACAATGCTTCATCCAGAATGAATTATGCAGTTTTTATGGGCAATGCTTTGATCTTTTTTGGGACATAAAAATATGAAATGATGAAAAAGGAGAAATTGGAAAAGTTGAGTGTCCATTTCGTAATCAAGCCGCCTAAGATCATAAGATTCTCTCATCATAGACACCGGTCTGTGATATTGTCATGACATAATCAACATATCAAAATGTAGCCTTTTCATACACAATGGACTCTGTTAAAATAATTCACATTCATTCCACAGCCATGTCAAAAAAAATACAGTATTTTTAAATGCATCCTTTTTTTCAACGGAGACCACATTTAAGATGCCTTGCTATGCTGAATGAATTTCTATTTAAATCAAAGTTCCATGTGTGTATGTGTGTGTGACTGTTTACTTAGCTGTACAGGACACCCTCTCATGACCAGCACTTGCATCAGTGCGTTAAGCAGTCTGTTAAAAGCTGGCCAGAGTGCAAATCCATCGCCTGACTAGGAGAGACTTGAAAAGCCCAGAAAGCAAAGTCTGTCAGAGAAATGTAGTTTTCTAAAACTATTGGGGCATTCTTTAAATTATTAACAAGCCTTCCGCTGCACTTGTTTTATCCATACTTACTCAAATATTAACCGGCTTCCTCTAAAAAGAAAAATCCATAAGATGGGACTCAAGCAGAGAATAAAGCCGTAGCCAAAGCTTCTGAACTCTGGTCAAGGGCTTTTTGGGCTCTTTTCATACATATAACATACCACAGCCTGAGCTCAACAGCTGGCTAAGAACTGGTAATGTTATTTCTCATTTCTGTGTCAAATAAACACAGAATGAGACACTGCACATTGTGAGGTTGATGGAAATGCTCCTATCCATGTATTCAGTGATGCTTATAAATTATTTCTCTGGAAAGCCTTGATATGTCCATTTGACTAACAATGCGTGTTTGTGTGATTTCCTAAATTAACTTTAGACAATAAAGATGAAAATAATTTGATCCACTCCATTATCTCAACAGTGTTAACATAATATTTCCCCTTGAATAAACAACATTAATTGTGTCAAGTTAAAACATATTCCCCATTATATCCTTACAAGAGATGCAGTTGTACTCATTTCAGCTGTGAAGAGATATTGACATATGCCTCAAATGGGTAGTGTAGTGCTGTGCCTGTGTATAGACACATTTCTGCCGTCTTAATGAGATAATTCAACAAATGCATTTAGAAAATACATACTGAAAGTGATCTTAGGTAATAATGCGTGTTATAGAAAAAAACTAAAGCAGGGATTAAAAAAAGCAGTGACCAAACACACTGACATTATACCTTCCATACTGACCTATAGGTTCCCACATTCAAAAGTCTTGTAACCTGTTGTGTGGCTCACCAGAAACAGATAAGGAAACAGCAGCTCAGCTGTGGAATTGAAACCAGAGGGACCTCTGCCTGGCTCCACTGCTTGGGGCTGGGGAGACCGCTCCATGGCAAAGCTCCCTCCTCTGTTGATTTCATGCTGTGTCTAACAGCACAAAGACAGGTCTTCGTCAGACTAGACACATTTTGATTCTGCCTCCAGAGAACCCATTTCAGCTCCTCTTGTCTTGTCAGTTTTGATTATGCCCTCCTTGGAACATGACCTTTCCACAACACCATTGGGAAAAAGTGGAATGTAGGGGACAGGAAAACCAATAAATATAAGAGCTTGTCCCCTGTGCCATCACTTAAAGATTTGTTGTCCCATGGGTTACCCTCCTTCAAAGGAGAACTTTCATTGAATCTCAGTGAATTGTTGGTGGTGTGTTACCGCATTTCTGCCCTATCAATATTCTGTGGAATAAGCAGGTGTGTGAGTAGCAGTAGCAGATGTCTTGAGAAAAGGGGACATGTTAGTTCTTCAGAGGAAAATGTATTAAAATGATACTTCCATTGCTGTGATCTCATTGATTACAGAGAAAACCACCCAGCATTGATCATTTATGTAACCTCTGTTTATCTCTCTTTGTTATGACGGATTATGACTGATCATTGCTAAGCATGTTACTGGGTGAAAAAGAGGCAAGGACCGATAACAAAATGTTCCATATCTTCCTTCCTATGTCTGTTGCCTGGAGGAACAGGAAATCAATAAGGACTTTAGTGCTCATTTGGGATTTCACATATTTCAGTTTTACCCATACGTAATTTCCTCCCTGTGAGTCGAGAATTGATTAAAACTACCCATGACATCTCACATTAGTGAGTGGCAAAATTGAAGGGTATTTCTGAGTTTGATGACAAACGGTGTACTGCTGAGATGTGTTGTTTCGAGCAGTGGAAATCCAGACACAACTGTTTTAGGCAAACACCACTGTCTGTTTCCAACCAACAGTAATGCTCACACTCTTGTGGTCCTGTAAGCGTCACTGAATCTCTCTACTTCTCCTCTTTCTCCCTTAACTTTTGAAGCAACACAATGTATTTTTCTTTACCTGAAAATACCATCTCATTTTGATGCCAGACTTATGTGCAATAAGGAGAATGGACTCTCTGACATAGGCGATACGTGCCCAGAAAGTCTGGTGTTGCACTGTCGGGGGCAGGAGCATGAGTGAGCCTTTTCATTGGCGCTAAATGGGAACCCAGTGTGTTTAAAACTGAAGAAAAGGGGAGATCCAACATCGTGCTGCTTTAACTATTTTTAAGTGTTCTTAGAATGTGGGCAATTGTTATGAGATCACACTGTGAACAAAAGTCTTGTCAAGTTAACTCTTAAAAGGCTTTGCCTAGTGTCATCATCAAATAGCCATATCACCACAATCACCAACCACTAATTATCACAGAAAATGTATTCATCTGAAGGTCATTTTGTGAAGATACTGCACAAGACCCTATAGTTTGTTTTAACATTGTGAGCATGACATTAAAACATCTCCAAACTCTGACTGCAGATCCAAATAAAACCTTTTTATTTTGAGTCCCATGCTACAGACTTGGTCTAGGTGGAGTGGCTTATGACAGTTTCATCCAAATTCATCTGCTCTTTATTTGAGACAACCCTCGGAAGAAAAGGACTAGCAGATGGTGGGGGAAACCACTGTACTCTTCCCAAAACATGCAGCCCCCCTGTGAATTAGCATCGGAACCGCAGACAGAAAAAAGGAAACTGCTCATTCAGAGCACTCCTCCTCATACATCTCCATTCTTGCGTAACCAGATGGAAAGGAAATAACCGTATTCCCAGAACTAAACTTCGCCAAGACGCTGCATATTCCAACAGTCTTCACTCCTACTACCAAAGAACAAGACACACAGTCCTTCTTAAACACAGCACTCTTTTGGTGACATCCTTCTGCACTGCATTCTCCTCTCTCCTGCGCCACTCTCCCCAACCCCCATCTCCCCCTCTTGCTCAGACACACGTGAGTAGACATGGGTACAGTCTAGACTACAAATCAGTATCAGTCTCAAAGACCCAGCTGAGCATTTCAGTGCCAGACACAAGACCCCACACCTAAATAATGCTCTCTTACACAGGTGCGTGCTGTATTCTATCTCCCAAATACTAATGCGCGACTACAGTGCATACTAGTGTCTCATCAGCAATGAGACTGAGAAAAGACCTTCTTTGTTTACATGACAATTTGGCAGAATAATATTGCAGAGCAAATACTGCAGAAATAGAGTGTTCTGTTCATTGCATTTATTAGATTCAGTCCACATTCGTTAGATTGGTCCTAATACCAAATAAGATAGAGCGTCACTGTTGACATTGATTCTGACATCACATCAACGTTGCATCTCCTTTTGGTGTGACATTCCATACAGTAAATAGTGTCATATCAAGTTTAATACTCATAGCTTCTCATGCCTTTATGGATACCAGGTGCTAGAACTGAATTTAGCACAAACCCATGCAGGGTTGTGTATGAGGGTGACTGAAACAAAATGGCCTCCATGGTAAATAAATATCACATACATTATTCCAAACAAATATGAGAGTGGGGATGGAGACAGACTAAAATCCATTGTTTGGTATGTTGGTGTTTAGAGACAGCTAATGAGGCCATCCTCACATACTCTATAGCCACTATTTATTTACCACGCAAAAAGCAAGTGACAAACGCAAGAGGCATTCCATTCCATGCATTACACAAAACCACACTTTGGACTGGCATTTCAAAACCTTGCAAAACTCGCCTAAAAACAATACCTGCATTCTGAGCAATACTCAGCGTGACCTTCAAGCCGTGATGCATGAACAATGGGTGTTGGAAGTGCCATTTCAGATTCAGATTAATTTTCATATTCAGCAGATTCATATTACAGAAATTGGTCAGAGAGTTTTATATGCCAGAGCTGGAGCAAGGAGTCATCAATCACCTTCTCAGACGTGTGTGGCCACAGAGTGCTCCTGTGGCTGTAATCAGCTGTATGAGCAACAGAGAATAACAAAGATTCCAACATTAAAACACCAGGCTGGAGTTATGAAAAAGGTAATGCTGTAAAAGGAAAGAAATAAAAAAGGAAAAATAATTCCTAAAAAAATAACACAGAATTAAAATAATTCCTTCTAAATTATTTATTAGGTAGGCCCTATGGGAGATACTTTATTTAAAGCAGGTGTGTAGCTTACTCTGAAATAGTATAGTGTAAAGTAGCCACTTGACTGTCTTCATAAGAAATGACTCAAGTAGGCCGATGGGCAAATATTCATTTCAGAGCCCTGGGATGTCATCAGACCTTAAGGGCCTTGGAATCACGGCAGAAATTAAGTGCCATATGGTCATCATATGGTGTCTACTGTGAGATAACAGGGTGCTGAAACCCGGTACAAGTAAACCAGGTCAAATCACAGGCATCAGGAGACAAGTGTCGAGTGGATCAACTTCAGAGCACTGTTATACATGTCAGCTATTTATAAGGTATCTTTGCACTAATGTTTTTGGCCTGCTTTATTTTCAATATCACCAGATCCAGCAATCTGCCACATAAGATTGCAATTCAATTTTATGTCCAGACATTCAAGCACAATTTTACTGGTTATAATAAACACATTCTAGCTCAAACATTGGTTCTTATCTCAAAAGCATCAAGTCACATCAATTATGGGCACATGAATACTTTGAGACAATATACCCTAAGCGATGACATACAGTATCATACGGGTCTCATCTATGATACATCTATGATATTGTACAAATCTTGCTCCATCAAGCCATTCATTTATTCACTTTTCAGGAGGACCTTAAGGAATGCAAAAGAATGCTCATAGAATGTGGTTGTCATTAGCATTAATATCAAACATATTTTTCTCTTCAGCATTGCCTTATAAGAAATAGAAAATGGCCTAGCAGATATTTCTGATGGCTCTGTTCAACCGGTTAAGAGAACCATATCTAGTACCTCACACTGTCACACTGACCCATCAGCCTGTATGTCACTAGATCCCTCAGGACTAGAAAAGCCAACTCAGCAGATTTTCTGCATTGATTCATGTCAGAGTACTTTGTACAATTTGCAATGACTCAAAATAAAGGTCACTTTTAAAGGGTTCCCCATGTACGTGGATCAATTATTAATTTACTTGCATTTAGTGCTGACTTGGAAGAATGGAAGTTGGTGATAATTACTTGCAATTTTAACAACTATCGACACAGACAGTTTGGTTATGCAACATGCTTATGTAAAGATTAAGAGAACTTTAAGTAATACTGATTGGTGTTTTGTTTTGTTTTGATTAACGGTTTATGTAATCAGATAAGTGCTATCCACCATCATTTTGATCCTTGTTGATGCTGTGGGAGTCCCAGGCAAATGCCAGTGTCTTTCATTGACTGGGATTTATCTGAGGGTATTACCTAAGAACCCTAAGAATTTGTAGATAAGATAGCTGATTCGCTATCCTGAGAGCTTGCCTTCATCCACATTGCAGTGTAAAGAAACATACTCTACTGTCAGTCAAAAATTTTTGCTGCTGGATGATTCACTCTGTCTCTTATTGGAAAAGGGGCTGAGGCGCTGCACTCCAAATGTGTGGTCTTTCTGTTATTTTAACCATACCCAATTTCGATGAATGGTGGGATTTAGATGAATATCAAGTAGGCACATTGCTTTTGTGTGCATCAGTAGGTCAGGCAGTGTTTATGGTGCATATGAGGACACAAAATGAGCACCTGTAAATGATGCGGATGTGTATTTCATCTTTCATTCCATGTTTTTATACTTAAGTCATGTTTAGGCTTTTTGCTGTAAAAGTATGTGAATAATTTCATCCATATGCAACTCACTGATAAAGTCCAATTTAAATGTCTGGAATACGTTGAAAAGACCTATTTAAATAATCAACAAATATTTCTCCCTGCTTCTTTGGCTTGGAACGGAAATGTTGGTTTCTTATGGTTTTGCAGTGAACTGCTTTTTTGTGTTTGTGTGAACAACTGCTGCCAGAGATAAAGATTGCTGTGGGTCTTTGCATAACAGAGTTCCAGATACGGAGCATGAATATAACACTGCTGCTTTGCTTGTCTGTCTGACTACTGTACATTCTGAGCACAGGAGAGGGGGAGAAAGAAAACTTCACCAATCTCAAGGAGATTGTGTGGTATCACAGAAATGATCAAGGATTCCAGAATTTATTTGGAGCCTTGACCTAACAGTGACACAGCTGTGGATGGAATTGGTGAAAACGTGGTTCCCTCTATTAGAGTTCGATAATGTATGGACCAATAGTCCATGTGGAGCACAATGAAAAGCATCATTTTATGCAACAGTGAATGTAATGACATAATGTATTAAGCAACAACACAACTAGTGGAACTGAAATCGTTTAACAGTGTGAATGACCGAGCAAGTGTCCAGCAGATTGGAATGGTCACTTCTGAACTGTCTTGCTTTCTTCTGTGGGGATTTCCCAGGGATCTGACATGTTCTGTTTTATCTTACTAATTGGTAATTAAAAGGGAAGGCAGCTGGTTAGAGAAAAGGTTTGATATGTCTTTCACTGACAGGTCTTTCATGAGTTTGAATAATGAGAGTGACAGGGCCTTTTCTATGCACTTGATGACATCATCTGACGGATTGAGAGTCCTCGGCTCAGCTGATTCCCTCTGACACTAATGCATGCGTGTCATGGCTCAAGTCCATAACATAGCCTACATTTAAATTCAGCCCCTCTCCCATAATGTATTTCACAGTGAAAACAGTGAAAGCTATTTGCAAAACTAACACCTGATACAGTACTCTGACTTTCATAAGCAGATTTTTGCTCTTTTCCATGTTGTCCTCTTGTCTGCCTGTTTAGTAAACAAATTACTCTTAACTTTTAGTGACCTTCATAACCATCTAAAACTAACTCTTGAATCCCATGGATCTATCTTTACATTAGCCCACATATAGTAGTATGGGGTACAGTATGTGTGCATGAGGGAAATAGTTTTAGTTTAGTGGTAGTTTTAACCCATAATCCAGTGTGAGTGAGTTAAGTTCAATAAAGTAAATGTATATTGTGTTTCCCTGCTTGTGTTAAACTTGCCGAAAGTTAGAAGCTATTTCGATCACACCTTCAACTGTCACCATGGCCTTCTCCTTGAACGATACCATCCTTTTATCTTCTGAGCATCTATAAAACTAATCTGATTTATAAAATCATGTAGCTCACACACAACTTACAGTAACACTGGCAGCTGGTTCTCCCAACCTGCATTGAATTGTGTGAGTATGCATGATCACCATACGAGAAACTCATGAAGCATGTCAAGTGTACCTATGTGAAAAAAGGTTCTGTATTAAAATAACTTATTTTAAAAGGATTGTTTGCCATGTGTCTGGTCTTATTTACTACCGCACACCGGCATATACCAGTAGTATCAACCTTTAAAAACCTCAACAAATAATAATGTGAACGATGAACTCCATGGGTATGATATTTGATATTGCAGTCTAGGTATGTTTTTGGAAAATAGATGATGTAGAAAACCTTCATTTTATTTGAGGATAGTGATCAGTTGAGGTCATTTATTATCACTTACTGTTATACTGTTATAATGATAACTGGAATCATCCAAATGGCTGTGATCAAAAGTTTGCATAACCTTGAATGTTGGGTCTGATAATATACAAACAAGTTGACACACCCAGGTTATTTGTGATTAACGGTAAGTTTCCACACCTATGGCATGTTTGATTATAATTAGGCTAGTGCCTAAATAGTCAATGAGTTCCGTAGCTCTTGTGAGACCACTGCACATTTCACCCAGGGCTGCACTGACTTTGCTAGCCATGGGGAAAGCAAAACAACTGTCAAAATATTTTCAAGAAATATAAGTTGAGCATAAGGATATATACGTTTAAATAAGGACAGGATCTAAAAAGCTGAAAATGCTGGTCAGTAGTGTTCAAAGTCTGATAAACAAGTGGAGAATTACTGGTTCTGTTGAAACCAAGGCACGGTCAGACAGACCAACAAAGATTTCAGCCTCAACTGACAGGAAAATTGGCTGGGATGCAAAGACAGCCTCAAGCTACTTCAGCTGAAGTAGCGGCTTGATTGCAAGAAAGTGGTGTGACTGTTTCAAGATCCACAATAATGCTGTTTATTCCAAACAGCACATAGAAAAGCCTCAGAACTTCAGGAACAAAGTCATATTGAGTGATGAGACTAAAATTAAACGTTATGGTCACAACCATGAATTAAATGCTTGGAGAGGAGTCAACAAGGCCTTCCAACAAGCAACCAACAACCATCCCCACTGTGAAGCATGGAGGTAGGCTAATTCTCTTGGAGGTGATCGTTTTGTGGGGTGTGCTACAAAGGCACAGGAGATTTAGTCCAAATTGATGGAAAGATGAGCATGTTATCAAAAAATACTGATAGACATTTTACACTCCATCCTGCGCATGGGACGCACTTTGACTTTCTAAAATGACAGTGATCCGACACACAAGGCCAAGTAGCTAGGCTACTGTAGCTACAGTAGAAATAAGTGAAGTGGCTATAGTAGAAATAAATGAAGGTTCCATCATTGTTTCCTGACTTCGATATCATTGAGCCAGATATCTTAAGCATGTAGTTCACGCAGGATGACCCAAGAATGTATGGGAACTTGAGGCTTTTTGTCAAAAAGAATGGGCATCTTAAGGTTACCGCCCCTACATTCAAGATTTAAAGCAACACCAAAGAACTTTTCCCCTGTCAAACGCACTATTTGTTTATCCAGCACCGGCTTTGCAAATAACAATGTCCACAGACAAGGTAGAATATGTTGCATGATTTTATGAAAGTACGATGTATTGCGACTTCAGATGCAAGTCAAATTTGTAGTTTCTTATGTCTCATTCCATCGAACTACAGATCCGCTACCCGATCTGGCAAATTTACATAGTGCGGTTATAGCCGATAGAGGGCCGCGAGGCGAATGCAGAAGTGCCGTTCACCCTGTTACGAGTTGATGAACCACTGAAACGATTTTGGAAACATTATTTTAAGGTGCAAAAAACTCTTTGGTGTTGCTTTAAGTTCAGATACTCTTAAGTCTCAGTTGGGTTTCAGCTTGTTACTGAACAATGGATTCAACAAATTATGTTAATCTATTGTCCATTGTACATTATCAACTTAAATCATCCCCAACATCCTGATGTTGACGACAAATTTGCCTGGTAGCTAACATTCAATGTTAGCTTAATTAACTTGCTAATCAGCTAACTTGACATTACCTGAGGAAAATATCCATATGGACATTCTAGAGGATATCCAAATCTGGTCTCATTAAACCTGTTCATGGCATTAGGCTAGCTTGACATACTAAAACTGGAATGAGCTCCTTCAGGTACCGCAAAATCTTCCGACTTCACATGTATTTTCCAACTTACTTGTTGATCTACTGTAACCTGACTCTCGCCAGATGAATTTCGTTCCGCTTAGCCCCGCCTAGCTTCACTCACATCCATCTGGGACCTCTTCCATTGAGAGTGATTTCTGCACCAGATTTTATGGTACAGCCAATCAGGACGCAGGGCGGGAGTTTCATAGATGTGACATAGCGTAGAAGCGACTGTGAGACTGTTATCACAAGTGGCTTATTCAATCATATGCAAGCATTTTTTGATTAGGCCCAGCCTTCTGAAGCAACGCTCCAATGGATTGGTCCCAGATGGATGAGTGGAGCCTGGCGAGAGTCAGGTTAGATCTACTGCACACCCCCTTCAAATATCCAGTTTAATGTCACTGCCTTATTTAGATGACTGGCTAGTCTGTGCCTCAAATCGCAGTCAGGTTGTGCAGAATACGAGGTTCATCAATCACATATAAGCCTTAGGGATGCTTGTTTGTGGGTCTGTGCCTGAACTTTCTCATAATGACACTTACGCTTCACTTACGCTTCAGAGAGTCATGAAACTTTTAACCTTGCTGGAACAGTTTTGTCTCGGCAGGCGGCTGAAAATGGCTCAATTTTAGAGGTTGTTAGGTGTGATTTCAGCAGCAGCAGCAGTGGCCCCCTACTCCCCTTGAGTGAAGGCATGGAGCCTTCTGTTCCTCATGATCCTACAGGTGAGTCATTCAAGGTGAAGACAATGGTGACATCTGAGTGAGGTCAGAAGATGTGTGTTACGACCATAACTGTGGATCTTTCAGGCTGAGGCAATCCAGACAAGAGAAAGAGATGTTTAACCAAGTGTAGGTGAGCCAAACTTCAGTCACATTGATTTTTTAATTTAAAAAGTCTTGAGGATAGGTAGAACGATAGGATCATTCAACGTGAAGAGCGTGGCAACCGTCATTATTCGGTTTCAAAGATCCACAGTTATATCCTTAACCAGTCCATGTGCTATATGTTGCTCCCTGTCTGGTTAGTGTTTTTGTTCACCCTTGCCCATCGTATGATGAGATTAGATAGGCCTACCAATAGCATTTCAGTGTGTAGGTGTCTATCCCTACCCACAAATGTCAGATAAATGTCAGAAGAACCAAAGGCAAAGCTGTGTGTTGAGTTCAGTGCAATTATAGATGGATGGATGGATGGATGGATAGATGGATGGACAGATGGACAGTATAATGCCAGTGCAATAAAACATGATGTGAAATGCTAAACAGTATAATACAGCTAGGGGCTCCTACAGTAGGGGCTCCACTGCCATGAAAGCTACCATCAGGCAGTCTTCCAGTACTGTCGACATGTTGTAGAATAAATACGTAGCACAAAATAGCAACATGCACTAAGCCATCAAAATGTCTAGTGTGCCTACCTATTGCTCACAATCTTTGTTACAGGCAAGATGGCATAAATGAGTTATGGATTACCTTGGCTGTCCTTGACATGTTCATTTCAACAAGCTTGCATTGAATTGCAGTGACTGGACGTGTGGTATAGCTTTATGTACTGAGGTCTATCGTGCCCTATGATCACTTGCTGCTGTGATTCCTCCCTCAGGGCACCAGATAAAAAATGTGAGCAATACATAGATGTTTACACCCATGCCCTCCACATATTGTTTATGTTGTCCTTGTTAACCGTGAAGTCATGTATTATGGTATGTGGAGTATGGAATGCACGTCCCTTAAATCATTTGCAGCATTGCAAGTCAGTGTGACATTATTCTATTTTACATTAAAGTATGTAAAATCAAGTTCAGTCTTTTAAATTCACTCTTTGTTTGATGTATGCTCACCAAACATTTTGCTCCTCATTATGTGTTGCTGCACAGAATATAAACTATAGACAGCCACATCTTATGCTCTGCATGCTGCATGGATCAATACAAATTTGCTGTGTTATGATTTAAGTAAGGATTAAATCACACCCTAGAAGTGTTGTGGTGAGTACTGCTGCACTAGAATTTATAGAAAGATGTGGCCTGTCACAATGCTTTCAATGAGACAGACAGTCATAAGTGCTCGGGGTGAATCGACAGCATATTAATAGTAACACCAAATGGCTAAAATTTTGATTTTAACATAGCGTGTGATTTTAATTTAGTCACATCTTATAAGGATGGAGAGGTTTTTACACTAATTCAGCTTGAGCCTGATTGAGAGACTATTTCTACTCTTTTAAATTAATGGAAAGAACAAGAAAGGTAGCCTAATATATGGTAAATTTCTTGAAGCTGGTTCAAAGTGTACTTTATCTGTACTTTAAAAGGTTGCTATTTTTGCTATTTGTCTTTTGCTCTTGGGAGTTGTCTATAAGGTGATATTTAGCCTGCTGTGTATTTTCATATTCCCCCATACAGGTCTCTGCATATGTGAGGAGAAAAACGGATGGTAGACTTGTTACGCCATCCTTACTGTTCACTCTCCAGGGTCTAATGCTGCAGCTGTGAATCATGTTTAATACTGCACATTCAGCTTTACTGATACTGCCATGTTTTGAGTTATTTTGGTGTGAGGGTAAAATAACTGGCACTGTCAGAGTCACTTCTAATCACTGTTTCACTGGGTTTTCCTTAAGGTGAAATGCTGAGGTCTCTGGCATCTTTGTCCTTCAATATCCATCCATGTCCTTGCATAAAATCAAAGTGCCAAGTGAATGCCTTACTTTTCAAACAATGCAGTCACACACTGCTGTGACGGAATGATGGACAAGATCAGCAACTCGTCTATTTTGAGTTCCCAATAGAAAACAGGGTGCATGTTCACACACAGCTGCAATGTGAGGGTACACATATCATAAGAGTTTAATTCTGTATTCAAACATTACACATCTAAGACATGTACAAAGTGGCTGGGTGTCAGGATGGAGATAAGGCAATGTCATGGTAACTTCTGTTTTCACATCTTCAGGTCACTAGGCACTCTACTTATATGGGGTCCCACTGTCCTAAAAAATGCTAAAGTTTGTCCCCTTTGCCTTTGTGACTAGAGGTATTTTTTCTGTTGTTTTGCATTGGCAGTAAGCATTTTGCCTGCCGTTTTTCCAAAGGCGCCCTGAGCACCACGAATTGAAAAAAAGTTACATTTCCAAACAAAAAAGCGTCCGACGTCATTCATGTTTTTATTAAAACATGGCGCACCACACTTGTTACAAAGGGCAAACCGCCTCCTGTCTGATCTTGCCTTTACGCCAACAGGCCTCAACACTCTACAGCAACCTTCTACTGAAAGGAAGTTGTGTTATCACTGAACAGCATAAGAGCTGCGTGCTGTTTTCTGTTCTGGGACTCACTCTGCTGAACAACACTTTGAAGTCAATAATAAAAGCTTTCAAAGTTTTAAAAAGGAGATGTCCATCAAACCACTCTATTCGTCCAGTCTTCACAATGCAATATAACTGATGTGATATACCACTGAAATATTACTTCGTTGACTCCAACTTAGAGCACAGCAAAGCTGAATGGTGAGGTTGAACATGAACATTAATATGACCTTGACACAGTGTTTAATCATAGCCAACACTGGTCATCGTCTGACCAGTGGTCCAGTGCCGACAGGACCCCGTGATTAAACAGAGGCACTTATGTCTATGTGCAACTCATAGAACAGCAACCACAAAAAGCCAAAAGTGTACAATGCCTCAATGTGTGCTGCATATGATCCTACAGAATCAGACACACAGACTTTTGCGAATGTTGTACTGTAAGCATGCATAAGTGACCCAAAATGTAAATATGCATCCAGAAAGCCACACACTTTAAAGACTCATATTCCAAAATAACAATTAAAAACAGTACTCACCATAAAATTCACATTTCCTTATCATTTTAAGATGTTGTACATGGATCTCTGATGTGCTATTTTTACTCATGCATGCCCTGCTACTGTGGACAGAAATAGTATCAGCAGATATTAAAGCATGCGGTGACCATGACCCCCCCTCTGTACAATCATATAGGGAAAGATGTACCGCTCATATTCATGAACGCTATTTGTTGACCTCTCCCTTTTAGTACATACAGCTCTCTATATTTTTATGATTGTCTTAGACTTGCTGACTGTGCAGTGGTGATTAAACTGCTTTCAGGCTTGGGCTGATAGTGACGGAGTGTCCTCATTTCTTCTCCCTGAGGAAGCACCGAACCTTTGCTAACTCTCCAGCCATAGATGCAGGGCTGCCTGGGACTGCAGAGCCAGCCTTCAGAAATCAAAGGCAATGGAGTCAATAACATCCCACAGCCAAAACAAAATACAAAACAGGATATAACTTGTTAATCATCGATTCCTTTTATTATATAGGTTTCAATATCACCTGCAGTGCCTTGCGAGAATGATGAACTAGAAAGAGATTGTTTTTGTAGAGAGTTGAAAAATTGTGGGATAGTTTGTGACTTTAACTTGATACAGATTGTGCTTACTATCAACCTACATGACCTGGCTGAGATTCAGTTTCTGGCCATGTAAATGTAATGACTAAATGCTATTGAATTTTAATGGCACATCGTCAAACAGCCTGATCCCCCAGGATTAGGAAGCCCCACAGACTATTTCTTTAGGCAAATGAGTAATACGCTGCAGTCCAATATAACTGTCATTTTAACAAAGACCATAAAAGATGCCAAGTAAAATGCTTCTGAGAGCAATTCTGAACAGTTTACAATAAAGAAGGCTACCCTGCACAACAGCAGCAGTGCACACTGCAGGTTTTATAGGCTGTAGAAACTCACATATGAAATGTAATTGATTTATTGACTGTACCATTTTGAGTTGTTCTGCATAGAATTAGATTAGGGGGGCCAGGCTTATTAAGGCATTATTTCAGTGAACCAATAGTGTTCTTAAGGGGGTAAAGTAATTGTTAGCAGCTGCTTTTAATCTAATATGTAGCTAAGTGGTCAAAGGCTAATCACAGTCGCTGTATATCAATGCTCTAGTGACACAGACTCAGTGTGCTTTGTAATTTATAAGCGTGACTACAATAGCCTCCCCCAGGAGCTTGTGTGTCCAGCCATGTTTCATGTCTCTTTGTCCTTTTTAAACAATGGAAGGGTAATGACTTCCCAGGGCTTCAAGTGGATTAGACAATGTACATCAGGAAAAAATGAAAAATAATGGCCAGCATCTTTATATCCTTCAAATCACAGCATGAGAGATGGAGGGATGAGAGTGGCTGTGCTGTACAGTATGGTGAGTAACAGATTTTTTTGTGTGCATGGTAATCTCATTTTGACTCATCCATCCACTTTCAGGTTGAGGGAATTGCTAAGACAACCGCACAAAGACCCGCGAGATTAAAGTTAACGACTGTGATTAGTAAAGTTATAAAAAATGCATGCCCTAAAAAAACTGTTTACATTTGGGATTAGAATTGACGTCAACAGACAACCACAAGGAGAACTCCTAAGTGGCAAAGCCCCTTGCTAGAATGTGCCTAAGGGTACACCTATATTTGGCCAACCCCTGTCACAAGCAAGAGCATCATTCACATTTCATAGGAGCAAAGTCGTCAGGGCTAATTCAACAAAAAAACTGATATTTCCACAGCTGATTGTCACTAATGCGCTTAACGGCTTATTACACACTAACAGTGTATTTTACAAAACCTTGTTGGAAAAAAGAGGTCAGTCATGTTCTAAAATACCTAAACAATAGCTCTCACTAAAGAGCATTTAAGCCAACACATATTTCAGAGCACCGCGGAGCCCACACGTCATTCTGCAGAGTAACAGTGGGTAATGACGGGTGGCGCTTTATGTCCTTCGAGCTAAAAAAAAATTGCCCCACCCCCCCCCCTTTTTTTTATCCCCGTTTGTCCCAATTTCCTAACATCATTAACCCACACTCTCCCAGTCCTCAGCAGGGCCAAAGTCATACATCACTCTGGGGGAGTAAGGTCCAGTGCAGGCCTCCTCTGAGAAGTGTAAAATCAGTGACCCCCTCTTAGACGCACCTGCACCACTGCCCATGATTCTCCCCATAAGGCCCACTTTATTACTGTTTTGATTATTTATTAAAATCCTAAGTACCTATTGATTATTTTTCTTTTTGGACATAAAATACTTAAGTAAAAATACATAACTCTGGCGAGACCGTTTCTACCTAACTGCACAAACAGGTGAGCCTGTGCTTTGTGCTCAAGGTCTTTCCAAATGTGAAGCATCGATTTATAACTGCTCCATAATCAGAGCAACAGTGGTCACACAGGTGCATGGTGATGGGGCCGTTGGAAGGTAAATCCAGGGAACAGTCTCAATGAGCCAGTATTGGAACTGTGAGCCAACTGCTCATTGTCATTCCAAACACATCCTCCATCTGCAGTCAGTTCAAAACCTGTTCTGATAGGGATCTCCCTGCAATACCCAACATTTTCTGAAACACAGCAGGTGAGGGACATTGAGAGAGGGGACAAAAGTGAGTGAGTGACTGACTGACAGAGAGAGAGAGAGAAAGAGAGAGAGAGAGAGAGAGAGAGAGAGAGATGGGGGGGTAGGATTGGAGGTAGAATAGAGAAAAGGAGGATTCAATAACAGGACTGACGCATATGTATGTGCCCTTATATTTAAAGGAGCAGACTGCATCAGATCATCTATTTTAGATCAGTGATTTCTCATGCCAGCAGTGTGGCGACATGATAAACAGCTTAAAAAATGTGCAGGTTAAAACAACAGACAGCTTCTGCACCATCACAAAGATTTTGTGACAGTGGCCCTACCTTTAATGGCATTGTCCAGTAATAAAAATGCCAAATTCCCTGAAAGTCACGCTACATGACAACATCCTTAGCACCCCCAGACACACTTAGTCAAGTCATGGACTCTCCTTACTCCAGATACTGTACTCTCAACATTGTTCATGTTTCCATGGCAGCAATATATTTAATATAATGTGATCTAAAAACAACTAAATGGCTTAAGTTAGGTTTAAAAATATAAGAAAGAATTTTCCATCCACAATGAGCCTCCGTACGTACCAACTGAAAACATTTTCATTATGGAGTAATGTATGGAGCCCGGGAATGTCCATAGCAAGAACATTTTTTTATATTGAAAGCATGTGTATCCTTTTAACTAAATCACACACTTGTTTTAATTAATTTTTTTATTAAATTGTGCAGTTATTTTAATTATTTTATTCCCACATTTTATTCACAGTAACTAGGAATAGGCAGCACAACAGACCAAATTCTGTAAGGTTGGAAAGTTTGGCTATTCTCACATTTGACATGCTCCTTGATCAATTTACATTAATATGAAGCCACATATTCATTATATCGGTATATGCCTTAATTCTGCTTTTAGCTTTGATTTGGGCCTCATATTATTCTCTTTTGAGGATTGGATTCCTTACTAAGGGATCTATTTACCCACTGCATTTTCCCATATCATATCCTAAAAAGCTAAATATTGGTAAACAAAGAAATACTGACAGGGTTATTTAATACATACTGTGCATAGTGCCAAAGCAGATACCTCTCTCCTACGATTGGTGCCCTTTAACTGTGCTTCATCGTTTTATTGCATATTCTCCGTCTCTTGGTAGCTACCGGTACATGGCTTTGCTCAAGCTGGTTGCTCGACCTGAAGAAAAAAAGATGAGTACATTTCCAGCTTCTTTGTGCTGCAAAAAAGCATCAATACATGTCTGCGAAAGTCACAAAAATGTGCTCTCTGTTCACTTGAAGATAGCACTGCATGAGCCAAAAACAGTGTCTTACATAAGCAATTTTCTGCCTTCGGCTACATCCCCATACTCCACTTGATCAGACTATCAGTTTATTAATACATAAACTCCTGCTGAAAATGTGAATCCATTTATATGTCTCTATCATGAGTAAAAGTCCTTGTTTTAATGTATGCACAGCAGGGCACGGGCCAGCTTTAAAAAGGAAGTGAAACAACCTCAACCATCTAGACTTCACATTCACTTTGCCTCCTGGTTCCAGTTGCATTTGCTGAGTCACAGCCGGTCCATTTGACTGTATTGTCCATAAGTGCCTTTAGTTTATAGGTCATGACTGCTTTTAAAGGGCCCTATTTATTCGGTTTCCCCCAAAAGTGAGCTTTACTGATGCAGTATATGAGACACTGGTCCCTGTATAAATGGGGGAGCAGAGCTGACAGCCTGGGCCTCAGTCAATAGGGCCAAATCATTCTGCAAATGAGCATGTGAACAAAACAAGCAAACGTAGTGGAGTTTTCAGATGATCAAGGTCTCCAAATATAGACATTGTAGAAACAGACAGCTGCCTAGTGTTGATAATAAGCACTTCCAAATAACACCATTAACAGATGTTTCAAAGGCTTACCAATGGAAGAAAGGGCAGAAACCATTTTTACCTCCAAATATGGTATGGCATGATAATACCTGTGAAAAAGATGACATAAGTACAATTTTCATTTGAAAAGGCATGCCATGTAAAAATGAATTGTTTTTTAATAGTCCACTTTGACAAGCAGTGCACACTGGTCGAGCACTTTCACCCTCAACCCAGTGGTTTCTCATTCTCATCACGTAGCATTGGCTCTCTAAATTATCCATCAGCCTTAGTCTGGGCACTCGGTTCTGGCATGTCTTTTACTCAAGACATTGTCCAAATGACTGCTTTATGTGCCTCGTGCATTGTCCTCCCTGTGCTCTGCAGTTTGGAGGAACACAGGTCTGTTATGATGGTGGGGGGACTGCGTCATCTGATGGAAACGGGAGCGCGGGCCTTACTTAATTTCTTTCATGATTGACCACAACACGCCTGCAGTTATTCTGCACACAGCTGTTAAGCAAAATTATGTGCCAAGATGAATGTGCAAGGATTATGCCCAGCGTACTTGAACACAGGCAGCATGCAATTACATGGATAGCTCTCAGAAACATCGGTCAACAGCAAATCCCCATTTGCCTGTGGTTATTTCTCCTCCGGATCATAGGGAATGCTGTAATGTTGCTTAGTTTCTGAGGGAGCATGTGGGCAGTAATGCAAACCTACCCACTGCTCACAGTAAAAGACAGAAAACACAATGAGAAAAGGGCTATTGCCACAGCAAAAAAGTGCTGCATGGCCTATATGAATTTAATGACAAAATGGAATATTTATCAAATTCAGTTTATGAATTAGATCTTAATGCACAGTAAACAATTCTTTGAGAGACCACTTGAGGGGATTTGCCCACGCAGCTGGAAGCAAGGAAGCGGATTGGCTGCCTGTTTGATTGAGAAGCCAGGGTAGGTTACAGTCGGCCAAGAGTTATGGCACTTCAGAGAATAATGTTCACTCAGATGGGGGTAACAGCAGCAGTGAAAAATGGAGGGCAATAAAAGTGGCTGGCTCCATCGTCCCTCCCTCATCTTCAGTTTAACAAGAAGTCCTTCCCTCCTTTCTTTCTCCCTTCCTCTGCTAACAACAATGGCGACAGCTCAGCCTGCATACTGTCTGAAATAATGCGGAACATGGAGAATAACATCTGAAATGCATTGACTGACCCAACCCTATTCACAAAAATGCATGGAAAAGCAGCAATGTGATCTATGCACTTAGAATCTTCTATGGCTAAGAGCAATGTTCATCAATGCAGTTTGTGGAAAAGATTATGTAATGGACATGTTTTTGTGCGGTATGAGCATTAGTACCACAATGTAGGTAAAACCTGAAATGAATACAGTATACCTTTGACAAATGGGCACATTTCAAAAGAATTCTAGGATCAAAGAAGAAAAAGCTTTTTGTGTTTGTAGATCAGTCTCTGTCCCCACAATTCCTACTTTACAAACACTATTAAAACAGAAATTAGCATTTGATTGATAGGAATAAATAAAAGCTCTAGTATGTTACGGTTGCCTTATCCTCTGGATGATGCTGTGGCATAATACAATACTTGCTATGGGCGAGGCATTTTGTTCTCAAGGGTAACAGTGGCCCTGTTCTAATTCTCTGAATTGTCAATAACATCTCTGAAGGATACAAAAAATAATTTCTTGCTTTTTTCACATACTCATGGTAAAAAACACAATGACACAACACATACATTTATACATTTATGAATGTGTGTTCATCCCTGAGCACACTCAAATCAGTGTAAAAAATTGTATTTAAATCATTGGATTTAAGTAATTAAGTAATATGACTGTAACAGAGTCTGTGCCCCAATTGGCAGATCTAAAAAGGTTTTAAATACTCTATATTATAGTCTATATTAATACAAATCACATGCCACAATACTTTGGTGCAAGTAGTGGAGCACTAAGCAATTCCTTTTGACTGATCACTGGGATTATGGAAGAAAAATGTTCACTGCAGACAAGCAGGATTCATGCCTTAATCCTTCAGTTCCACCGTCAAAGACAGGCATTAAAGGATGCCTTTCTCCTCGGCGGGGAGGGCAGATGGGTCCAGGCCACACTGCTTCATCTGGACAGCGATGTCAAACAAGTAATCATAGCATTCACACCTACAGAGGACACAGAAAGAATTTACTTAACAACAACAACAACTTGCATTCATACAGCACTTTCTCTAGGCACCAAAACGCTGTACAATGACAGGGTAACACTATCCACCACCCATGTGTAGCACCCCCCTGGATGATGCACGGCAGCCATTATGTGCCAGAACGCTCAACACACACCAACTTGAGGTGGAGAGTGATGGAATGAATGAATGAATGAATGAGACAATTATACTGGGGGATGATTAGGGGGCCAGACTGAATGAGCCAAGTTGGAAATTTAGCCAGGACACCGGGGAACCCCCTACTCTTTGCGATAAGTGCCATGGGATCTTTAATGACCACAGTGACTCAGGACCTCAGTTTAACCTCTCATTCAAATGTCAGATCTGTTCCATGTGTGCAGGATTTCTTTCACAGGGAAAGGCAGGTAACCTAAGGCCACAGAGATGCCGTATCTATCTCTGAAATGCAAGGCAAGAATTCCAAAATATGGGTGCATGTGGATTGTTGCTATGATACTGTATGTTATACTCAGACATTGCTAGCTCACTATCATAAGAGAGACAGATAGCCAAGCAATGACCCATTGTAGAAAGAATGCAACCTCAAAAGTTAAACTATTTTTAAGTTGACTGCTTAAAAAGTTTAACTTTGCATTTTTGTGTCTTTGCAACTCGCTTAGATAAATGCAAGGCGCATCACAAAGGTCTACATTTTTATTAGTCACATTGTTCTGTACAGAAACACCTCAAGCTCGAGGTGAAAAAAGTATCTCTATGTGAAAGCTGCCTAAACAAGTGAGAGTGGTAGGGAAATGGGAAGACAAGCAGTAGAAATGTTCAGAGACTATGGAGCTGTACAAAGCAGCCAAGAATGTTGGGAAAGAACACTCAGGCCTAAATGGTTGACGATAATGCGACGTGGACAAACCAATGCAGTCCTCCCAGCAGGTTTGTTTTATCATTTCCCCTTTGTGTTTCTGTATGGGTGGTCACCTAATTAATGTAAACTTATTTTCACAATCAATATAAAAAAAAATCAAATGAACAATGTCTGGCTCTGGCCACCATGTGCTCAGGGCAATCCAGACCTTTCTCATCTGTTGTTCCCCGTTGGCAGAACATGCTACCAAGTCCTACCAGAGCAGGGGACGTCCCTCTCCACCTTCTCCAAAACTCCTGTAGACCCAGCTCTTCAGAGAGTATCTCCTTTTGTAGCACTACCAATAACTAGACATGCTAATCCTAGCACTTACCGCCTGACTAGAACTGATACTTGACTGAAGTAGCAATTACTGCTGCACTAACTTGTCCTTATCACACTCTACCTTGATTGTTTCCCTTTTTGGAAGTCGCTTTGGTTAAAAAGCATTAGCCATATGTAATGTAATGTAATGTAAAAGATTAGCCTTAATAACTTTCTGTACTTTTATATTGGTGTATATAAAAGGCAACTCAAAGCTCATAATGCACTATGTGTGATTCAAATAGTTCATAGATATATTATGTTGTTATTCGTGTTATATGTGAAGAATGGATCAGGCAGCTGGCACGGATCGGGTACACATCAATGCAGGGTTTGCTTGTATTAGACAAAAAAAATATTGCTGCTTTAAGATGTGCAAATTTTGAACTGTCTGTTGTTCTGTGATACTGTATGTCAAAATGACTGATGTCAAGGGTCATCAAGGTTAATAGAGGTAAACGTTTAAGCTGGGGAAGATGACAAACTCATCAAGATAAAATCAGACACTACATTCTGAGTAATTCAGACACTACAATACGAGCACCAAAAAAAAATCTGTTTTGATATTTCTGTAATAAGCTTGGTGATTCTTAGTTCCTTCTGTGCATACATTCTGGCAAGATAACCTTGTTTCTACAGAGTTCTAAAGCTTACATTGTTTTAGCCTTCTCCCAAGATTCACCCCACACGTAGACACCATGGCGTCTCACAAGGACTGCACAGGAGTCTGGGTACTCTTCCATAGCCCGGGCCATGCGATCCTTAAGGTCCCGCTCCTCAGGTGTGTTCTCAATGATGGGAACTGTCAGCATCTCATCATACCTACACAAAAGAAAACAAAGTGATGGATGTTATGACTGTCAATAATATGTAAAATACCTGTAAGATTTCACAACACAACAATTAACTGAAGGACATGCACAACAATTTCTGCCCAGTGTCTGTAATTTCCACTCAAAAGTTTAATGGAGTGTGTTTGTGGTCGGTCAGGCTCTCTCATACCTGTAGTTGGTGCCTGAATTTCCCTTGCGAATGCCCTTGATCATCTCCTGGTGAGTGATGCGGAACTCCTTTCCAGGAAACAGCAGTGTTGCCATTACTGCAGCTTTTGAATGAGTATGAATGACTGCCTCTGCCGCTGCAAATACAAATGACGACAATGTCACAATGTAAAAAGTAATTACACGGCATAGAGCACTGAAAGATCTGTAAAAAAGAATCCAAGTAAATACAGGAAGAAAGCAATGCTCTATTGTGCCATTTTGTGCATCATTCCTAAGCTTTGTTCATGAAAGCCTCCTCTTTCAGTTTACAAAATGACTACCTGCAGCCAGATTAAATAACAAAGTTGAGTATATAACAAATGAGTACGCAACACATGCCTTGACTGGGGGGTCAAATATGCCAAGTACACAGCAGCTGAGAGTACCGGGATATGACAAATATCAACTAATTCCAAATACTCTGAATCCTTTTACTAAATGATATTAAGTGTAATTTTTGTAGAGTTCATACATGTTATGGTACATTTAATTATCCTACCATCCTAATGAAAGACTATTTTCTATCAAATGTATGGAATTATTAGAAATTATTATGATTATGACTGCTAGCTACTACAATCAGTATTTTTGTGAATAAATTGCTTCTAGTCCTATAACAAATACCTATATGTAGCCTGTGGATACTTTATTTCCAAGGTTATATTGACCATTCAGAAGGCACATACATGGACAAGGGGGGGGGGGGGCATGAAATGTACAATAATGTTGGTGACTATGTTGTACTCCTTCACACTTACATAATCATTATAAATTAAGAGGCTTTTTCCTTTTTTAAATAAAAAACTGCTTATGAATCACTAATCCCATGTAATGAGTACAATACAACAATAGCCTTCTTATGAAGTTGTGGCAAAAAGGTCAATAACTTGTGACCACACAATAATTAAGATGAGGCCATAGTACATTAATAAGGCATGGGAACGCAACAGCTAAATTGGATTTGCATGTTGCAGATTATCCTTATTTAGTCCAAATTTCAACACAACCAATCCAGTGAAAAATAAGCTATTGCTGAGGCCTAAAATACTACAAAAATGATTGAATTTAACTCCAACATCAAAAATTAATCACTAAAAGGTATTTGGAGTAGAGCCAGAGAATTCTGCAAGCTCCCAGTAATGTAATAGACATTTTTACATTATTATTATTTAAAAAAAAAAAAAAAATGGAAAAACTGGGACCATTTAAGAATTCTGGGTGAGCTGGCATGGAATGACCATTAACATAAAGCTTCAAAAAGGCCACAGACATGCTTAAGTAAGAATCACAGGAAACCCATCTCACCGGCAACTGCAGTGACTCATCAGAGTGATAAACCCATCTTGTAATAGGCCTATGACTCACAAAGATATCTTGCTCCTGCTATTTTGTAAGGCACACTGGTTCGCTGTTTACTTACATCGCATGGTGTAGGCATTCATGAACAGAGGAGTGCACTGGCTCTTCTTCAACCTCTTCCAAGGGGGTGGGGAGCTAATGTCCCTCTCCTCCACATCACAAACAAACATGTCTTCAGGCTGTATAGCAAATAGAGATAGATGGTTGGTTCCTGAGTAAACCCTGCTCAAACAGTCATAGCTGGTGGGAATTTATTTGTATGCATAACAACAACAACAACATGTCATGAGCTTCTGTTTGAGGATGCGTTTCTGTATTCTCACATTGCTGGCAAGCCTACTTACTTGAATTCTCTCTTTTTGTACTCCAGAAGGGGCAATGTAGATATGATCACTGCAAGAGAGAAAAAAATACATCTGCGTAGGCCTACACATTTGAACATGATAGAAAATGAAACAGCTGGTAAACCAGTAAATCTAAACTACTGGTCGCGATTACTAACTTCAATTTATTCTAAACCTATGTTTTCAGACACCTTGCCTGTTGACAGATTGCAGTGATAGGCCTAGTCTGGTAAAACCACGAGAGTGAGGAACTTACCCCTGCTTTACGCTTATTCCTCCACCAGTTCCAGTTACCCACCCTAACTGATAAAACAGTCTGCAAAGCTCGGGAATTAATGCACGCGGGTGTTCCATGTCCTGCAAACAAGAAAAGTTAAGTTAACCTCTGAAGTAAGACAAAAATACAGGCCATCCGTAAATATGCTAAAACTTTCTACTCATACTCTTTGACGCCTGCCAAATACCTCGGAGTGAACATGATCTGAGTTTTTGCCATCAAACTCGCCGTTACCCGTGCCACATACAGACGACATTTTTATTGACACAGATTCAGCGCTTGGGACTCGACTCGGATACATATAACGCTACAATTTCACAACCAACAGGCTACATGTAACACATGTTGTTATTCTCTGAATGCTACGAAGTGCTCTATCACTGTCCTGTCCATTGAACTGATCCTAAACCTATGTTGTCAGACACACACGAAGGACCCAATAGTCGACTTCAAAGTGCCTGAAAACGTCTGCTGTACGTTTGTATGTAGTCCCCCCGCCCCCCAGTAGTTTTGAGCAGCCTGAGCGAATATCTGTGGGTTACACATTTCACAAGTCTTTGAGTGATAACTGGGGAAATTAGCCTATATTGAATTGCATTAGACAAGACATTGGATATGACACGACTTGGTTTAAGTAGCATTTATGTATGCTATAAGGCTACTCATGGTTGCTGCAGGCCATATGTTTTGGACTTAACATATTATTTATGACATATTATCCATGTGATGAGGAAAACAAACTTTAATTCAGTTGTATAGGCTTGTGTTTAACCAGGCAGTAGACGGGCGCATATAGCCTAATCGATTGAAGCTCGAGTCAACGAAGGAAAGGTCATTTGTTACTGTATGACGATGTGGTGTCGTGGAGGCATAATTATTTAGCAGAATAATAGGCTACAGTTTAAAATCAGCGGCAACAGAGTGTAGAAGAGAAGAAAAGACGGAACAAGTGCGCAGTGTTATCTATTTATAGGCAAAATATCAACAATTTAATTGAACACTAGATGGCAGTAATTCCATGTCTGTGAAAGTGGAAAATGCATCAGGCATGATTGTTCCTTCAGGGATTAATGGAAGTTCCACTGTGTCCGTAAATTGAACAAGCATAAATGAGCGTGGGAACTGAAGAAATGCCTGAATAATGTAGTGCTGTATTGTCAAAATGAAACAGATATAGATCTGAAACATGTCAACATATATGAAAATGATAACAGCATATTTTAAAAAGTGCAGTAACTGTATGCATTAAACATTTATTTTATGCAGAGGCCATTTTCAATGGAGGCTGGAGAGGCAGAGGACTTTTTGTCATTTGTCAAAAGAAACATGACTGAAAAAGCCAAGGTAATCTGACCACTGAGGGTCATTCTACAGATTTAGTGCCATTTAAGACGTGCCAGTGTCCCAAAATGTACTGTTGTACTGTTTAACTTAACTTTCCTTGGAATACCTGAGTTACTGTAATACTAATGTCTGGTGAAAATGTCATGCAAATAGTCTCACTGGAAGTATACTAAAAGAAATGTTGACACATTCTTCTCCCCGCTGTATATTTTGCTATTAAGAAGACTATTAAGAATTTTGCCTGTCTTGTTAAATAATGCTGCAATTGTTTTGTTAAATTCAATGCAGATGACCCCCTTGTCATGCATAATTCATTTCTTGGGAAAAAATATTGAATTTTTAGAGAAATTTAGGCTTTTAACCCTGTCCCTGTGTTTCAATCAACCCTGTAACACAACCATTTCCCCCTCCCAATAAAATAGTTTGATCCTTTTGGCATCATTTATAAAGGAAGTGGCATCATCAAAGTTTTCAGAACGCCGTGGTATGACAAGTGGTAAGTTTCTCTCTCACTTTCTATTAAATAATTCATGTTTTTTTATGCACACGTGGACTTGGCCAATCTCAGGCTTCAACACTGTTATGACTGCTAGCATCCAGAATTAGCACAAAATCTTCAACCCATCACATTCAATCACATTCAGCCCCATTATATTTTTTCAATGTTAATGGGTTGAAAGGCTTAACATTGTTTATGTTAAAATGGTATTTTCTATCAAGTACACACATTACCTTGTCACATCAAATCAAAAAAACATTTTAATGTTCATTTTTTCATCCTCAATCACAATTGGCACCGAATCTTTCTGCACAAAAACATTTAGATAGGCCATTGATTGAAATCTCGAAGGAACCAAACCGTATGTATTTAAATGTTTTTTTTTATTAATATTTGCATGTGCTATGACTTCTTATGAATTCACTGATCAACAAAGCATGTGTTTGTAGTCAAAAGGCTGCACTGAGGACCCATGGGTGTCTGATCCTGATTAGCATGAGTGCACTGAGAAATCATTGGGTGGCCAAGACGGAGGGCAAAGTGTTAACCCATGCCGGCAGGGATCTCTCAATCCTCATCAGGCAGATCTGAACAGAAACACGGTGACAACCATGGCATGGGCAAACTAATGAACTCAGTAAAAAGCTGGTTGCGGCATGTCAGGTCACTACTTAGGCAGTGGTTATTTTAAGGTTCAGTTGTTGCTATGTCACCAAGTGGTGTGCCACAGCTTGAGGAGGATGAGGTAAATTAAGCTAGAGTAGGCCGACATACCAAGGCAAAACAGAATCATTTGGTATAAAACAATGATATCAAATTATCCGTCACTTGAAGATTAAACATGTTGTCACAAAATATCTTATCAAATCTTTCCCCCAAAGAAAGATTTTGGAAAGGAGTAATTACTTCTCAATATGTGCTCCACCATGGTGGTTGGGTGCCAGCTCTGCATTACTGCTGCATCAGTAAAACTTTGTCCTCAACTGGGGTATGACACAGGCTATTCGGGCTGGGTGATGCATCAAAATCCAGACAAACAGTGGCTCTTCCGTTGCCCTCAAAGACAACAGCGCCCTTCATGGTCATTGTTGTCGTGAGTCCAGGCCTTTGTGCCAATCCACTCATGCTTCATGATACAGCCCTCGTTTGACTCATTCAAACAGCCAGCTCCACACAGAGCTGCTGTCTTATCGAAAACCGAGAGTTATCACTTCCATTCTGAATTCATTACTTCCTCATCACTTACTTTCACCTCTTTCCCATTCCAGTTTAGGGACATCATTTAATCACACAAATCATTAACAGAAAAACATTTTCATCTCAATTAACTTTAAATCTGTTTGTTTGGTTATAGTGAGGCTGTGAGTCAAAGGACAAACCACAATAATTTTATATTTGTTCTCATTTAAAGAGCCCAAATACAGTATCATGATGAATCAGAGATTCCCAGCACATCAATAACGATATTGTTGAGTTTGTATTCACATTGGGGATTGTCATGTTGTTTTACTGAAGGATGACGTCTAACCACACCCTGCAGACATGCTTTAACAGGAAGTGTAGGTTAATGAAGAGGGAGGTGAGACATGCCATTTATGATTTCATGAGTCAGCTGAATAGTGTGAGGTCATGGCTGATTCGTCATCACAGGGCCTGAGGTGCTTCCCAGGCACCCGGTATCACGACTGACATAACATTTACTCTTTTACATCACATTTATGTAACACTTAATTATGTCACTCATTTCTGTTGTCCGCCATAGCCTTACACACATTTGGTCAGTGTAATGAATCCAGTGTGATCCATATCTGCTGTCAGTTGGGCACAGTGGTTCAGTAGACTCCTAGTGGAGACAGAGTCCTGGGAAGGGTGTGTTCTGACTGATACCACCCACACTGCCTCTTACTTTCTCACACTTGTATTTTCCCTCTTTCATCAAGTATAAAGAAGGGAGGTGGATCTGTGGCAGCCCTCAGTGTACCTGAAAACAGCTGGCAAGTTATCATTAGCCTCCATTTGCACGGACACAGACAAGGACTTCTATTTTTCAAGGTTTTTTATTATTATTTATTTTTCTCTCACAATCATCACATTCTCATACAGAACCTAGAATGTGGAATGTATTTCAGTTTCTCACCTCTGGATTATTGGCTGTTATCAGTCCAGATGCATCTCAAGGTAAGTTACATGTTTAGCTTTATGGCATCTCTCAGTTTAGTTATACCATTGACCAAAATCATATAATATAAGGTGTTACCAAATGTTAAGACATATTGTCAACAGATCCGATTGTTTGTACAGCCAGATTGGCACCTGTGTATACTTCAAAACAGCCTGAATTCTGTCTAATTATGTAAAGATGCAGAAGGCTCAGCCTCGATGCCTAGTATTGTAATACTAAAAGAATGGTAATGACCAAGTGCTATGGAGATTAGCAGTTATGTCATTCTTTGGTCATACTTTATTTTAATGTCTAGAAACTTTCAGTTGTGAGGAAGAAAATTACTTTTTAATTTCTTGCATCAGGGTAAGGGTATTGGCTTATCTTTGAACATGCAAGGTTTAGAAGACAGGATGGTAGCAGCTTGCATTATCTGAAAGTTTTATGCTACTCAGAGTAGTTTGTTGAGTATCTATCTTATTG
This sequence comes from Alosa sapidissima, assembly GCF_018492685.1. Classification (NCBI taxonomy): domain Eukaryota; kingdom Metazoa; phylum Chordata; class Actinopteri; order Clupeiformes; family Clupeidae; genus Alosa; species Alosa sapidissima. The sequence goes on from NC_055970.1 coordinate 31,594,157, forward strand.
GCCATTATAATGCGGTCTTGCTAGTCCGTTAATTGTGACAGTGATAAATGCATCTCAAATGACATCTGAAATCTGATATAACTGTGACAGTCACAGTGACATCACTGATATCACAGGGTCATTTGAAATATGGTTTAGTTTGTTGGGAAAAAAATTGTGTGTATGTGTATGTTTATGGTTCTTAGGAGGCGCCTTTATTAAAAGCAACTTACAATGAAATCAATAAACATTACATTAACATTAAAATGGACAATTAAAAGTAAAGTCATATAGCCTAAAACAACTCAAATACCAATATTAGTAACAGACTAGATAACATTTATTATTATTATTATTATTATTATTATTATTATTATTAATAATAATAATAATAATAAATTGTACCCTTCATTATTTATTAATATTAATTGTGAACTAAGTAATGCTAATATTTACACTGAAAGAGAAGTAGGAAAGAAAGAAAGACAGACAGTAAGAAAGAAAATATCTTCTATCCATCCACCATAGAACAAATAGATGATATCTACACATTTTACACCTACATACATTCTTTTCACTGAGAAAATGCAGCTAGACAAGAAAAGCACATTTTTTTGTCATCTTGACCATGATAACTGACAATTGGCTTGGGGATTTCTCTCGACAGTTGAGTATCGTTCTTGCAGCTATGCTGGTGTGTTTCATGTGCGGGTCAGTTCCAATTACTCGCTGACCTCTCAGCAGGCGGATGAGCTGTGTCAGAGCCTGTACAGCAGCCTCGCCACCGAGGACCAGATCAGAGAGGCCTATAGCAAAGGGCTGGATACGTGCAGGTAAAATATTTAACAGGACTGCTCATCTGAACTGTACTTTTAAGGAAGTGTGTTCGGGTATGTCTGTAGATGTGTGTGTGTGTGTGTGTGTTGTGTGTGTCATATGTTTTTTTTTTTTCATTAATATCTTATAGATTTCACAAGGCATCTCAGAATATGTATTCTTGACATTTGCTCAGGTATGGATGGATTAATGACGAGAGAATGTTAATGCTACAACATGAACTTCAGCCAGACTGCCCTTCCAATGGAACAGGGGTGATGTTTCTTGCAGACACACCAGAGTCTCTCTCTGATGCCTACTGCTATGATGCCTCAGGTAAAAAAGAATAGGATTTAAGAATTCCTTAGAGGCTCCTAGGTGTATCGAATTCATATAATATATTGATCTGTTTTTTCCCCTGCTTTCATGAATAGTTACATTAGATTTGGATTGTGAAGAAGCCATGGCTCCTCAATCTGTAACTCCACCAGACACACAGACAACTGAAGAGTCTACTGCAGCAGTAACATGTAAGTGTTATGGCCAGTGCAGTGCCAATGTGGTGGAAAAACACTGTGTTTGAACTTAGCCTACAAAGGGCCGAGCGCGTCTTACTGAGGCGGCCTTTAGGTGTGTCCCATGAAAGGAAAATAGTGAAGTAGGTGTGTGGGTGCCAGGGAAACCATGGTAGACACACCTTTAACAATTTGGAGCTTAGTCACCTAAATGTCAAAAAGGACCAGCCACTCCTTCATTTCACCAATGTTGTGGCTTGAACAAGGAATCTGTGGAGACCATGTAAATAATCATTATTCTTAAATAGGCGACTACGCCGCTCCGTCCAGCATTTTTGTTTGTTTGTCTTGTTATGTGTCTTGTTTGTTGGAGCGCTTTGGGTTGCACTATGTGCATGTTAAAGCAACACCAAAGAACTTTTCCTCTGTCGCACGCACTATTTGTTTATCCAGCATGGCTTTGGAAATAACAATGTCCACAGACAAGGTAGAATATGTTGCATGATTTTAGAAGTACGATGTATTGCGACATCAGATGCAAGTCACATTTGTAGTTTCTTATGTGTCATTTCATCGAACTACAAATCCGCTACCCGATCTGGCAAACTTGCATAGTGCGGTTACAGCCGATAGAAGGGCGCGAAGCGAATGCAGAAGTGCCGTTCACCCTGTTACGAGTTAATGAACCACTGAAACGATTTTGGAAACATTATTTTAAGGTAGAAAAAACTCTTTGGTGTTGCTTTAAATGCGCTTTAAAAATAAAACTGACTTGACTTGACTTAAAAAAATGGAAAAGTTTTCACTCATAAAACTCATAAAAATAAAACTGACTTGACTTGACTTAAAAAAATGGAAAAGTTTTCACTCATGGAAAAGTTTTCACTCATTTTAGAAAGTTTTCACTCATAATAGTTGTTTAAAGATACACTATGCAAGATTTTCACCTTAATATAACCTTTACAAAGGCAATTTGATGGTAAACAAACTTGTAATAGGGGAATTGTTCAGCATAGCCGTAGCGAGTCGCTAACGAGAGAACCAGCCATGCAACTTCAAGAAAGTCGACCCGAAGACATAGATATAGCTCTTTTGCTATTTTTTGCCTCCACAACAAACGCATTTTCCTTGTGTACAGGGGGAACAAGCTACGAGAAGTAGGCTATTTACAAGGCAGAGTAAAATATAAAATATCACGACTCTAGGGGGAGCTGTACAGTCGCCAAAAATACCTGAAGCTGCATAGTATACCTTTAAGTAACACTTTGTTGGGATTTCCATGGAATACTTGAAGGCAGTAATACATATTTAGTTGGTTGGTTAAGACCATCAACCAGTGCCAAAGAGAGTGAAATCTGTCAAGAAAAGACATTGAGCCTAATTTGTATGGCATGCAATGCAGCAGGCAATGCATTGATACTGCCGCGCTCAAAGTAATGCTAATTTAATTATGGGGCAAAATGATTTTGCAAATTTAATGTACATGTACATGATCTTACACTTAAGCATGGATGGGTCAGTACGCAGACAAGGAAGTTTTTAGTAACTGAATTCCATCATTAAACACACCATTTCTGTGACATTTCTAAAAACAAATGACAACAAACTATCATTATGTTCCTCTAAATGTTAAAAATGCTACTAATAAAATTAACAAATATTACCATGCCTGTTCTCACTGCTTGATTTCTGCAGTGCTGAGTCCTATTTGTAGGGCCTGTTATGGTTTAGAGCTCAATGAGTCCTTGAGAGATCTCTAGTTCAAATGTGATGAATTTACCTTCTTTTCAACCTTTCAGCTAATCCTGGTCCTACTGACAGTGTAATTGAAAAGGCCACTACAGATTCTTCAGAAGGGGACGGCCTTGAGACCAAAAACCCAACTGTACAGACAGACACAGAAACAACCCCTGATGCAATAGAGCCAATTCCTGAGGTCCAGACTCCCACAGGTGATCCTGAGGATAACAAGGAGGACACCACAACGCCTTCCAAATTAATCCCCACTGATGCTGATGAGGTAATGGAGGCCATTGGGGTACCTGTTGAGCCAACCACTGAAGAACCCACGACCGTAACCAAGGAGGGAAAAGAAGAGGCTGGGGATGCAACAACTGAGGCCAACTCAGAGGACAGTGATGGTACTGACGCTGCTGTGGGCACTGACGCTGCTACCACTGACGCTGCTACCACCAGTCTTGACGACACCACTACAAATAGTGACCTGGAACTTCCTGTATCTGAGGATGTAGATGATTCGTTTCTACTGGTGAATGGTACAAAGTCAGCAGACATCTCCACCACCACGGCCCCTGCTGGAACTTTGGAGCCATCTGAAGTGAACCCCTCCAAGCAAGATGAAGATGAAGCCCTTGCACTCTCAACCGTTAGTCCAGTGGAGGGCACCACGGCCGATACTGACACATTTACAACTTCTGAGTCTGAAGATACCAATCCAGACAGCAAGGAAGACAGCACCACTGTAGTGTCCCCCGATGATGTGCCAGAGACCACCACAGAGACTCCTGCTGACCCAGATGATGTGCCAGAGACCACCACAGAGACTCCTGCTGACCCAGATGTTGACTTGAAGGAGGAAATTCCAAATGGAAATAACATCAGCTATGGTACGTGTCCATAAACTATTTTCATTCATTCTCCTAATTGATGTGATTTAAGAGGTGTTGACATCGTAGTAATAACAGTGGCCAGTGACCATCCACATCTGCTACTGATGCTGTTGCTGTTTCCGTAAGTGAATTAACAGCTGTGTGAAACAATCATTTTAAATATTGTATTGTGAAAGACCAAAACATTTTTATCAATTTAGCAGACACTTTTATCTAAAGTAACTTACATATATAAATAATATTACAAGGGCCATTGTCCTCAGAGCAACTCGGGGTTAAGTGCCTCACTCAAGGGCACGATGGACGGGCGGAGGTTTGAACCCACAAGGAGCCCAGCTCCTTACCCACTATGCTGCCACCACCCCTGGTGAAACAAGGAGGCTTAAATGGGCCTTTACCTCTACCTTACCTCTTCCACTTTGTGATCATGGCATCAAGGAACTAATCCATATATACTGCCATTGTCCACAAACAGGTCTTCCTTCTCCAAGAGGTCGGATGGGACCAAAGGACATTGAGTCATTCACTGCACCAAACCCAGCAGCTCAAGAGGAGGGTGGCACCCCTGGTAAGTGTGCTCTGTAATATATTGATTATTATGACACATCAACTCAAAGCATTTTGCTTAATAATAATTATGCTGATAATCATAGACATGTATTGACAAGTATACTGTATCTGTTGTCCGAAATGGTGTGTTAAAAGATTTGTAATGGCTCTGCTTGCTCTAATCCCCTGTTCTTTTAGCCTGGCTGATAATCTTCTCATTTGTCATGTCCGTTGGAGTCTTGCTCTGTGTGTTTGCTGCTGTTGGCACCAGGGAAAGGTATGATTCACACAGTTGAGAAATGAGTTGTGTGCTCCCCAAACACTGCAAACAATAGTTCATTGATCACCTTTTACTTCCTTTCAAAATTCCACATTTAGCTGGTATGGACCGCTACGTCAGAAAGTCAGAGGCAAGGACAGCAGTGAGGAAACTGAGAAAAAAGCAGCAGTGTCTTTGTCTACGGACCAGCAACAGGAAATGGTGACGCTCATGAACAGAGGTCCAGTCCAGACGAACGGCAGGGCAGAAGAGTTCACTGTGATTGCCCTGGAGGAGCCCCCAGAGAAAGAGTTCTTGGCATGAGAAGGGATCCACAGGGGCTGGGACAGACAGACAGACAGACAGACAGACAGACAGACAGACGCGCGCACACACACACACACACAAACACACACACACACACACACACACACACAGACACACACACACAGACATGCTAATGGAGCAAAGACAACAAGTGAACAGTGAAGTACGATGTCATCAAACCCAGTAACTGTAGAAATGTGCACATGAGTAACAGTTCTGGAAATCCCTTCCTTGTTGTGCAGCGGGGCATCATCTTACATGTGCATATTTCAATATTAGTGGTCAAAATGTCAAGTTCAATTACTATTTATGTTTCAGAATCGATCAAATGGAAATATGATTATGAATGAATAACATTAAATGTTACAGTGAATTGTTAAATGTTTGAATCACCTTATAATCTCTTAATATTCAAGATTCAAGCAAAATCACAAGGGTTTCCATGCAGAAGTATTGATAAATGCTTGATGATATTGTATTGATGATAAGTATTGATAAATGCACATGATGGCAGAGGTTCTCAATCCTGTTGCCGGGACAACCCTACTCAGCACATTTTCATCTTTCCCTGCTTTGCTTACCCTACCGGAGGCCTCTTCATTAGCTCAACACAGTTGCAATCACGGTGCATATAAGGGTTGCCATAGCAGGGACAGATGGAAGATATACAGGGTATGGGCATGGAAAACCCTGCATTATTAGTTATGTTCATACCTAATATCTTTTCTGTGCTGTCATCAGGACATGCCTTCAGGAATCTTCGGTCACTGTGCATACAGTATGTAAAGCCATACTAATGTTTCTCTTTATTTAACAAATTATTTGTCTAACTGTGTATTTGTTTTAATTTATAGTATACAACATAAGATGCACTGAACTTGAGAAGAGATTTTTGACAGTAAATGTTTGTTTCATACAATGTGTGGACTTTGCTAGTTGCTAGTTACTAATCAATGAGACAATTTAGCATAATTCTATCCATTCAGTTGTTATTATTTTTTTAATTAATTAGTTTATACCTAAACTGGTCTTCTGTGGGTATAGATAAGATTTATTGCAAATAAAAAAGTGGAATTATGTGAAGTTATACCAAAATTTACAAAAAAAAACTAGTCTTTGAAACCAACATTATAGACTGCCTGAGGTGACTGAATCTCATTAGTTACTTCACAGTCTGAAGATTTGTAATATGAGGCACTGTTAAACAGATTAAATGTCCTTAGAGACATTAAGTAAAAGCATGGACTCCAAATAATAGTATAACACTGTCAAATAGACACTTCAAGGCCAAATTAACTCTCTTATTATTTACAAATATAATATAGGAACAATTAATCAGAAACATCATAGTGTCTCATACAGAAACTTTTATTGATATACAGAATTATACAGTATGAACACATTAAAATACATTATAATACATTAGTTCAGTTGTTGCAAAGTAAAAATAAGTCTGCTTTTGCTCTGTCACTCACAGAGACACACACATACCCACACACGCACACACACACAGACATTCACACTGGCATGCACAAAGACATGCACAGGGCTCACACACTCGCCAGTCTGTTGTATGAATGTGGCTCTAGTTATGATGTGAACTTGAAAAGACATGAAAGTATAGAGTATATCTGCAAATGCTTCTGCACAAACAGTGCTTTTCATCAAAAAGAGATAGAAAATAGAGACAATATTTGTCTTTATTTACATTTGTCATAACCATAGAAAAAATAGAGGAAAAAGACAAATTTAAAAAGTGGGTCCTGGTATGCAAGTTACATACTGGTCAAATATGTGAACACAAAAGTGGATCAAGATGGCCGTAGAGAACAAAGCACATCCTTCACTATGAGGAATGTCTTTCCCATACACCTGTGCCAGGCCCTGCCTGAACACATATCTCCACTACTGTGAGAGAGATACGTCAGCAAGCTTCTACATTTCCCCCACCCCTCTCTAATCTGATCATGGTATACATGGTGAAGAGCCATACAAAACATTACCCAGGTAACACTGACAACTCTTAAAGTCATTTGACTTTTCCCCCTAGAGCCAAGGGACAATAACACACATTCTGAGAGCCTAAGACAACTTTGTCATAGACAAGTGAAAAATATTTTTTGTATTTTTTCAATTTATTTTCTCTCTTTCTCTCTATCTGGTGTGTAATTTTTTACGTCATTTAAACCAGATTTCATATGGACCAAATACAGTATATGGATATGAACACTGTAGGTGGAACTACAAACACCAGTTCTGAACTATCCAAACTTAATTACAAACAACCTTACTTGTATAAATGTATGGATATATATGTTTGTTTTTCTATTTTTAGACACAATGAGCAATAACTACCCATTTCAAAAGCCTACACACCAGTTCAACAAAATATATTTCTGTCTAATATATGATATATATATACACAAAGTGCAATGAGGCACTTTAATATGAACATGTAAGATTATCGTGCAAAAATAAATAAATAACAGTAATGCTGCTGTAACAGTTAACTGGTACAGGGTGCCATGCAGATGGACTATACTCTTCACGGATACTTTTTCAGCATCACATATCTAACAAACACTTACTACATTTTCAATCTGCCTTTGACAGTGGAGCAAGTGATTTGTCAATACTTGATTTGATAGAAAGATTTATGCTGCAGTGAGAATACACTGTATATATCCACCAGAGGATATGTGACAATGTTGGGGTTTTACTTATGAAATGCTACAAATACAATAAAATAGATTATGGGATCAGTATGGTCACAGTTGTCACACTGACTGCACAATTTGCAGTTGACATCTTCAAGGCAAGGTCGTCATGTACAGTAGCATATAAATAACAATTAACAAAAGCACACAAAACATATGCAGAACCTACTGTCTCATTTGGGCAAGGAAATGTTTGCAAACTCCTCTCTCTCAGACATACTGTAAGCACACTTGCATCACCTTAGCATAGACATGCATACATGCATCTCAAAGCTTGCAATACAGCAAAGACACAGCAACGTCTAATCCTGTCTTCTTAAACTATGCAGCCATGGTAGGAGTAAAATAAGCCAATAATCCAAAAAGCTTTATGTGAAATACAGTAAAACATGCTCGTTGTCTCACTGTCAGGATTTACAATAAGTCTTTGGTGCGTCCTGCTCGTAATTGCTAATGCGGCATTTGCGTCGGCTGCTACCTAAAAATACTCTGCAGTACTTGGAGGCTTGGCCTTTTTGGATATATTCAGCGCAGAGGTAAGCTCATGTGCTAAGTGGCTGATTATGTGAGTCAACAGCAGGGGTTAATCCTCCTAAGTCCAGCCAGACAAAGGTTACTACCTGAGACAAGCTGATCCTTTCTCCCTACACCTGCTGGCACCATAGGACCCTTGCTCGCCTGTAAGGGGACTGGTATTCTGGGAACTTAGTGATGGCACAAGAGCCACTTGTGTTACTTTTTTTAGGAGCAATGAAATTAGATTCAAGAACAGCTGTGTGTATGAAATGTTAATCCTGGCCATTTCACCAGTACCTTAAGAAGAAATAAAAACATACTTTCATAGACATTCAAACTCTATTAAGATCGCTGTCGGAAGGCAGTAGGTTTTGGAGTGCTTTTGAAACATTCCTTCACCAAAATTCAGATGAAAACACTCTAGAAGACTACTGGGGATAGTCATACTAAAACCATAATGACAGTTCAAAGGAGGCTCTGCCCTAAGATGGGCAGATTGTTTTTATAGCTTTGGTCCTTCCACATATTTCAAATAGGCAAGGCCAAACCTTCCTCTTTACTGGTTAGGGCATGCCGCTCCCTCTGCTATTTCATGAGGTTTGGACTGCTACTGTTCTCAACATGTTTTAGCTTTTCACTCTTAAGAGGCCATTCACCCAAAGGTAAGGCTTACAGTATAGCCCCCTGTCATGGTCTGGTCATGGTCTGGTACTGTGTATGAGAGCATTGGTAGTTCCATGCCAGTGATTGCAAGTATACACTATCAATATTCCAGTTGAGAGTGTCAGAGTTGCATGTGTGTGTCCAGTTCATTGTTTACTTGTTTTAGTTCTGAGAAAGTGATGTTTGGGTTCTTTCATTTTTCATCATGAAGGGTAAACCTTGAGGAACTCAGGATAAGGCGAAGCAGGATCTGTGTGATGTATTACTCGCGTATCCAAGGTTCCTCCTCAACAACAGAGAACTCCGCAGGGGAGCCATTTGAGGTTACCTGAAAGCAATTATCAGGAACAACTAACTGTATGGCCAAGGCACAGTGAATAATACATTTTCCTTCTCAAATATGTCTATGATTTGGAGCAGAGAAGCCATTTGGGTATATTCGTAGTGTCACATCCATATCCCATATGAGCCATGTTGAAAAATTTCAGAGTTTCGGAGGATACCCAACTCAGTCTATGAATTTGCTTTGTTTGGAATGAGACTGGCTAAAGTGTCCTATGTCACCCTATTTTGAAATACGTTTGGCTAGTACAGTATGGATTCTCTGTCCAAAAATACATCTCTAAAGAATAACAGGGACTTGCTCACAATCACATAAGCACAGGCAAAGGATTTCATGACACCAAACACAAATAGTATGTTCACACTACTGGAAGCATAGTTGCGTAGAAAATTGCAAGTAAGAAAATGGTGTATATCAAAAACACATATAGAAAGCATGGAATATGGTTGCTGGTATAACACAACAAGTCTCCCCAAAGATTGCACATATATTTGGAATTAAATGAAATAGCACCCTTCATGTCCCTGCTATTCCGTCAAAAGACAAAAAAGACTTTTGCAAAAAAAAAGAACAAATGCACTTAGTGTACAATTACCTAAGTCACTGTTCTTCCCAAGCCACCGACAAATGCCAAAGCCAGCTTGGCATGTTCAACACAAATCATCATATCTATCTCCATAGGCGTCCTGCAAAAATCAATTGTTGTTGAACAAAATGCCTTCTTCATTTAACTTTGTCATTTCATGACATAATAGGACATATTTTAACAAGTGATCTTTAAAGTGGACACTTTAAAGTATGTTAACACCAAAGGTTTAAAATTGGTATAATGTCCTCTCAATGCATTGTCCTTTTTATATAACTGATATATTTTAGAGGGTGTTACATTTAGAGGGTTGCATAAAAACTGCTATTTCATCCAATTGGTGACAATAAAGAAATTTGCATCTATGGATATGAATTATGGTTTGTTCAAATATATCTGCATGCATTCACACAGGGATGTACAACTTTACATGAACAGTAAACATCAATATGACGGTTGGACAACATGGGAGTCTCTACATGCAAGTCTCTATGTCTGTGAGGGTGAATGGTACCTTGCAGTCATCAATCAGTACTTGTGGGCAGGAGTGGCGTTGGGTGTATACGTGCTGGTTGGTATTGTTTTCATAAAAGGACTGCGTTTTTGACATCTCCATTTCATCGAATTTAGCCTGTGCATCAAGAGTGTCCAACTCATCTTTCGAAAGGTGGTAAACAATTCCAGCACCATAGGAATCACCAACAACGTTCACTGAAGTTCTGAACCGATCCCTGTTTTTTGGGAGAGACAGACAAAGACATGTTCCACAAGACCTCAAACTAAACTGTCTCTTAAAATGGCAATGGTCTACAGCTCTGCATGGCATTATACTAAGAACACACGACTTAACCAAAAACATTTTGGTGAAATGGACATGAATAATTGTAATCTCATGTGTATTTGTATAAAACACTCACAAGTCATAAATTAAATGTGATAAAACTGAATGCATTCTCGTAAATCTCTGTAAACTGCAATATTTTAGCTGCATTTTAGTTGCATTAGGCCCTAAATGTGAAACTACCCCTTGTCCACTAAGCCCATTCATTTGAGCAATGCACATAGAATTACTGAGTGTACTCACAGAAGCCAGTCAACTGCCACCAGCAAACTGATGTCTGAGGTAGGCAGTCCCACAGCAGTCAGGATCAGAATCATGGTCACCAAACCAGCACTTGGAATACTAGCTGCACCCACACTAGCTAGCGTCGCCGTTAAGCTATAGTAAAAGGAATAGAGTTTATCAGTTGAACGCGAAACACCGAAAACAATTCATCATTAAAATAAATTAGTTTATCCAAATCATAGATGTAAACACTTATCTGGCTTTCTAAACACCTTGGTATGTAACAAAAACATGAAGGACCTACCTGACTGTGGCAATCTGACCATAATCAAGATCAATTCCATTCATCTGAGCAATGAAAATGGCTGCCACGGCTTCATAGAGAGCTGTACCATCCATGTTAATGGTTGCACCAACAGGGAGCACAAACCGAGTCACTCTCTTATCAATGCCAAGGTTTTCCTCAAGGCATCGGAATGTGACAGGCAGAGTACCAGCACTGATGGGTGAAACACATACAGGAAAAACATGTTAGGAGCCAAAAATGAACACTGAAGCCCTGGAATCCTTCATTTGAAATGGGTTAGATTATATGTGAAATAGATTTAGTTTAAGTTGTAGATATCTTCTGCCTGAAATTGTACAGGGCTGCTTTTCAGTGGGTCTAAAAGGCAACTGTTGCTAATGGTTCTACCAAAACATTGTGACTACTGTAGCATTGAAACATTATGAGGCATATTTTACCTGGACGCTGTTCCCAAAGCAGTGACCCAGGCTTGGAAAATTCCCATGAAGAACTGGTAGGGATTTTCTCTAACTATGACGAAGTATATCAACGGCAGGAATATGGCACCATGGATGATGAGACCCACGATGACTGTGACCATGTACATCCCCAGCTGACGGGCCACCATCTCCAGATCATTAATGGAGATGATCTTCCCACAGATGAGACAGGCAATACCAACAGGAGAGTACCTACAAGAGTATAGAGCGAGTGACAGAATGAGTGACAGAATCTTTACTGAGAAACATTTCAAAATGCACTCTAATTGCTTGTTACATGCGGACAAGAACGTTCAAAATTTCCAGACAGTTCTGTTCTAGTCAGTAAGTAACAAGTTAGAAAACTGAAATAATTTGCAATGTCCAATTACAATCAAAAGTCTTCTGAACAACAATAAAAGATATGTATGGGCATGATAGGTATGAGGTCTAAAACATCAGACATGGGAGACTGACCACATGATCAAGCCAACGAGTCTCATGACGATCTCATTGAGGCAGTTGAAGAAGTCCAGCATCAGCTTGGCCTTCTCTCCCATCTTGCCCATGATGATCCCAAATGCCACAAAGAAGCCAATGAGGCCTATTTTCAGACAAACAAAAACAGGAAAACAGGTAAATGACTGGGCATGAAAAATGAAATGTAAAAACTTAAATGCATGAAGGAATATGTCCAATTTCCACATACATAATCACATGGTAATTACCAGTTAATAGCTATCATGTAATAATAACACACCAATATACCTGATCCCAGTGCCTTACCTAATACATTCATTCCACTCCTGAACTGCAAAGATTTTTTGACAGTAAATGTTGGTGGCGATCTAGTGACATTTCGTCCATTCCGCATGACGGTAGGGGGAGGAATTTCAGTCTTACTCGTTACAGTGGATATCTAAAAAAAGAGAAAAGGAAGGGAGAGAGAGACATATAAGAGATGAAGGATAAATCGCCCTACTATTGTCGGTAGTATGTTAATACTATAATTTGTTATTAGCAGTGGGCATATTTGTTTGAAGATTTGTTTGAACAGGCCCACACTTAAGGTACTGCCATACTGTACACATGTTTGTTTGTTTGTTTTTTTAATTATTGATGTGAATCATTTTTCAAATTACATGTTTGGCTGAGGTGTTATTCAGTTCAAAACAGTGGTTGTTTAGGTATAGGATCTAGGCCCTTTCCATGGGCAAATGGAAACAATGAAATAATGCGCCCAGATACACACCCTTGAGCATGTCAACTATGACATCCAACACTATATATTCCATATTAACTAATGCTTGCCACAGCATCTCTAGTTGTGCCTCCTGGTGTCTCCCCTGCTTTTATCAGGACTACCCTAGTGTTAATTATCCATGAGAGTTGTTGACATCACAGTAACATTCATGATGTATGGAATGCATGATAAATCAGACAACTGCGTTAAAGACACTCAAGACCAACATGTCACTGTTAGAGACTGCATCGTGTTGCTGTAGAATTATTTCACACAGTAATGAAAATGCCTGCAATTAGATGGTTTAGTCTTGGACCTGAACTCTGATATCCTAAATATGCCTGAACATTATCAGTAGAGTCAGTGAATTGCCTACACAAAGAGGCTACCTCTGTGGGCATTTTTAGAAAGATGTAGGTCATGCTTATTTTGAATGCTTGGTTAGTTTGATTTCTCATGGTGAGTGAAGGACCCAGGACACTAGTTTGCTTATGAGCCATAAAACTTAAGAACCACTTAAAAGATAAAAGGCGGCAAATACTTTTTTGATGTTATAGAACAGAAGAAGTTGCTGACATGTTGACACACAACTTATTGGAGCAGGACACAGCTGACAAATGAGTGAAAAATAATAGCCTAAATAAATATATATTTCAATAAAGACATGATTGTAAAGTGTATGCTAATGTAACCAAAAAACTCACCTGCTGAAAGCAAGCCTGCACCAGATTCTCTGGAAAGAGGTTCCTGATGAGGTCAAAGAAAGCATCTAAACTTGAAACCTCATCATTTTTCTTTCCTGGACCAAGATTTGTCTTCAGCTTAGGGTTGCCTGGGTGAATAGCAAGCACTAGGATCACCCCCAAAACAGCAGCGATGACCGTGGTGGACATGTAGTACACCATGGCTCTCGTCCCCAGGCGTCCACTCGACTTTGCGTCCAATCCTGCCAGGCCTTCATTAACAGAAAGAAATAATTAGTTGCAATTTGTGAATTTACAAGTGTATTCTCTACAATCTCTGCATTCAACAGTAAAACACATCAGTTGGAAAAAAAATATTTGATTGACTAAAACTTTATGGTTATTGGAAGGTGCACAAACCTGTGATTAAACTGGAGATGATGAGAGGTAAGATGAGCATCTTCAGCATTCTCATCAGGATCTCTCCAGGGAAGCCAATGACCATAATGACATCTGCGGGGAGCGGCGAGATGTACCGCAGCAGCATCCCTACCACGGACCCAATTATGACACCTGCAGAGGGGTTCCACACAAATAGCAGGTTGACCCCAACAGCTAAGACACTTTGATAGAAATCCATTATAGATCTATGACAACAAAAATCCTTTGACATACTTTATTTACAATGACTGCTCATGTGGTTCGTTCAGGGTATTATCACCAGAGCTACTGCATTCACATGGTCAATTTTCTACCTTTTTTTGTCAAAATATCTAAGTTTTTTTTCCACTGGATGAAGATATTTCACAGAATGCTGTGTTTAAATATAAATGCTTTGTTAGTGAAATTCTATAGTCACATGTCAAATATATCTAGGGACAACTGTGAATGGGTACCAGTTGACAGATGTTAAAGTGTTTACATCAATCAAGCTCTTTATGGAGGTTCAGCTCAACATAACAACATAAGTAGCACAAAGGTGAATTGTGTGTGTTTTGGCCCATTTTACAAAGCAAGCCAACTTTACCTGCGACAGCTAAAATTGTATTTCACAACTCTGTGCCTTGAACAAAAACCACCTGTCTCACCTAGCCCAGGAAAACTACCATACATATTTAGTTGTATAGATTAACAATAAAGGCAAATATATTAAATTCCTACAGCTCCAAGTGCTGTCTAAAAACAGTTTCCCCAATGGTCAACTAAATTTAGTTGCAATACTAATATTCGCAAAGGCCTAATGGCCCAGGGAACATATGGTATGATATGGTATGAAGACCATAAAGACCACACAGATACTGAATAGACCACAAGGTAAAGCATATGTCCCCAAACTACCTGACTGATATTTCAAATGCTTGCCATTAAACTTTTGAACACATAATTACTGTATGATGGTATGTGTTACTATGAATGGTTGTTCCACAAATACTTGGTTTGAACTAGCTGTACGGCTTTGTGTGCCTTTTGTATAGCTGTTATGCAGTTACACATTAGCGGTAATCTCCTTGCAAATTCTGTTCTGTTCTAGACTTTTGTTGATATCACTTTCTAACAATGTCCACATATACAAACTATCCTTGGTAAAGAGTTGAAGTGTCTTGTTTGCATATCTGGCAGAACATCACATGTGAAAGGCACACAATGCTCAAAACGCAAAGCATGAAACTACACAAAAGAGAAAGAGCAATAACATTTGGCAATAAACACAGCACAAAACACATACCTTAAAAGACATATGTCAATATATAATGAAAATGAAATGCATAAATAACACAAATTGTAGACTTTACAAAATACTACAAAGTAGGAATGCAGAGTTTGGAAGTTTTGGAAACATATGAAGTCAACAAAGTCCACTAGAAAATGGAAAAGACGAATGAGATTGAAGACATGTATTTCTGCTCATGGGATACTTCATCAATTATTGTGTTTGTCTTTTTCCTCTTTAAGGTGCCAGCTGTTGCGTAAGTTGCTGTATCATGTGAATCTTGTCACACTCCTTTCAAGGACAGTACTGAAATACAGTATGGACATGTGCAAGTGGTGCCTTTAAACATCTTCAGTACCTCAAACTGCAACAAAACATTCACAATAATAGAAAAATACATACCAAGGATTGTTATTGTTAGAAGGAGGTTTTTCCTTAGCCCTTGGCAGATGCCAAAACAGGCAGGCTCTGGTTTTTCCATTGGTGGCTCCAGATGATTCTCATGCATCCTGACTTCAACTTGCTTCTGCATTATCTTGGCACTGGACACAAAGGGGGAAATGTCACATAAATAAAGGCATCCATCCGTATTTTAGCAGAAATGTGCTCATAATTATCTGGAAAGACACTATGTAAAGAATGAAAATATGCTGATGTTATTAATTCAAGGAATCGTTAAATCTAGAGCTTGATGACAATGTACATGATGCAAGTTGTGCATGAATGTCTTTCCCTCATAATGCTTTAGTCTAATTTCATTATTAGAGGATAGACAGTTCACAGTGATATCATTATGATTTACATTAGAAAATGTACAATATTACGACATAATATATTTATGGCCAACACATAGTCATTAGACAAAATCTTGAGGATTTATATGTCCTCAGCTTGCGGAAGATAATGCTTAAGAAGATACTATGGAGAAGAAGCCTCTTTTTCCTAGTGTTCCTAAGTGATCCCTGTTCTTTGCACAAGCTGGAGGACACCCTGTGATTGCCCCTGTAGTTGAGTGAATGGGCCTGCAGGTAATCCCACGCCTTTGATCACCTCTCACTTTCAGGTCATCCCCTTTCCAAGACATCTCCAGCTCATCACCAACCAGAGATGGTAAATCTCATCACATGACACAACAGCAAGGAGACCTTCAGCGTTGTTGTGGTTTGGCCTTAAACCTCTTAGAACGACACCCCGCCCTTACTGCGTATAACCTTGGCCGGTTATGTAACCATTCACCTTAGTGATTAAGCACAGGTATGGAATCAGGCACTGCACACTTGGTAGTGTTTGAATTAGAAAAATGGCCCCTTGAGTCTTCTGGCATGCCTGGTGTGTTTGCATTGACAGGCTGGTTTGCAGCTACAAATTGCATTTTTGTTCTTTGTATAGAGCCTCTCTGGTCTAAAACCAATGCCTTTTTTATTCAAAAGTCAATGTGTAAATATAAACAAACAATTGAAATTGCAATGTTGGTACTCTGTTGGTACTGTGTGTGTTTTAGTCTATATTCAGTCATTTGCTTGGCTCTTTGCACATTTTAGAAGGAAGGCTCATGTAGTGCATGCACCTCGTGCACTCTTTAAATTTCACACACTTCACGCGGCAGAACAGGATTTAAGAGCTCAGTGGTGCAAAGTAAATCAGAGGCTGTCTGATACACCTTGCTCCCACTCTGAAGGGACATAAGCCTGTTAACTGTTCAAAATTAGAGACTGAAGGACTACAGAGGCTAAGTGTGTTGCGTAACAGTGGGGGGACTGCCCAAGAAAAGTCAAGGTGTTAGCTGTTGCAACATGACCATAACTTGGGACTTTTCATGTTATGATTCCATAACCTGAATTTAGCCTGGTATAATGCAGATCTCATTAAAGGTTAACACATAGGTGTACATATGGAGGCTATTGGAAAAAGTGAATGTTAGGTACAAATCAATGTATGTTGTGCTCTATGCAAGGTTGCAATGATCAAAATATCACACACTATGAAATGCAGCCTTGCACAGACAAGAATCAATAGGGTTTACAGAGCCACAATGTGATCAATAGTGCATGTAAGACTGGATGCATGTGTTGACTGGATGTACTATGGCTGGATGAACTTAGAGCTAATTCTATTAAATGTCCAATCTGTTCAATGACATCGGCTGGATTGTTGTCAAAGTCCTACGCATCACTGAGGTTGCAATACCGACGCTGAGAGGTCACTGACTTGAAGTCTATGAAGGGAGAATATCAGCTTTTCTGTTGTGTTTATTTTAAGTGAAGAATGACCCCTGTGGTCAGTGGTGTAGTCTAGTTAGCTGTAGTGGGTATACTGTGATCAACCCCAAATGTTAACACGTATCCTTTCTTATTTTAAGTGAGTATACTGAGATGGTGATGCTTTTTAAGTGAGTGCGTAGTCCTGCATATCGTAGACTACACCACTGCCTGTGGTTCATTTAAAAGGCAAAACAATATTACTACTGTTGCTGACACCAAAATAAATTGATGAAAAAATAAAATGATCAAAATGATTATTTTATTTTATGATGAAAATAAAATAAAATGATCAAAATGTCCACTTATATTCTGAATTGCACTCAGTCAATTTAAAAA
Organism: Alosa sapidissima; assembly: GCF_018492685.1. Classification (NCBI taxonomy): domain Eukaryota; kingdom Metazoa; phylum Chordata; class Actinopteri; order Clupeiformes; family Clupeidae; genus Alosa; species Alosa sapidissima. The sequence continues at coordinate 31,612,122 of NC_055970.1, forward strand.
AGTAAGACACTTCTGAAACTGAATTTATTAGTTAATGGCAAAGACTATGTCACACTGTAATACATTGTGGGGTATTGGAAAACAAGGAGCATTATTCCAGAATCACCTTAGTCTACTAAATTAATTGAATGGAAATTATTGTAAAAAATAAACTCTAAATACCAATGTCAAGCGTAAACGTCTTACCTTGCAGTTACTGTTTTCAGGGAAAGTGACTTTTAAATGTAAAAAAAGGAATCGCAGCGTTACGGTTTATCCATCTAAACACTCCTTATCCTGAATCCTTAAAAGTCTTCCAGAACCAACAGAGAACTACTGCGGGCCAGCAGGAGTCTGATCATCAAGATGAAAATAATTCTACTCCACTTATAGGAAAGAGTCCAGACAGAGTCCACAATAAGCGAAAGCAGTCCGATTCCCACAAGGTGCCGGTGAAATCTTATGGCGAGATGCAAGTTCCCCAGTGAGACACTGGAGGAGGAGGGAGGAGTCAGCACCTGAGATTAGGTATAAGCGCCAGGTGAGTACCTGCATGGGTTCCCTTGGGAGCATCTAATCCCTCTAAAAAGCATGCTCTGCAACGATTCCCCTTTGACTGCTTGGTGACTGCCACATGATGTTAAGCACACTGACTGCATAATTGCCAAGATGCTAAACATTCTGAGACCCCCAAAATGGGCCATGCAGAATGGGTGTGTATGTGCAAAGAGAAAGAGAGATTTCCATTGCATATTGTTAATGAACATCTCAACGGTAGCTTTGTTGGTACTTTTGTGCATTGGTCCATTACTATGTGAACCTGGCACAAAACCCATAAAGAAATTTAGGTCTATTTACATCCATTGTCCGAAACATGTGCAAATCTATGCCTGCACCCAGTCAATTTGGCTCCAACAACTGCATGTTTGGCTTCTGCAACTGTTACTTTAAGAAAACAAGATAAATGTCCTGAATGCATGCTTGGACTTGAAAGATAACATAACAATACAACTTGAGAGATACAATTCGAAGTTTGATATGAGAGATTTTGGAGTCTTTGTTGTCAAAATTGTCCCTAACTCAACTAATAATTTATCTAAGAACATTGATCTGCATCTTAGATCAAAAAAACTCCACAGAAGTGCTTAGTAATTGTGTATATTTAAATGCATACCCATTTGGGCATTCTGATGAAACATGTTTTCTGTCATTGTCACTTTTTAACAAAGCAGTCAAAACTTTGTCGTGCAGATGCTCTGCAAAGGAAACATTGCTGTCCAGATGAGCCTCTACTTCCTAGGCCCAGGCCCAGTGTGAGATTCCGACTGCTCTTTGACCTCTGCTGGCTGGGGCATTAGTGGCTGGTTTTATGCGGGAGGCTGCTGGGAGTGACGTGGAGAGGGTGCTGGAGCACATGGCCGCGTGGCTGCTGCCTGCTGGCCCGTGCTGTCCTGTGCTGTCCCATGCCTCCACAACAACCTTCACATACCTCCACCTGACCATACACCATGCTTAGCAGACGGGTCTATAATTAACTAATCTGTCCTGATCTTTTTCTAATCCAGCATACACTCACTCACTCTCTCAAATAGACGTATGCGCGCGCACACACACACACACACACACACACACATACACACACAAACACAAACACAAACACAAACACACATACAGACACATGTGCACACACACACACACACACACACACACATTCACACAGAGACAGCGGTAGTCATTCAACGCTCCCCTTGGTTTCTTGACTATTTAATAAATACCTATGCATCTTCCTAGTGGACATTATAGTGAAGCAGTGCATGCCCTGCACAGCTAGCACTGGATAACTGTGACAAATCAGATATATATGTTGCATATCATTTTAAAAACTATATCTGAACTTTCTGCTCACAAAACACATTTCACTGCCAAATTTGTCTAACAAAAAATACAATTCCCAGGGATAATTTGCTCCAATTACATAACATTTGGTTACGTAACTGCCTCCCATGTGTGCCTGATGGGTGTTGAACAGACAAGGTGAAACGGTAATCAACAAAGTCTCAATGCCACTTCTAGTTGAAGAGGTTTATAGCTCCTGAACTGCCCCTTCACTGCTAAAAATAGTGATTCAGAATATGCCTCAAAGCTAAAGCTTTTATTGATGGTGAAACGGAGGTCAGTTGCTTCACAAATGAGATATTACAAGTGGTTTATAGAATGTGTTGTAGGATTTAGAAAAGACTAATGCTGATTCGCTGCTATTTCTATTACTATTCTGTTTATGTCATAGTCAGAAATATACTACATACCCAAATGATTGCCTTAATGGGGAGACCTTTTAGCGCCTGCCACAAAAGACGCGGAAATCCAATTGTTTACAATTTGTAATTACAGTGCAGTCAACATTATCAATCAATTTGTTTACAGTGCAGTCAACATTATTCTCTCTCATTCTCATCATCATCTTGTCACTGTCATTTTTCTTCATTATACCCGCCACTCAGTTTATTGAAAAAAAAGATTATAGGTCCTTATGGGCGAGTCACAAGTTGTTGCTATGATACTGACTGCACTTCCATCATTTATGATACAAAGCACACACTGTGGAGCTATTATTATACATTATGGTCTGGGTCCCAATTAAAATACAGCTGTATGTGGCAAAAACTTTTTTTGTGGCAAGAATGGTTTGTGGCCCTCATAACAATTGTTTGGCCTGAACTAAAGAACATGACAACAACACGTGATTTGTTAACAGTGTTGTGGAGTAACGAGTTACATGTAACGGAATTACGTAATTTAATTACAAAATAAACTTAACCGTAACAGTCACTGGGAAAATGTGTAATTAAAAATCACATTTACTTATAAAAATGATTGATTACACTGGGGTTACATCTGATTTAAAAGTGCCTTATTTAAAGTTTGATTATTGGCAGACAGGCAGGCAGACACACATGCACACACACACATACACACACAATCCTACAAGACTAGGACACCTGCTTATTCAATATTTCATATTTGCGGCTGTGTATATTTTGGCCAAGTCATTAATTGCTGTATAATGTTAAATCCCAAATTTTGATTTTGAAAAGCAGTCATAGCCATGGAAAGATGTAGCTCTTTTTTAGCATTTATATACTGTAAACAAATACAACTTCCTGCGCAATCGCTGACTGTATCTTTAAACAGTGCCAGTTGAAGTAGAAATGTTCTAAAGAATCTTTGGTTGAAGGCAGCATGAAGGATATATGTATGCTGCCTTCACAATTAGGCAACAAAGGTAGTAGAAGGCAGTATTTTAAAGAAATATTTGGTTCGGACATGTCTTGATGCCTTGCTGCCACCGAAAGCTGTCTTAGAAGGCAGGATTTTCTCTGTTTCAGATTTAGCCTATATATGACCTCAGAATGATCTCACATTAAAAGGAGATGCTGACTGTGGTGGCTGTTATTTCTAATCAAATTATTATAATCTTAATTCACGTAATGAAGGATTTTGAAAGGAGTTTGACAGTAGTCAGTGTTGAGTACTGTTTTCAAGTTAACACTGCCAGGTTTAAACATTTGAAAATGGTTAACAGCTGAAAACATTCATTAGAAATTTAGAAAAGTAATCTAATTGAATTAAATGTAATAAGTTACATTACTTTGATAAAGTAATTGAAATAGTTACACCACTGTTACATTTTGAATAGGGTAACTTGTAATATATTGTACATACATTGTAATTGTATTACATTTCAAAAGTAACCTTCCCAACACTGTTTGTAAATGATGGAAAATATCAATAGAAAATACTAAGCACATACAGACTATGAATACTCATGTTCCACTTTGGATCAGGTGGTGGCTGGAGGAGTCAAATGTAAACATTGCAGAGTTCAGTATCATAACAGTTCTGGTCTATTATGAGTTATGGTGACCTACTCTTTACCGCCAGATGTGCTTCTTGCAATTAGTTATGAGTGTTTACACACCAATGCATGCAGTACACCTTGATGCATTCAGTTTACATGTGTCAAAAAGTGAGCTTCCAGAACATGCAATGATGACACTGCCAGAGAGAATAGACACAATCATCTGCTTTCTCTGCCCTACACTGAGACACATGTTCCATTGATGTGTTCAGCAGAACATGATGCAGTGTTTACATCATGTAAACATTTCTACCCGCAAGACTAAGTGATGGTTAAGACATGCATTGCATGGAGAGTTGCTGAAGTGGAGTAATCACAGAAAAGCAGTGCTCTGTATAATTATTGTGGCATTCAAAACCATGCCCACAAAATCTTCTATCAGAGTGAGCAGTTGGTGGTTTGTGTTGCACCTATTGAACTGCATTTAATGGCATGAACTTTGTACTAACCTTGGTGTCCAAAATGGATTTTTCCTTCTTGATCACCACTGTCTTTTCTTCAAGATCCACAGTGGTCAGTCTTTTGTTTTGTAGAATCAGTTAATTAGAGAGTGCACACAGTGTCCACACCGTGCATCTTACTTGCACTGAGGAAATGATGACGGTTATCTCGATGTCAAGAATTGTCCTCTGTATTGCTCTTTGCTTGCCTGCTTCACTTCCTCTTACAAGCAATTAAGTCTAGATAGCACACATCCTCACCATACACACATATGCAAGCAATGTGAAAAGTCAAGTGCCTACCCACTGTGTCATCCTCTAAGGGGAGGGAAAGATTAGTATTTACCTTGTCTATTTATGACTACATGACATCATCAGGCTACATGGGATTCCCAAACAGCTTGCACCAGTATATGTATCAGTCAATATACAATGAATAATTTAGAAAATATCACACAGTATATCACACAATATCATCACTGTTCTTAATAGACATCAGTGCAGTTCATTTTCAATAAAAAATTAACTGAACTCAACTACAATTGCTAAAGTAACCATAATATAAGCCCACTGGTTAAATGAGATTTCTGGTGATTTTTCACAAAGATCATAGTATAGCACTGTTGGCCACTACAGAGCTACTGTAGGTAGAACCGATTGTTTTCATTTTATTTCATATTGACAGTACTCGGTGACTTTGAGAAACAGAGATCTGTAACTGTTGTGTGATACAGTACATGCTATTCAAACATGCACATCTGAATCACCAAGTGTCTATTTGTATATTTGCAAGCATATATTTTTGTCACTGTTTAGTATGTTATATGTTGGTGAATTTGCTAGCAGTGTTGAAGTAGTAGGGGCTCACTAGATGCAAGGTGTTGTTGCGTCACAGTGGATATCTTATGGGGGATACTCTATGTGAACTTACAGGAACTCCAGTGAATGTGCAAGGAACGCGAGCAGCTAAAGCCTGCAAATCCCCTAAGTGTTTCTCAATGAGTGACTGCACGTTTGGCTAACTGCTCCCCCCACTAACACATGCTCAGACACCTGAGTGTTTCATCTGAGAACATCTCTTTCCCATAACCAGCATGAATGCAGCAACAAACAAACTCCTTGTATTGCTCCTTGATAATGCATTCCATTGCAAAGGGGGAAATGTGCACACAATTGCAAAAATGTGCTGTAAAAAATGAAAATCATTTTGAGAAATAAAGCAGCAGTGTCTGCGATTTGAAAGTCCATTCTACTAAACCATGCAAGTGTCTTTAAGCGCCTGCGAGTCCAGTAAAAAAAGTCGAGTAAAGTCGAGTCGAGTAAAAAATTAAAATCATTTTGACAAATAAAGCAGCAGTGTCTGCGATTTGAAAGACCATTCTACTAAACCATGCAAGTGTCTAAGCCCCTGCGAGTCCAGAAACTCCAACCCAATAGTTGGTCCAATGTGTTGCAGAGCAGAGGCCTTCAATTGACACTGGTTCAGCAGGGGACTTTACTTTATGCTCTTCTCGATCCAGTCTTTTAAGTTATTCACACGCGTGTAGATTATGTAAAGTTCTGGGCTGCACTTGCGTTGCTCGTACCCAAAGCTCACCAGGCCGACTAGCTCCCAGACTCCTTGGTCGCTATCGCTATCATGTCTGTCGTCGCCTGAGAGGGGTGACAGGTGGGGGCTGCGAGGAGAAGGAGGGGACTGAACCATGACCACTCCACCAGTGGCAGAATAGCAGACCGGTGTGGGGCTGTGGGGATGCTGGCGGCCACACAGCATGTTGTCGGTGAGGGCCACAGGAAGCCCATTAAGTCTGTACTGTCTCTCACACTGCAAAACATCCCTCAGCTCAATCAGCCCAGTGTGAGCTGAAACTGCTGTGTCGTCCTGGGCACTGTTTTCAGGCAAGGGCCAGTCAATGGCATACCCCTGCTGGGCAGTAACCTCTCCTCCTTGCAGTCGCGGTAGGCACACAGGCATTACATGCTCGCTGATTCTGGCCTTGTCCAGCAGCTTCAGTACGGCCAGATCAGAGTCTGGCCCAGTTAAGTTGTAATTTGGGTGAATCAAGATGGCAGCAACCTGTGAACAGTGGACAGATATGAGACAAGGGGAACAGGCACAACTCATGCACAATGGCTGCCTGACATGATTTGGGGCTAAATGGCAAAGCAGGTTGCCTGGCAGAAGATCAGAGCTAATGGACTGCCATGTGCCTTGAGATTAATTAGATGCAGTAGACAACACTAGGACAACACTACTGTTGGATAATTTCACATTTTGATCATCACATAGCCACATGTCAGTGAACAATAAACTTTTATGACTATCAGATTGTGTGCAATAGCAGCCATTATGCAATCATGCAGTGATTTCTACTGTTTCTTCATTCTTATGCTCATTAGAAAGTCAGTCAGTTATGTCTATGATTTCTGAGATTTCTAGACAAGTGATTATGAGTGTGTCCCCACCCCTTTTTTCCAGATACACTCTAATTCACACACGTACCCGCAAGAAGTCGGATGTCTCTGTGTTCATATGTACTCTTAAATTGCGCTTGCCCATCACAACCTTAATATCAGCCGGGCGAACATGTTGGGCACTGCCCGGCTCTGTCACGCAATGTGCTGCCACCACCACACTGTATTGGTTCACCAAAGTCCCGCTGCATGTTAACCGCCAACGCTCGCCTCGGTTGTCCCCGATTCTCCCCCCACCAAATCTGGCTTCCTCGCTCTCTGTCCTCCCCGCTCTAGCTCCAGAGATGTGGTGGTAGATGGCTGCGTGCCAAGGCCACTGTGTGTCTGCCAGCGTCTGGGGACTGACCGATCCGAGTTTTCCACACACTGGAAAACGGGAAGAACACAGAGAGCCGATGATTACAGTTCGTCATTTATAATCACATTATTATATCCTCTGAAATGTGATTGTAGGTCCTGCAAAGCACATTTGTCTTCCATTTTTGTCCTTTCTTCACATCAAGCAATACTGTGCTTTGAACTAAATTTATTGAGGTTTGCGAAGAGCACCATCTATTTGGACGAACACAAGCCTTTTACTCTTCATTAACAATTTAGTAATGGAAAAGCCAGCCATTAGACACTTGGTGCACGCCAGCAATTCTGCAGCGATTCTGGCTGAGGGCTGAGCTCAGTGCTGCCCTCACCTGGTGAACAGGAGACATGCTGCCCACTCCACTTCCCTGTCTTGAGACAGGTGCGCTGGGCACTGCCAAAGTGCTGGTAGAGAGGGGAGGCACACTCATACTCGATCTGGGTATACTGAGAGTGAAACCCAGCAGGAAGTGGCTCGATAGGGGTCACCTCCTCACTCAGGGTGGCTGTTCCTGGTATTCTCAGGTTGGTCAGAGAGTGCAGCCCGTGGAGTGTGGTATTTCTCCTAGAGAAATTGATGAAAGAATGTATCATTATATGGCATTATATTGAAGTCCTGTATCCTGTACAACATTAGCACTTAACACAAAATATTGTCTCTCTTGTGTCTACAGAATGTTGCATCTACTGTACACATCCACTAGCATGTTCCTCAGATCTTACCTCAGAGCAACATGAGGTGGGTGAATCCTCTGTTTCACAAGCTTTGACACCTTAGGCTCTCGACAAGCTGCAGATATTTTCAAGAGGAATATTATGTATTTTCCACAATGACAAGAAGCAGTTAACCTGTAAAGTAACCCTTAATTGATATGAAACATCTAATGTTGATATTACCTTTCACACATTGTGGCTGCTTGCCACTCCAAGTTCCATCAGCAAGGCAGCTTCTTCGTGAATTTCCACTCAGCACATAGGAGTTCTTGCAGTGAAAATCCACCGTGTGTGATGTCTTTCGAGCAGTCGTCTTATAATACCCATGTTGAAGCTTAGGTAATGAAGGGCAATTATTCTTGTTGGAATCTATGATAGAGGACAGATGGAAGGGGTAGTGCACTCCTTAAGAGATTTCACATCTCCTTAAGAGCTTTCACAGCTCCTTAAGAGCTGCACACCTTATTTCACACGGGCACAAATCCACACAAAAAGAAATCCATGATGCTATGGATGAACCCATGTATAAAATCACTCCCTAATGTTGTCGGAGGACCCACCGTACCTTTGACACACATGGGCGATGCTCCACTCCATGTGCCATTTGACAAGCAGCTCCTCTGTGTCGTGCCATGTAGTCGGTAAGATTTGTGGCACGAGTACTGAACCATGCTGAGAGCATTTCCAGATGCTTCGTACAGCAAAGTGAAATCTCCATCCAGGGGCGTTGGAGGCACGCCACAGGCTTTCTTCAGTGGAACAGCTGAATGGAAAGATAGAGTGATTTAGTGCCTCTAATGTGACTATGTGGACATGACCCTTTAAAAAGTCAACATTTTTATGAAGGCCACGAGTCCAACCGTTATGAAATACCCATGCATCCCAATACTGACCTCTACTCGCTGCAAATAAATATCATTTTTTTCCCATACAACTTGTGATAGGGATTTTATGTTCAATCTGAAAGTGCCTGTTGTTTTAGTGGTTATGACTTGAAACAGAACTCACAGGTCTCGCACTGATGACCTGTGTAGTCAGCTGGGCACGCACAGCGGAAGGACTGAACAGGGTCCAAGTTGCAAGTGCCCCCGTGCAGACAGGGAGAGGAACTGCATGCTGTGGAGGTAAGATAAAAAGCCAGATGACACCCAGGAGACAGTGGCCATATTGTGCGGTGATGTTAGGTGGTCACAGTGATGATCTATGACAAGGACTGAAAGAGTACTATAGGAGGCAAGAAACAAAATATGGCCTCTTTCTTAAATTACAATTAAAGACTGACTCCAAACCCAAAGCAAACACCAAAGCACATAAAACTGTTTCTTTGGTGATGAAGTGTGGAAGCTTGAATAACAGTTTAAGAGAAGAAGTCTGTGCAGTTCTCATTATAAAGTGTCTCACCAGAGGCCTCCTGGAATGTAGCAAAGAAGCCATCAAAGTTGTTATATCCATCGGACACAAAACGAATGTGCAAGGAATACCCTGAGCTTATGATTGGTGGAGGACTTTCACTGCCACAGTATCGACCAATAATAGGCGAGTCCATGCGGTCACCATCCCTCACCTCAACATAGTCATACCGACAACTGTGATCAAACTCCAGGCTGAGCATTGAGAACCTGCATGAAGAGGAAAAGCAAAACATTTCACCTTAACTGTTCAGAATGTAATATAGCCTACACAATGACACTATCAAGTGCGCTAAGCGATGACTACTATTAAAGGTGCTCTAAACGATGTTATGCGGTTTCTAAGCTAAAACATTTTTTGTCACATACTGCAAACTTCACCTCACCATCTGCTAGCTGCCTGTGCCCTGAATACACTGTAAAAAAAAAAACACGGTCTCTGTAGACAGCCCAGGCTCCAAAAACGGCAACAAAAACAACTTGGTCCAGCCTGGACCATAAAAACATAACAAACTGTTCCAGCCAATCGCCTAAGAGATGTTTGTTTAGGAGAGTTTCAATTGCATAGGAGGGAGGGGGAGGGAGTAGCAAGCTAGCTACCTGTTTTGTTTGAACGTCAGCAGAAGTGACAATACCCAACATCGCTTAGAGCACCTTTAAGTCTGGCTGTACACTATAAAGTCAAAGACTACACTGGAGGCAAGTTTGTACAATTTGGAGCTTGCAAATTAGCATTGCACTTAATGTACAGCATATTAGATGATTGTGTTGAAAGTAAGTGGCAAAGTAGTATTTTAATTGTGGCTGTATTCCAGAACAGATTGATTAGTGATAATCACCTGAGGTCCACCGTCATTCCTCTGTTAACATATATGGTCCACTCACATTTGGCATTTATGGGATAACTTTCTAGAGTCACATGACCTTGACGCCTTCTGATAACACCTCCACATTCTAGACAGAAAAAAAATAGAAAATGGTAATTGGCTATAATTTTGTTCCCTCAAAAAAGGAAAAAGCAACACAGTTCTCTGGATTTCCTCTGTTCGTAATTCAATAATACCACAATAACACATTAACACAATGTTTATTGAATGTACACAATATTCAGATCATGCCTACATTTGTTTCAGAGCGCCTCTCTCCCACGGGGGAAACCCAACTTACTCATGCAGTCTCCTCCAGACCAGCCCTGACGGCACTCTGTGCAGTACTGCTCTCTGATATAGAAATCATCCTGGGCCTGCCATGTCCCATTGTTGCACGTCTTACAGTTCTCAAAAATGCTGCACCCTGTAAACACAGATGGAGAAAACAGCACGATAACATTTGTTTGTTTTGTCTGTAACTTAACTAGTTGTTATATGATACAGCTGCAGTTGTCATACACTACAGTTCAAGAGTGTCTGGAGTATTTATATTTAGTGGGATTTATAGACAGTGTGGTGTTATTCAATTCTGTCTCCAGTGACATGTGTTTACACTGGAGGATGACATCAGGGGAGATGGGGGATAGGCTGCAACATGTTCATTTGGCGTCTCGCTGAAGTCAAAGGGAAACTTTGAGCTTCATCTCCATGAAGGTTATTTGTTATTGTGTCTGCCCACCTTGGTGTATAATGCAGGGATCACACTCGTCCAGCTCGTTGCGGCAACAGGGTACAGCGTAGCCCACCTGTGTGCTCTGCGACGGACACTTGCAACGGATTTGGTCGTACTCACAGCACGAGCGACACATGGCGTTCCACTCAGCGCTGGGACACTTGTCATCCTGGGGCCTGGAAACTGAGAGGGCAGATCAGGAAGCATGATCTCTCTGAATCATGATCTCTGGCATCAGGTGAGGCTTTTAGTGATGACTGGATGGTATTTACTCTGCCTGAGGAAGGTCTTGGAACGACTGCAGATTGATTGCTTGCAGATTTGATAAAAACATTCTTGTACAGATTTGAGTGTGCAGACTTTTCTTTTATTACTTAGATTGATGGCATGTAAAATATATGAGACACCTCTGTTTTGAAATGTGGAAAGTAATTCATAAAGTGGTGGCCACAGCATACTTTAGAGGGAATAATTAAGATCTGAACACTTTCACTGATCATATATGCGACTGTAAACATAACTGACTTGTGCCAATTTGCCTTGTCAAATGTACATGTTTTCCAGTGAACATGCCATTTATTTGTATCTACCACTAAACCATCCTATAAACAACACATTGCACAATCATCACTGCCTAAATTCTTCAGGAGAAATGGTTCAGATTAAAGATTAAAGTATCAAGCATAAATTTATACGAGTCGATTTTGAGGTTTGTGTTTAAACGAGAGCAGTGATTTCTGCAGACACTTTGACTTCTCCTGTCTGTCTCTCTGATTCTACACGCTGACTAGACAGATGAAACAACAGCAGGGAATGTCTCAGATAATAGTCATCTCTGTGGAGAAAAACACAGTCATGACCTGTAACATCTGCTGTGTAAACCTTTGACACATCGGGGGGTGGAAAGTAATGATTAAACAGTGCCCATTAGAGAAAAACCACAAAGGAAACGACTTAAAACAGACTTCCTTCCCCTCACAAGAGATATGTCCATTTTAAGCTTAATCATCTCCTAAATCTAATTCATGAACCTATGAATACACAATACACACTTCCTTCACCATTGTACTGATCTGGCTTTAATTAATGTGATTAAAAGTTTTAAAACATGACTGGTGTTTTAGAGCCCTGTTGGCATTACTTCTTTATACGGTAGATCAAATAAAATAACTGTTAGATGACATCCAAGAAAAGATGATAGCTCTTACCATGTGGCCAAGCCGTTGTACAGACACAAAGCAGCATAGCATGGAGAGCAAAAAGGGGCCAAAATGGGTTTTGGCTTCGATTTAGATTCAACTGTGCCCTAATTTTTGGTCTGACCAAAGAATGCATACTCCTGGAACTTTGGAAGGCGAGAAGTCTATAAAACTATGCCCCACTCACTCTCTACCGTTTTCGTTCTCTCCTCTCCCGTCATCTATGCACACAAACACACGCAGTGACAGTTCTTCCTTCTTGCTCTGCCTCCTTCCCTAACCCAGTTGCCTGTCTCGGTCTGTGCACTGGGAGCAGAGAGACTGTTTTATGACTGCTGGGCTTTTGTAAACTATACTCCAGGAGTGTTGGGATGACGCAACAGCTGCTGACAGACGGACTCTACTGTAGAACACAAATCCTTAACCTCAGCCCTCAGTCCTGCCACATTTGTGAGAATTATCCCCCCCCCCCCCCCTCCCCCCCAGTGCTTTGTTTATAAAAAGGAGTTTGAATAGAACTATAAAATATTGACACAGCTATGAGTTTTGGCGGAGTGGTCAGTCTATACTGCTAGGGGAAAAGATGAGCCATGCTAATGGAGAACGCAGAGAAGAAGTTCATGACTCACCTGGCAATGAACATTTCAGGGCTCCTCCCCCAAGGATTGTTCCATCTCCTGCTCACTGATGTTCTGACTGACTGATGATGAAAGCATGTCTGCCTATAGTTCTGATAGCAGCTTTTCCACTCCTATACTGTATGTCCCAACATGGAGGCTTCTGTTCAGAGGAGATTGTTGCACACATAGGCCAGAGGGATGAAACATTGCATTTCCATGGACACACATTTTCCATGCACCACTAAATGTTTCCATTTTCCAGCCCTTTAATCCAAATGGAAAAAAAAAATAATTGTGTTTTTGACTGACTAATGCAATAGGTATTTGGAACATGTGTTTTGAAATTACACAGAACACATTGGAGAGACAATATACAGTAGGATTCACCTCGGGCGTTTTTCGACCAACAGATATCTGTTTCCATTTAGAATTCTTTGAGCCTTGAAGATATCTAGTGAACCAGCCCACATTTCCACCAGTTTTGAATGAAACAAAGGGTGCATCATCAACAGAGACATAGCGTGTATTACTGAACTGTAAAATGACATGCCCATTCCGATTCACAGAGCATTTCTGGTGCCAGCTCTGACCCAACTTTTCAGGTTCTGAACTGATTTATTTTTGGTCAAAATGCTCAGAACGGTTCAACATCTGGAGCATGAACCAGAAAGGAGCCAGTTCTTTGTTGGTAGAAAAGGCCTGTAAGGGACTGGTAATGTATCTTGCAACAGTATTTGGAAAAAAGGCAAAAGCAGTACACCATTTCAGCTGTAAACTGATGTTAAATCTGTTCTCTAATGATAACACCGCCCAGCAGGCCATGTGAAACCTAGAAGCATAAAACCTACAGTATATGTAACATAACAGATGAGGATAAAATAACTTTTATTTTATAGAAAATCAGTGATACAACACAATACTTAAGAAAGGTGTTGGCTTAGTTTCTGATACAAACATGTGTAATGAAAAAACAAACGCTCTATACAGGTGTAAAACTGCATGGGTAAAGAGTTGTTAAACTGAGGACCGTATATTTGTATGTACAGTGTCCTGCCACTAGAGGAAGCCATCTGCTCTCAAATAAGCAAACATCTGTAACAGAAGGTTCTCTTGCAGTCATGAACAAACAAGAAAACACAAATATGCATTTCACTAACTGAATATGACCAAACACTACTTAATGCAAGAAGAAGTTTATTCCTGTCAATGTTTACCTGTGTACTGTCCAATTGGATTCTGTCATTGGTTTGGGGGGAAGGAGTGTCTCCATTGTGTGTTTACAATGTTGTTGGCATCTGGTGGTGCTTTTCTGTGTATGTGTTTTAGACATCCTGCTGCACACTAAATTTCCTTTTCTAAGGATAAATAAAGTGAAACTTGAAACTTGAGTATTTGAAAATAAAAGTGCTAGAAGTTTAAAAATAATAATAATAATAATAATAATAATAATAATAAAGCATAAGCATGCCTGAAGCTTTATCTGTACATATTATTCGAAGTCACTCACCAGTGTCATTGTGGACAGCATCATGTGATGTCAGAAACAACCTGAATATTTGACCTTAAGAAAACATTCATACTTTCTTCATTCACCTCTGAACAAAGCAGCTAGTAGTAACCTATTGCCTGTGGGATATGGGATTGTGATTTTGTTGATAACTGTGACATTGCAAGTTATTTTGTTGTTAAGTGCACAGCCCTAATAGCGTATTCCTCATTGTAGTACCACATGCCCGCAAAGCACCTCGCCATAATAGTGGTCACATGATTACCCACAAACGAGCCCTATCAGCGTTCAATAACTTAAATGGTTTTAGTTCTCAAAACTGCACCTGCCGCAAAAAATATTTGACTATAAAGATCTTTGTAAGTTATTTCCGTTTTACATAATTATGGACAGGCTATACTCTGTAATTGATTAGGTACGTTACCCTCATCTTTTGAAAGTGGTCATCTGACAAAGGTGCCTTAACTAATAGACTATCTCATCAAACACTTCGGAGTTGACAAACATGAAGAAATCAAAGGTTGCTCTTTTCATATTTCTTTTCTCGAGCATCATTCTTAAATTCTACACTACAGTCGGTCTAGACATACAGCTTGGTTTAAAGGTTCCTGTTGGATATGACAATGGATATTTTCTTACTGGAGCATCACGACATTTGCTGCATAAAACTTCCCGAGTTGTGTCTGATCCCACGAGTGAAGTTATCGAGTTATTCCAGGAAGGCTGTCTGTGGAGCGAAAGCTTGGAGATTCTGGAGCGTCCCATGTTTGATGAGGAACATACAGGTATCTGGAGAGAGAGAGCACAGGTCCAACAGATAATACATTTAGAATCGGGATGTGGCAGGGTCACCAATGGGCTTGCGACGTTTACAGATGGATCCAAAGCGTGTGTGCGTTATGGCATAGATGCTGACCAGGTTCAAGGTGAGATACTGGCTTATCACTTAGCAAGGATGCTTGGTATTTACAACTTACCTCCTACAGTTCTATCCAAACCGGATCCAGAGAAAAAACAATGGATGCTTGTTCGTGAAAGTATCGAATCTTTGCATTGGACAACAGAAGCAATCGTCTCACTGACTGAATGGGTACCAAATCTAACAGGCGTGTTCATACCGACTGCTCTGCGGAAAGGAGGAGAAGGTTTAAACCCGACCAATGTGTGTTTTAACGCGTTGAGAAACAAAACAACAACGTTTTTAATTGAGATGATGCAATGGACCGACCTCATATTATTTGATTATTTGATTGCAAATTTTGACCGACTTGCAAGTAATCTTTTCAATTTACAATGGGACGCGCGCATGATGGAGAGAACCACTAGCAATCTTCTCAAGTCTAAAAGGGGCTTGGTCTTCATAGACAATGAAGCTGGGCTAGTGCACGGCTACAGAGTCTTGAACTCGTGGGAGAAGTATCACAAGAGACTCCTGAGGACAGTTTGTATTTTCCGAAAGAGGACTGTTCAACGCATAGCAGAATTGAAGCTTCAAAGAAACGTTAGTTCACGATTGCTTGAGCTCTATAAGGCAGACGAGCCATTGGCACTTGAGCTTGGGTTTCTTTCGGAACAACATTTGGAGACCTTGCAAAATCGGGTTGACCTGTTGTACGAACATGTAGAGCGATGCAAACTGAGACACGCTGAGCCTGTTTCGCATTTTGCTGTAAATGATTCTCATGTCTGATTGTGTTTCTTTTATGTCATAGCATTCTCTTGGAGAGAGCACCCTATACAGTAAACACGTACCTCTGATTGTATTGAAGTTATCGTGATGACTCTGTTATCATTTGAAGTAGGCTATTCAGTTAATTTTTTATTTCAAGAGGATTTGTTGCCATAGCATAGGGCCTACCTAATATTAGAACATTTCTTCCATTTTCTTGCTAAATCAAAACAGCTAAAAGTTCTGCTAAAAAAGAGGTGCAGGCCCAGCCACAGTGGGGGTCCATGTTGGGGCATGGTGTTTGTGTGTGTGTGTGTGTTTTTTTTTTTTTTTTTTTTTTTTTTTTTTGGGGGGGGGGGGGGGGTCAAGGAAAATGCTTGCACAGACATAATCAGAAAATGCTTGCACAGACACAACCAGCCCAGGCATCTGATCACATAACTTCCTTCGGATAAATGAATAATTCCAGACATTAATATATATATATATATATATATATATATATATATATATATATATATATATATTGGGGGCAGCCATGGCGGTTAGCGCTTTCGGACTGGTAACCGGAGGGTTGCCGGTTCGAACCCCGACCAGTAGGAACGGCTGAAGTGCCCTTGAGCAAGGCACCTAACCCCTCACTGCTCCCCGAGCTCTGCTGTTGTAGCAGGCAGCTCACTGCGCTGGGATTAGTGTGTGCTTCACCTCACTGTGTGTTCACTGTGTGCTGAGTGTGTTTCACTAATTCACGGATTGGGATAAATGCAGAGACCAAATTTCCCTCACGGGATCAAAAGAGTATATATACTCACTTACCGATTCTGCATGAGCGCCATTATCTGTTTACAGTCCTGCTCTTTCCCAGCGGAACTGTTAAAGAGGAATCCGTTCCAGTCCCGGCTCCCCTAGCCGGCCGCGAATTCCTGAACGCAGTTCCTACGCCAGTATTTCTAGAAATGAATGCTGATATACTGTACTATTCACTCAGATGTTCTCAATGTTTTTGGGGCTAAGGCTCATTAACGGCCAAACCAAAACGCCAAGGCACCCCAACTTATGGTTACTAATTATGATATTAAAGGCTTACCAGGGCACTGCTATAAATCATTAGCTAAGTAGCATGGTTAGCATAGGCCTATTTGGTGGAGGCTTAGCCACATTTACATTTAGAGGGTATTCTCTTTCTCAATGCAGATGTAGGTGTGAAATGCTCCCCACTGGCTCCTACCATCTGTCAATCTCCTCTGTTCTGTCTTTGGGTTAAACAAAGACCTTATAGTTAACTTTAGCGGAATTATATGTTTGTGTCATTAACTGTAAATGTATTCATGTTTGGTATCATTTTTATAGTCTCAGTACAAGGAGTACAATGAATTAAGTATAAGAATGTTTAGAACATCCTGTATAACATTTCTACCTGAGGAGCCTTCCTAATATGTTAAATAGTAAGTGGGTGTGTGTAGGTGTGTCTGGGTGTGGCTGACGGAAACGGCGGGAAGAGAAAGCCAATCAGAGGACGTTGTACCTATGATCACCACGTGAACCACACCCTTGCAAATTGAGCATAAAAGGCCAGCCTCTTCCGGTAGTCTTTAGAAGAGAAGTCAGATAATACTGAGAATCTGGTGAAATCCATGATGGGGTGAAACAAACATGTACTTTTCTCCCTTGAGGGGCACTGGCCCCTCATTGAAAAGAATAAAGCTGGATCCTGATCTTGCATCGTCCTGATTGAGTCTCAAGAGAAATATGGTAGTAAAAATATACTATCAATGGAAAGTGCATCTAGCTGTCCATTTTTAGGAGAAAGGGAATTTCACAGTGTATTGCCATGGACCCTCAACCCTACAATGTTTCCCATGCTTTTGTGAGTTTACCCCTGGCTAGTAGCCCTGGCAGCAAATGTAATTTGCTGCCGCTAGGGTGCGTCTAGATTTCTATAGGCTACCTGGCTAGGCCATACTGCAGCAATTTCCTTTAGTATAGCAAAGACTGATTTTGAACCGACTCTTCAACACTAAGAATAGGAAAGAATGGGTTTAATGCATAGGCAACATACCTCTGTCAATAATTTAGAGATGTTTGTCATTTGGGCTTCAATTCTTTACTTTCTTTATCTCTTTACCTTCCTTAGCTACCTCATTTGCCCACTACTCCACGCATGACTCATACTCCTTGTCGTATCCAGTTTGTCATTGTTCTCTCACTTATTTTCACTTAAGGGGTGGGATTGTTTTTCATCTTTATTCCTATTTTCTTGAGAATCTACATGAAAGCATTGCTATGAAAGCATTCACCCTTCATATTTTTGGGACGGCTGAAAATATGGTGTATTAACAAAACCAAACACAACATGAAAGAATGATCTCTTCCACTCTAGCATGAAATTGCACAATAAAGCTGTAAACATATTTCTTTTTGACCCTTCAGTTAAATTTCAGTTGTAAATGAAACAAGCCTAAAAACAGAATTAAACTCTTGACACATGATAGAGTATTCTATATAAAATACTGAAAGGTCTTACCAGTAATTTATCTACATCTGATCAGTGAATTGACTCTTTCCAAATATGCTATGGTTCCTGTAGTTATATTCCCATACTATTATTCATGTGGGTATTTCTGAAAACTCAGGGAATATGTCTTACATGTTGTCTGTCTACTATGTGGAAAGAGAAAGACATTTCACACTTTCCCCATAAATTGCAGTCCAAAGCTCAAGAACACGTCTGTGAAATTGCAGTTAAGAAAGCTGTTATGTATTGTATGCACCACAGCACAGATGTAAGGTATACCTTCAAGGCCCATCACAGATTATCATCATGCCTAAAATGCTAGGCTATATGCCAGGTTTTTACGAGTGAGACCTATTTGTTATTGTCTGTCTGTCCCAACATATCTGTTTTAAAATGTAAATTGCCATTAGGTTGGTAAAGTACTAAGGAGTTATTTTTGACATTTAAACATGAACAGTGAAAACAGCACCTACCACTGTGTATCTCTTGGGAGGTGGAGAATCTGCATATCACTGAACCATTCTGAGCACAATGCACACCGTACATCCCATTTTTTTTTATTGCACAACAGAGGGTAAAAACTATGGGCAATATTTAGAGAAGGGTAAATTATAGGAAGTAGGGGAGCGCGGGGCACAAAGTAACACTTTTTGGTTATGGCTAAATAATTCTAAAATCATTTGAGTTTCACTAGTTATACTTTTTAACAAGCAACATACATATCTCTGTTACACATATGCACTGGAAGTTTGTTTGTAGGAGCTACTGTTCTTTTACAATTCCACCGAGAGTGGCGATAGGTGAAATGTTACAACCTGCCCCATATGCGGGGTTAGTTGTAACACTCATGCCAAAGGCTGTTTTTAATTAAATTAATTCAATAAATGTATCTGAATGTGTATGATAGAATAGGATCTGACTATTTATGATACATAAGTCATGAACTAACAACAGACGTGTGTCGAAAATTGACTTTATTTTCATACGGAGAAATAACATGAGAAATATGCGCCAATGGAAGCTAAAGAGTCTAACCAAGGTCAATCCTGCCAAGAACAGCGCGTTACAACTAACCCCGCTGGGTCACGTTTGTTATAAGATAAGCTAGCTCCTGCTATGAGTTGGCTACATGTTTCAAAACGGTGTTCATTTTTAGCCTACAAGACGGTTATTAAGATGATACAAGATTGGAGTCAGTGAGCTGCACCCACAACTCAGTAATGGTACCACCTAGACATTTACGTTGATGTCTTCAAAAGGCGTTTGCTGCAGATCTACGTGGAAACACGTCCATACTGACTGAAAATTTGTGGAACACCGTCTCATAGTAGTGTGATTAACTGAACAATAGCATGCCTCGATCAACCCCCTGCAAATAGGGAAAAAGTCCGTGTTACATTTAACCCCGCGTTACTTTGTGCCCCGCGCTCCCCTAGCCTACCTGTAAAACACCCGGAAATAACATGGCTATATAAAGAATATATAGGGGGGAAAAGGTAAATTGTGTAGTAAGGTACAGGGGTATAGGCTATTTATAGGGATAAACCTCTTCAACAAAGACTATATCCAATTGTAGCCTATTTTTTTTGTATGTGTGCATGTATGTAGCCTATGTATGATAGGCTATATGTTTATCTTATTAATTGCTGCTGTAACACCATAATTTCCCTTTGGGGATGAATAAAGTAATCTATCTATCTATCTATCTATCTATCTAAATGTAGGTTATCCGAGGTGATACAATCCAGCTGACGTCAGTCATTGATGATTTCCTTAATTTTCTTATTCCTGCGTGTGGTGGTGGTTTAGTAGACTAGATTGCAATTAGAACTGGACTTCCTACCTAAAAAAAAAAACTGGACTTTCTACCCCTGCCACTTCCTGGTCTGCCCACGGATAGGCACTGTGGGCAGCCGTCGCAAAACGCTCACCAGTCTCCGCCTTTTCTAACGGGAGGAATCGACGAGACTCGACCCCAAATCGAATTTCCCTTACATTTGTCCGTCCCGTTTAGAGCGGAAATTTTGATGTATGTTCGCTTGCGGTCGCTGGTTTGTTCTGTTTACAGACCGTTGGTAATGAGTGAATTTCTTGACGAAAAGCATAATCTACGCTTGTTCGTGTGATGTAGGAATCCGTCATGCAGGCCTGAGGCTATGTAGTAGGCTACTTCGAACTGGGTAGGAAAGCCAAGGATGTGGATTTGGTATATTTTGCTAACTTCTGGGCCAGGACCTAACTTGGCTGGTGAGTTAGAAAAAAAAACAGTAGGATACAAAGCACTTACAACGTGATCTTGGCAAGTGATTTGTTGTGATGTTTTGCAATGCTACAATAACAGCATTTTCACTGGCTTGTCATTCCGTTAGCACGAGAGAGCTGAGCAGCAGCGCATGTTGTGTTTGTTTGGATGGATGGATGGAGGACTGGACAGGACAGGGCAGAGAGGGGCGGATGTGAAAGATTCGGAAATTTAGCTTAATAAGCGTCTGGATGGTTATCCAGGGAAGGAGAGCCAAACTATCTCCGAATTAGGAATCCTTTACATCATTCCAAGTCAGCAGAACAATGTGTTCTCAGAGCAAACAAAAGCTGATCATACCTAGTAGGCTATTTACTTTATTTATGATGTTATATTTAATTTGGCATTTGGTAAAATAGATATCACACAAATGTAAAACCTTTCAGCTGGATGCACATGTTGGAAGTGCAATATTTATAAGGCCTTAATCAGTTTGGCCTTCTGCAAAACATTGACCCTTCTCTTCTCCTCTCCTGCTATCCCCTTTAGAATGCAATTCCTTATCA
Source organism: Alosa sapidissima (assembly GCF_018492685.1). Classification (NCBI taxonomy): domain Eukaryota; kingdom Metazoa; phylum Chordata; class Actinopteri; order Clupeiformes; family Clupeidae; genus Alosa; species Alosa sapidissima. The sequence continues at coordinate 31,633,332 of NC_055970.1, forward strand.
ATCATCTTGGGGAAGGTTCTCGTCCTGATAGGCTGGCTACAGCTCTGCACCGCTAATACCTTTTACTTATGGTCCTCTCAGGATGTGTTGCATGCTATTAGAGATTGTCATATTTCACTAAATAGGTGTAACTAAGTGTTTGTTAACGAATACACCATAGCCTGGTAGAGCTATTGTAAATAAAAAACAGTGGTGAAAGGTCATGTTTTGCCATATTTCTATGCATGTCTTGATTGATGATTTATGCATTTGTTTGCATTTGTCAACACAAAGTAATATTTGGAAATGCATGCTTTAACAATTACAGTTGTGCATTTTTATTTTTGACCAAACATAGTACGCCTTTAAGACCTTTGTAGGAACCAGTTACATGAAAAAACAGCCAAAAGACTTATACAGGGGAAAACACATTGTATTTTTCTGTATTACCGTACTTTGTGACATGTTGCTTTTCAATATAGGCTACTAAAAACTTGAATATGCTATTGCATTTTGCCAACATGTTCATGATGTAGATATATGGTAGGCCTAGTGATGCAATTGCACTTCTGCAAAGGTATGATTAACTTTAGAGTCGGTGTAAAATAGCACCACATAGCCTAAATTCTGTGTGTTTGCTTACTCAAGAACACTATATGAAATGGATATTTGTCATTGCTATATTTTTGTTATACTATTGTTCGCTAATTTTATGCTCCCTTGGGTGTGTACACCTGCACAGAAGCAAAGTAAATGTGTGTGTGTGTGTGTGTGTGTGAGAAAGAGAGAGAGAGAGAGAATGATTGTGAGTTCCTAATATGTTAGATGAATTGTAGCTTGTTCTGCTTGTGTTCTCCGTTATAGTGTAATCTATCTTGTGCTCTGTGTTGACCTACTTATGTATACCACCTCCAGGCAGCCAGCCTCCCCCAGGAAACACCATCACCGCCGCTACCTGCAGCATTCCAGGCAATTTCACGTGTGAAGATGGACAGTGTGTCCCTGGAGCTGTGCGCTGTGATGGACAGCCTGACTGCTTTGACAATAGTGATGAGAAGGGCTGCTGTAAGTCCAACTGGAGCGTCACATAAGTGTCAGTTATTCATCTTTAAAGGGATATTCCACCATTTGGGGAATTACACTCATTTTCCACCTCCCCTTGAGTTAAACAATTGATTTTTACCTTTCTCCAGTTCATCCAGCCGCTCTCTGGCGCTCTCTGAGTCTGGCAATACCACTTTTAACTCCAGCCTAGCATAGATCATCGAATCGGATTAGACCATTAGCATCTCGCCTGCTAGCATCACATTTGAAAGTGTCTAAGATCTCGTTTCATTATCTGTTGGTCTTATTACACTTTGTAACTTGAGAGGAGACAAGTTTTAAATAGGAAAATTACCGGAAATCTTAGACACTTTCAAATGTGATGCTAGCAGGCGAGAAGCTAATGGTCTAATGATTTCTCAGATTCAATGATCTATGCTAGGCTGGAGTTAAAACTGGTATCGCCAGACTCCGAGAACGGCTGGATGAACTGGAGAAAGGTAAAAATCAGTGGTTTAACTCAAGGGGAGGTGGGAAATCAGTGTAATTCCCCAAATGGTGGAATATCCCTGGTGTTGTCTTTCCACTGGAGTCTCGGGCTCTGTTTATGATGAATTTGTTGAGCATTGTGAAATGTGCGCTCACACAGTGTGTGTATTATGGAGGTATATCCTAAAAGTCTCTCCTTGGATACTTGTAGATGGATGGATCAATAGAGAGGTTATTTGGGATTTATTTGGCTCCTCCAACAGTATTTGACAGAAAGTTAATCCCTCCTGGACAAACGTATCACAACTATCATAGAGCCTTCCATTTAGATTCTATCCAGGGGAATTGAAGTCAGAGTTGTACTCAAATTGATTTTTGTTGTCCATCAGGATATACAACCCCGGGGTGTGGATTCTCACTGTGATCTCTTCTCTGTCTGTCACAGCGAAGGGCTTTGTGTAACATTAGATCACCTTGTTTCTGTGTGAGCCGTCTTGTTTTCTTGTTGTGTGTTGTGCTGTGATTCTAAAAAAAGGATGACTTGGTAAAACCAGAGACAACACTGGGGGCGTATGACCGGACAAGAATGTAACATTACTCATAGACGCTTTTGTGAGGCAGAGGCTGCTTTCAGAACAAGTGATCCACTGTCATACATTTTTTGTACATGTACAGTATATCCATTAGCTTTAGAAAGTGATTGCCATCTGACGCCAACAATTCTTGAAGCAAATCTTTTAAAGCCATGGTTTCTGTTGCTAAAAATGACTTTGTTGACAGAAAAAAACAAACTAGCGTGCCAATTCAAATGACCGTGTGTAACAATATCATCTTTCATGGACGAAGCCTAAATATAAATTCCAACAAGCAGTGTTATGTTGAAACCCAGGAGAAATGAGAGGGTAGGGTTGCCATTAGTTTAGGCAGGGCTTTAGGAGAACTTCACAGTTTGCTGCACAGCAAGTGCCCTCCTTTCTGAATAGGTCTCTAAAACAACATGGCAATGAAATCTGCTGAGAAGTCGCAGTGCGTGCCATTACACCCCTTAATAGGCCAGTCGCCATATTTTCAGATGTAGCTTTTTTCTCATTATCTGTCCTCACAGCCAGGGTGAGGTCCAAATGCTCCCCGACTTTCTTCCCATGTGCCAATGGCATCCACTGCATCATCGGGCGGTTCCGCTGCAACGGCTTCCCAGACTGTCCAGATGGCAGCGACGAGCACGAGTGCGGTGAGTGTCCCGTCAGAACTGTCTGTGTGCTCCACACTAAGCCCTGTCAGGCGTCCAGCCGGGCCAGAACAAGCAGATAATCTGCACAAATGTTGCCTCTCTCCCCCACGCTGAGCATTGTCATCAGTTCAGCATGGGAGGATGGCCCACTTTTGTCCATCAATTTTAATGACCCATTAAGACCGCCTCTCTGACTGTCTCTCCATTTGTCACTTCCTGTTGCCCAATAAGTAGAGTGTGGGGTTTGTATCCGAGGGAGCAGTTACATTAATAAAACACTCTCTCCCTGGACTACAAATGGTTTCTGATGAGTGTCAGCCCACCTGTGACACTTTACACCTTACACATTGCTCTTGTGATCTGCAGTCGATAACGCTGACCTCTGCGCGAGTGCCAGCAGGTTCCACTGCAACAACGGCCGCTGTGTTCACTTCAGCTTCCTGTGCAACCGTGAAGACAACTGCAGGGACAACAGCGATGAAGAGAACTGTGAGGTCACTACAGGTACTGGATGTGTATACATATGGGGTCAAATCAATATGTTCATGATGTAAACATTCTGAAGCATTCAGAATGTATCACTCCACTTACATACAGTAAACGCCCTCTCTTCTATCTCATAGGGGAGTGAGAACAGGTCATAACTTTGATAGTTTATTACCCAAGGAAAATATGTTTTTTTTTTCTATGTGAACATGGTGGATTTTTACTTATTTACGCTAAACTACATTATCAAATAAAAGTGTTTGGTTTAGTGTCAAAACACTGCATATTGTATATGTAGACAGGCTGACAGTCAAGAACTGAGCATGGAGCAAACTAAGTCCTCTGAGATTTGCAAAGTAAACAGTATTCAATTGAAATAGCACAACACTGTTCCTCACTGTAGCTATATAATTTGATATAAAAGCAAACAGCCTACTGTAGACTTTCATGGTTCACAACTTTTTGCTGAGCTGCAGTTTGTGCACTCACTATCCCCTAAAGTAAGGGTTTGATGAATGGGGGGTGCATACAGTCCTTCACATGTAAGAAGCGAATAGCTGATAGAGGCTGTACATGACAGGATTTCACTTTGCCAATAGCGGCCAATGTTTATGGAACTCGATGGGAACCATATTTTAAAATGACAAGTCAATATAACGGCGTAGCCATGTGAGAAGTCGTGCTTTCTTTGAATCAGACTGCGGCACCATCCATCACTTCTGAGGCGGTATCAAGCAGCACCTCAGTAGGTGTGCGAATGGAATCAGTGGAGAGAAATATAATGGGAGTGGTTTGACAGACCTTTCACTGGTGCAGGACCAGGTAATGGATTGAGTTGGTTGTGAAGTTGTGAGTGAAACTTTTCTCCTGCCAAGACTAGAGAGAGAAGTGTAAAGATGTGAAATTGCATTTTGTTAATTCACTTGGCAAATACATTGACTGCCACTACCCCACGAGTCTGAGAAATCATCCAATCTTATGGTGACAATTCACAGATGACTAAAGGAGACATATTGAGGTAATACGTTTTAAATTCCATTTGCACACAACGTTTTCCAACACAATAAATTACCAGTAGACAAAATCATAACCATTAGGTTTCAGCCGCTTTTGATGCAGTTACTTTTACTATGTATGAAATCAAGAGTGTACACACTTAAGCACCAAAACCAAAAACAATGTTGCAGAGAGGAAAAATTCTAATGTACAAGAAGAAAATATACTAGGTACATAGTAGGAAGAAGGGAAAGATGGGAGTTGCATTGATGAAGTGGAGGCTAGACCATGAAGGCCTTGCAGGCTAGAGGGAGAAAGACGCTTGATGTGGACAGAGCAAATGAAAAAACTAGACAGTGGGGGTGTACCTGTAGGGGATGCAGCACTGACCTGATTCATTAGTGCTCATTCCTCACTGTCACTCATCTGCGCTCCGGCCCTCTGATAACGCGCAGTCTGAGCACAGAGGTATATCCCCGAGCCCTCATCACAGCCCTGAAGAGGACATTAGAGAGAGAGGCCAATCGATCATATTTGCTCATGGAGGAACACGTCTAATTTATATCACTCAAGGCTACCACCTACCCTCTTCCTTTGTATTGCTGCTGGGTCTTTTTTGTCCACCTCATAATAGCCACAGCCTTCTGCGGTTCTTTCAATAAGAAGAAACATTTCCCCTCCTCATTGTATGTGTTTGATGGTGTCTGTGCTGTTAGCAAAGACAGACTATCTGACTTGCAGATTTATGAACTTTTCAGTGTTGGGGACTCGGGGAAGGGCTTTTTGGCAACTTGTAATCAAAATGTAAATTTCACCAAGTCATGCAGTGGAAGTTCATTTCAGGTGTATCAAGGAAGCATGAGAAGAATTTACCTCCGTCTGCCTCAGAGAAGGCACACCGTTTTCTAGTAGCACTGATGTGGAACATTACTAAATTCTTCGAACTAATGAAAGATTCCGAGTGTTCTGCTTTGTGAGCACATTGTCAATCTAGTGGTAATATGAGAATGAGAATTCAAAGAGCACGCTCAAAAGTGGGGTTTCCAGGGAATGTTTTGTGTGAAAGACCGTAGTCATCATGCATGTTGGATGCATAATGTTTGCACTCTGATAACTGCTGTCAAAAGGGTCATAAAAACATGAGGAAATTATAAACTCTCATTAACGCGGACAAAAAAAAAAGACAACAGGAAATTGATTTTTTTTTTAGAAGCCGTCTTGATTAGATACACATTATAAAAACACATCCAAAGTGTGCACTGTCATTCAATTAGAAAAAAGACTCTCTCCCACCTCACACACAGGGTTGCCATGGAGGGCCGATACCAATGCTGAAGCATTCCCACTCCAACTTCCTTTTCTGTGCTCCTCTCTAAAGACCCTATTTACCCTCCACACAATGTGCACAAAGGAGGCATAAAAGTAAACAACAAGAACCCACACAGAACGAGGCCATCCCCCGGTCCTGCTGACTGCGTCCAGCATAGCATGAAGTGTGGAGAGAGAAGCAGCTCTTTCAGGGCCAGCCGCAAGGCCCCAGATGCCACTTCCTGCTCTAGCTCCACTCAGTGGGAGCCCATGAAATCATCCATTAATTCAGTGTTAATGCGGCCTGGGGTGCAAAAACTCAACTTTGTTCTCCATTTCCTGTCAACCTGCAGCTTCCTCTCTAATTCTACTATGTCGTCATACAATAGAACCTGTGTCATCTACAAAACCTCATTTGCCAATTCATTTTTCTGCCTCTTCCTCATCTAATCAAAGTGTTTAAAACCCTAATCAAGTGTTTTAAAACCCTAAATAAAACACTAATCCAAATGTATATCAAAACTATAACTGTGTCTGTAATAGTAGTCATTCATAGTGTTACTCATGGCTGACAGATGTAGTTCTATGGGTAGAAACACATGTGTGATGTGCTGAAGGACTGGGCCATCAGCAGGATGAGCTCTCCTAAGTATTAACCGTCTCTGTCCCCTTTGACCCATCAGTTGCGGCCCCTCATCGAGACCTGTCCCACCTGGACTATTCGGGCATGACCGGGGTGGTCACTTGCTGCGCCCTCTTCATCGGCCTGCTCTCCGCTCTGTTCGGCCTGGTCCTGCACCACCAGCGCAAGCGCGGCATCCTGACCGGCCACGGGACCCAGGCCCGGCACCACCAGCCGCTGCTGCTGTCCCATTTCGTCATCCTGGACCCGGGGTACCCGCGCCTGTCCCCTCCCTCCACCGCGCCCTCGAGCCCCAGCCCTTTCTCCTGCAGTCCACAGGCCCGTCCGCTCCCTGCTGGGTCTCCACCGTCATACTCGGAGGCAGCGCTGGACTCCAGGTGGGTCTGGAAGTCGTGCGTGAGTGATGAGGCGTCTCTGTGTGCCAAGTGGAGGGAGGCAGAGCATCCAGCTTCATTCATTTCAGAAAAGTTGACTATAAACTGTTTTCTCAATTTAAAGTAGTGACCATTCCATGATCTTCTGCATTTGGAAAATTAAGTTGCCTCATCTCCCTCCGAAACTTATTAAAATAAGACGGTTTAATAAAATAAATTCTGAAAACTTCATCCAAGATATCCTAAATATAAACTGGGAGAGATTCCATTTAATTCCGACTGCTGAAGACGCCTGGAATTATCTTTATAGCGAGCTATCAGAAGTAATTAACAAGCATGCTCCCTTGATTTCCATTAAGGCCAAGGGTCACCATCTACCTTGGATCAAGGGAGACCTTGTACTTCTCTTCCAACAAAGGGATAAAGCGTGGGCTAAGTATCGGAAAACTAAAAAATCCAGCTGACTGGGATATCTACAAGGATCTAAGAAATAGGTGTAAACCAATACGCGAAATGCAAAGGCAAATTATTACAAAAACAGTTTATCGTCTGATTTTAAAGATCCAAGGAAATTTTGGAAGAAAATAAATAGTATTACAAACAAATCAACAAAAAGTCCTACAACAACTCATGTTAACCTCAACAATGAGCCGGTGTGTGATCCTTTGATAATAGCTGAAATCTTTAGTCAACACTTTTCCACTATTGGCTGCTCTGAATCTAGTTTTACTCACTCGGGTCCATTCCCTACTCAGAACAGTAGTACCTCCTTTTGTTTTAAATCTATTTCTCCAACTGATGTACAGCAGGTCATTAACAATCTTAGTTCTGAATGTAGTGCAGGTCCAGATGGTCTAGATATAAAAATGTTTAAACTTGCCTCTCACGTTTTGTCGTTTCCTTTGGCAGATTTGTTCAACCTGTCACTCACAACCTGTGAAACACCGTCATCCTGGAAAAGTGCGAGGGTATCTCCTCTTCATAAAGGAGGGGACACCTCTGATGTTAATAACTATAGACCAATATCGATTATTAATAGCATAGCAAAAATATTTGAAAAACTTCTATTTAATCAATTATCATCATATCTTACAGAAAACAACATTTTATCTCAACACCAATCAGGTTTTCGACCAGGCCACTCAACTACTACTGCCCTCCTAAAATTTACAAATGACATCCTGTCAGCAGCTGATAATAACATGCCCACAGGTGCCATATTTATTGACTTATCAAAAGCCTTTGATATGGTCAACCCATACCTTCTGCTAGACAAACTATACTCTATAGGGCTTTCTACTAATGCTTTATTTTTCTTTAATTCATTTCTTCACCATAGAACTCAATGTGTCTCCTTTCAGGGAAGTCAATCAGAGTATAAGATTATTGATAAGGGTGTTCCACAAGGCTCATCACTGGGCCCTCTGTTGTTCTCAATATTCATTAATGATCTCCCGCAAGTCTGTTCTGATTGTCTTATCCACTTATATGCTGATGATACAGTTCTGTATGCGTCTGGAGCCGATGTCTCACAAATACAAGACACTTTGCAATTTAATTTCTCCCGGATTCAGTCATGGTTCTCATCAAATAAGCTTCTCTTAAATAAGAAAAAATCATACAATATGTTGTTTTCCACCCGACCTGACTCAATGATGTTAAGTAACTGGTCAATTACCCTGAATGATGGAACAGTACTCGAACAAACTGAGGAATTTAAATATCTAGGCATTTGGCTTGATTCACGGCTATCCTTTAAAGGGAAACTTGGCAACTATTTCAACGTAATAAACCTGTTTAGAAATCATTTGGATGGTTAAATGACCTGTTCCGGTGAAAATGGTGACTTTTCCCGCTGCCCCTAGCGTCCCCAGGTGGAAAACCAACCTTGCAACATTGAGACTACCGTCCCGGAAAGAGAAGTGAGAAACAAGAAACTCGTTTTAAATCGTGTTTCTTACCTTGTAACATCCACATTGTCTGCCGAACCTATGCTAACCGTTTTGCTAGCTTGTAAACAAATCCATGTGCTTTATCGTTACCTTTTTCCACAGTTTGAAATAGCATAATGCACAATTTCTCCAGCAGAGGGGGAAATCCTGCCAAGTTTCCCTTTAAATCTCATATTAATTATATAACTAAAAAAATACTTGGCTCCCTGAAATCTCTTTATCGTTCCATTGATTGTTTTTCACAAGATGTTGTGATGCAATTATTATTCCCAATACTGGACTATGGTGATGTTATCTATGGCAGTACCTTTGATACAAATCTTCGTCCTGTTAATGTATTATACCATAGTCTCTGTAGGTTTGTGCTCCGGTGCCCCTACAGAACCCACAACTGTACAATGTTTGAGGCCTTGAACTGGCCAAGTCTCAAAAACAGGAGGCAGCTCCACTGGTTAACTTTTGTTTTTAAATGTATTTACCTTAAGTGCCCGATATACCTGAAAGAACTATTAATTCCCTTTAGTTCCCAATACAGTCTCCAGCACATAGACCACTTATTCCTAGTTACCCCACGGCTCAATAAGGAAATTGGGCATCGGGCCTTTAAATTTAGAGCACCGGCAGGCTGGAATGCACTTCCTTCCTCTCTAAGGTCTATCACATCTCTCCAAATTTTCAAATCAGCTATAATGACGCATTTTGAAACTCCGTGCTCATGGTTTTAAATTATTACTATTTTATTTTTACTTAATTTTTTATTTTTTATTATTATTTATATTTTCTTAATTATATTATCTCTCTCTTGTCTTTTTATGCTCAGAGTGAAGAGAAGGGCATAAATTGTGATTCTTCTATTTTATTTTATTCAAGTGCTATGTATAGTTCACAGGCGTGCTAACGTACCCTGTGTTTCTGTTTACATGCCTATGTGCTGAAAACTTAGTGGTTGGTGAGGTATGGGGTTGGGGGCTGGTCTGGGGTGCAATGTTTGTTGTGTTGAGTGTGAATGTGTTTGTGTCTTGTGTTTTGTCTAGTATGTATTTTGTTATTATTTCAAAAAAGGGCATTTAATGTATTTATGGACCCCCTTGAAAACGAGATGATTCATCTCAAGGGGCTATCGTAAAATTGAAAATTGAAATTGAAATTAAATGTCAAGATACAAAGCCACAAATGAGCATTAATATTGAGTATACAGTCCACCATCTAGCTATGCTGACACATTCTATATATTCATATAGATGTCTGTATCTTGTCCATGCTCTTGGGGGGAGCCTTATTGAATGACAGTCTGTCATTCAGCTTTCTGTTTGTGCTCAGTGTCCTCTTTTTGCTTCCCCAGCTATCCATCCTGGTTTGACCTTCCACCTCCCCCCTATCTGCCCCAGACGACCCCAGATCTGCCCACGTATGAAGCCTCTGTGGAGCATCTAGAGACTCCCACTCACGGCAGCCCAGCACACAGCCCTCCCGACGCAAACCCACTCAGGGATTAGCACTTGAGCAGGAACTCAGCAGGAAACTCGGCACTCTCAAGCACGTAGAGGAGTGGATCCGTGCCCAATAGCACTCTCATGTCTTCAAAATATCTTTTTGAAACTCAATTTGTTTTGTTTTTCCTCGCTGACAGTTAACTCTTCCAACAGCATCACTATCTGAAATGTGATGGTTGAACGGTTGTAGTGTGAAGGATGGAAAGAAGGAATGAGGAATATGACTGAAAATGACTGTTTGTGTGATTCACACAAGAAATGCTTCTTCTCTATCATTCTCTTTCTTGTTAAATCATGAAGAATGCACACTGTGCCATATTATGTTTGATAACTGCAAACTACTTACAGTAGTGTTACTATTCCACTGCCACAAGCAGGCAACAAAAGAGACTGTATAAAGTAAATAATGAGGAAATACAGAATACAATTGTAACAACTGGAAAAAGTAAACGTGGCAAGGACTTCATCTGTATGATTGTACTGCTCCCTAGTGGACTTTCTGATATTGCATGAGTCTTGAGAGGGGGCCTGACCAGCTGTGTAAAATGGACATTCTGTTGAATAACAGAGCTATAGAAATTCCAGATATGTGTTAAACTCTTACACCACTGGGACTGTACATTTTTTTCGAGTTGACTGTACTCCTTTACTCACACAGTTCCTTCACATTATCTATTTAGAGAAATAATTTTGTAAAAAACGATGAAGAAGGATCTCAATACAAAACATATGTCAGACACCTATTATTTATGAAAAACAATGTTCTGCAATATCCATGTTAATGTGTTTGTGATTATTGACAATGTTACAGTGTTAACATGTAGAATCCACTAGGTGGCGCTCCTCACATTTCAAAATGCTGCTGTTTGTCTTGTCATTTATAAAGACCATATGAAGTCAACTGTCCTTTCCAGTTTGCTTGACTGATGAGACTTTGTGTTGAGCAGTTTATTTAACTACATAATCTATAACGAGAACACCTATTCTGTGGGAAGTAGGACATGTCCACACACAACATCCAGAATATCTGACATTTCAGCTGTTCACAGTTCATATCTGTGCTGGTAACAGATAACATGGTTTTCTAATGGAAATCAGATCTGTGGACATGTTTGCATTGTGAGACTTTCTAGGCTGGAAAAGGCTTTCAAAAGAAACAGAGATGAAATCTGTTATCATATGATGGGCAGGGACTTAATGCTGTGTGTGTGTGTACATAACAGATAGAAGAGAGAATAGACTGATATAATAGAATAGAGCAGCTGTGGCTACAGAGACAGGCCCATTTCCATGCAAGCCAAACATATAGGGGAGGCCTCATTAATGAAGCCTAATATGCCCCCCTCCATTTGTATCACTACTTTGCACACATATCAGTGATCTGGGAACAATAGATATATCAGCGAGGCAGTCTAAAGAGCCAATGTGGCCGGGCCATTGGCCATTGAGAAATAAGAACAAACTGGTGTTCTGCAATGAGAGGATCACATAGACACCATTATTTCACCTCTGCTTTTTTATGATCAATTGCTGATATTTTTAATGTTGCGCCTATGTAGACTACCCCCTTTTTCATTCTCTTTTTTAAGGTGAAAGTGACATAACCCACATAATTAAAAACCTTGGAATGCCAATTGACCCAAATCAATTGCCTTTCCTGTTTCTCCCAAAGCCTAAGCTTCATTTTATCAGCAGCAAAGTCCATCAAACCAGCCGGGCGCCATTCTTGACCGAACTCGTCCCCCACTGAGGAGCAGACAGTGTGTGTCTTACTCTCACTCTGCCAAACAGCAAACATACCTATCCCCTCTGCCTGAAAACAAAAGAGGAAACAAGGGAGAAATGCTAATCACCTGCCCATCAAACTCGGTGGCAGGACAGTGGCGGCCGGCTCTGTTGACTGTCGGACCCCGGAGGATCCCCCCAGCAGTCAGCCTGTGCCAAGGCCCATTCTCGGGGAGAGGCATCCTCGAGGAGGCGAAGGAAACAAAAGTGATGGGACTCAGAGAGCCATTAGCATGCATGCCGACGTGCTTTTTTCTCCATTGACTTCTGAGCCGGGGACAAGGCCACAGGCCCGCTCCTTTATTAGGCAATGAGGAGATTATCTCATTCAATCTCGCAACGCCCCATTACGCATTCTTTTTTGATAAATGTCCGTTATCTGTCTCTACATCAGCTAATTATGCAATTATGTAATTGAATGGATATAATGCAAATTTAGATGAGTATCCTCACACGCATCAGGCTGTGGTTAGCAACGTTATAGGGAATATCTATAATGGAATGAAGAGAAAATATACAGTCTGTCCTTTTGTGCGGCCTTTGTTTGGGGGCTGTGTGTTGAGGACATTCCTCTGTGCAAGGTGGACATTAGGCAAAAGGATGAATGATAATCAGCACCACTGTATTTGGTCCCAGAGGACATTCTGTTGAGCAAGGTGCAAGCATAGAGGAATGCCAACACTTCAGCATGGGTAGGGGGCAGGTGCAGCCACAGAAATACATCCATACAAATAGAACCAAACAAATGGGTCTGTACAATGAAACATAGTCTGCCTCTCTCTTTGTGTGGGCTTTCATCGGTCTCAACTCTCCTAGGGCCACAGACAACACTATATTCATGTGTTTGTTTTTGGCTCCACTGAACTGGGGATGAGAATACATCATTGTCTAGTTTATTATTCGGAGTAATCTTGCCCTCTACAAGCGCTTCTTTTTACTTTATGCCTTTAGTACTTATATTATTACTAGTAGTAAGTAGTAGGCTTAGAACTAGCATTACTAGTTGTAGGTTTCATTCATTGCCATGTCTTAAGATCATTTTGTTTGTGTTTACATAATCCAAGCTTATCTGATTTTTTATTGCTATCTTCACATCTACCAAAACCTAATTTTTAAAAACTTTACAGCCATTGCAGTATCACAGACTATTTATTTTGAAACTCTGTACATATATAATGTTGTAGTCAGTGGGTTATTGTGATTTCTAAGTTGTGTATTTGTGGAGCGCCCCACGACAGCACACAGCTCAAATGTGTCTGCACCCTCGCCTGCATTGTTTGGGGGGCCCCCCAAACTTCACTGGGCTTGAATCGAACCCCCTCACCATCCCAATGCACCCCTCACGCCTCCAGCTAAAAGAAGGGGGTGCGGGGACAGGGAGCACGTCCCAAGCCAGGGGCACACCACCAGCCACAAAAGCACCGACGACCCATAACCCATCCGTCACGCTGACACCCCCAGCCCTCAGTCGCACTCGCCCCCCAAAACAAGGGAGTACGGGAGGACCCCAAACACCAGGCCTCAGAAAACTCTTTCAAGCAATGAGCACTTTTGTCTCGCTTTTTCATCCGAGGCCCCGGTTCCCCCACATAATGCAGCCCGGGTGCGGCCAGAGAGAGAGGGGAGTGTCGGGGCCGAGGCAGCAGCCCAGCCCTATCCAGCGCCCTTTACTCTGGACACCAGCAGTCCCTCTGTGTTCCCCTCTGGAAGGGGCTGAGCCGGCCAGCCCCCCATTGCACTGATACCGCAACAATAAACTGGTGTCCATTCACGGCTAGAGTGGCTATACATTGCTGCATTTCAGCAGTCGACAAAGGTGATGCATTGATATTGAATGGTCTCAGTTCTTCTGCCTTTGAAAGTGTCTTAGCATTCACCAACACAGAATTCAGTAAAATGGATGGACTTCAGCGTAATACGCTGCTGAAGCGTGACGATTACTTCAGGGCTTCTTGGGCCAGGGAAGTGGGGATTTTGACTAATGAGGGTATATGCAATATATTCCAAATATCAGGCCTAGATGCATTATTGTTACATGGGCTTTATACTAAACACCACAGTTTGAACTATAAACAAAAAAAACTGCATTAAGATATTACCAGTTCCAATAGTCATTTGAAATCTTAGTTTGGGGCTCTTTATTCTTTTAGCATGACTTGTATGGTATACATAACCTGCTATGCCATTTTGCAATACAATGGCCTATCCAAACAGCCCTAACAGTAATTCCACAGCAACAGTAATTCCACAGTGACTCTTGAATTTCTTTTATTTTTTTTCATTTCTTTCTTTTGTTGCACTTTTAGGCCCGTATACACTACGTGATAATTGAGCACAACAGTGTACCTGTTTGTGAGCGTGAGGTGTCATGGCTACTCTCTGGTCTCGTGCAGCTTTGTCCTGCCCAGGGGTGTCCCTGTTCAGTGCGTGTCCATGGCGAGAGCCTCGCCTCCGTCTTGGCCTCTGTGGAGTGGGCATGTGCCATCTACACAAGAAGGACATGACCTCGAATTATGCTTCGCTTGTGCTCTGAACTCCATCCACAGTCCCTTTACCAACCCCCCTCCAGCCCCCCCCCCAAAAAAAAAACAAGAGAAAGAAAGAGAAAGGAACCCTGGTGCGCAGAGAGATGAGAGGAAAGAATGAAAAGTTCCTCACACACAATTGCAATAATTTTTTCCTGCCTCGAGGTGGATTGCTTGATTGGCTGCGAGGAGAAACCTCATTTAGGCCCTTTCAGAGTCTGGCTGATTGAGCTCTCTTCAGGATTTTCCATGGTTGTCTTGTCCGCCTGCAGCTGCCTATTGAGTGGATGGGAGCTAGACTGAAAGAGCTAGTCCTTAGGGGAGCAAAGGCCTGTATTATGTATCCCATAAGAGCATGACGCCTCTCATTAACTAATGTTATTGGAGAGCGAGCTTTTTGTATATCTCCCCCCTCCTCATCCTCTCAATTCAAACAATTGCTATTCATTTTACTTGGACACCCCCCCCCCACCACCACCACCACCACCACCACCACCACCAAAAACAACAACAACTCTACATTACACTGCTTCTGCTGCTGGAGAGAGATCCAGGGTGTGCTGAACTCAACTGCTGTGTATAGAAAGAACTAGGTCACAGAAGGACGCAGAAGTAAGTTCAGTACAGAACATGAAGTTTCAAATAAAAGTTATTTGACTGTACAAGTGTGTGTGTGTGTGTGTGTGTGTGTGTGTGTGTGTGTGTGTGTGTGTGTGTGTGCATGAGAGAGAGAGAGAGAGAGAGAGAGAAAGGAAGATGAAGTGGAAGAGGGCACAAACAAAACCCACTGGTAGTAAGAAGTGAACAAAGTAGAGATTGGCGAAATGATATAATGACATTTAAGAATCTGAAAGTACCCGAACAATGTCTACCCAGGATACAATAATATTACAACAAACAAACATTTTACAAAGGGGTGAAATTGCACACAAATACCAGAAGTAATGGAAAGTAATAGGATGTGAAATTGTTTAACATTGGGCAAGTGGGAGTATTTTTTTCCTGTGACATAAAACGCTCTGATGAAAATGAAACAATACTAGGTAATTTCAAGAAACTTCAATTCGGAAACATCATCAGAAACATGGTCATTCATGTGAAATCTGAGAACTGATGAATGTGTTTGTCGTCGTGGAGTGGATATAATTTGTACGGGCCAACCAATTGTGACAGATTGAGTTCCTGAGGTGCAGAGCGTGCCAACAGCAGAGGGCAGACCAGCCCCTGACTGGTTAATCAGACAGCTCGGAGGTGCTGACGAGCAGAGCTGTGCAGGGCTGCTCCGTCTCCCAGGGGTCAGCCTGGGCACATGCTGGGGTCAGCCGATGACTCCCCCTGCCCCCCCGGCCAGGCCTTGGGTAGAGCACCGGGGCCCATCGGCCGTGTAATTATCTGCCTGCTCCAGAGGCGCTGAGCTGTGGCCTGATGAGGGCAGATTTCAGGAGCTGGTCAGTCAGAAGTGTCCTCAGCCTGTAATCCACGGCACTCATCAGTCGCCCCCCCTTCAGTCTCCCATGCGCTCACAAAGACCCTGGCTCCTCCAGGAGAGAGGGCTTTCTGCAGCCACAAAGGAGGACTCTTCACGGCCCTCGCCTGGGGAATAGGGGAGGCCAGGAGCTAGAACAGCAGGCCTCATCATCCAGTTAATCTTTGTGCTCCAAAGGCTAAGATGCTGAGAATGGGCGCAAATCCGCATCTCAGAGACTAAGCAGAGGGTCTCCTACAAATCAAGTGTAGACTCTTGGCTTGCTCATCAAATGGGTTTTAGGGATAATGCTATATAAATGTACACCCAGTATCCACAGCCTCCTTTAGAAGACTGATCCCCACATACATAGAGGAGGAACTATTTTGATGAAGATCTATCTGGGCTGAGACTAGGTTTCCTCTTTGCTAGTGCTACCTTGCTAGTGGTGTCCTTGCCTTTCTCATGAATTTATAGTAGAAATACCTAACATTCTTAGTATGACATGATTGTCTTGAGTTTCAGTTTGGACACAGTAGTAGAGCATTAGCATCTATCTTTCATTACTATCTAAAAAGGTTTACGCACTAAACATTAAGGACTGTCGAGAGAAAATACCACTAGGATTTGCAGCCATTTGGACAATATAATAATAATAATAATAATAATAATAATAATAATAAATAAAATATCCCATTGATAGAAAGTTTGCTCCACTTGAAGGAAAACAGGCAAGGTGCAACGTAATGAAAAATGACTATTCCATTCATGGTATTGCTCTCTATTGACCACTGGTTTGCTTTTTGGTGTCTGGCAAAATCAAGGTTCCTCAGTCTTGAGTAATTGGCCTTTTTTGTTCATGTTAATTAGATGCCTTTTGCTTGGCTAGGATCATCTAGTGCCTGCTTTGTTTCTCTTTGAAAGTGCAGTCCCTCAAAGTCAAACCTAATAGACCCGGGACAAAGCTCCATCCCTTCCCCCTCTGATACTAACTTTGCTTGCTCTTTCAGTTCTCCATTAGCCACAATAGCCATAGATGTCAGCAGTCCAGACAGCAACATTTCTCAAATAAAATATCTGTTAAATATGCACAATTGTGCGTCCATTTATAATACCTGTTGTTTATGGATTGGACCACTAATATGAATACAATATTATGTTGTGAGATTGAAAAGTTTTGATTGATTGATATTTCAGTGCTATTGTAGGACTGAGGATGTCCCAAGTTTGGATTCTCAACTTTGTAGCTATAGGAGACATTAAATTATACAATCTATATAGAAAAACAACAGAGTGTACAAATAACCGAATAAGGGTCATTCCGTGTCAAATCAGACAAAATCCAGGAAAATATTTGCAGCACCAACTCCGATTTTCCTCAGAGTTTGTCTACACAATGTTCAGGTTCCATCACTAAAATCTGTAAAATATTTTTGTTCAATTCTATTGTTTTCATAGTATTTTTGCCCTTGATTGTTTCCACTCTCTAAAAGGCCTTATCTCGTAGGCCATGTTTGGACATTCATATCTCAAAAAGCATTATCCCTAGCTTCATCAAACTTTATAGAATGGAAGACAAACATGTTCTCAGTACGATTCAACCATTAAAAGTTTGTACCACAGTGTCATTGGTTTTATATAAGTCCCTAGTTTCAGAAAAAATATGCAAAAAAGTGATATTGAGAGTCTCAAAACTCTTTTATTGGGACCTGCCATCAATCAGTATTTTCTCTAGAAATATAATCCTTTGTTAATGTTGTCCCAAAATGTGAAGTCTCCAAAACAAATGGCCATGACAATAATAAGGATAAAACGAGGCGTGTTTGCATTTTGTGTAATTTTCATGCAACTTAAATGGTATGTGGGGTAGCTAGTAGGACCATAAAAATCTGTGTGGAAATATGGACATTTAGTGTGTAAACTACCAATATTGTACCAAGTCCCATTCACAGAATAAATGCATGTAATTACGGGTGTTTTGGGAACACCAAAATAAACATTTACAATAAACAGATTTTAGCGCCCCCTCATGTAAAACACAGCATAGCATTTTACTCCTTTCACAAGGCATTGATTCTGATAGATACTTGAATTGAATTGAAAGGAATGGCTATATTTTATTTCTCATATTACAAAAAGAATCCTCTTTACAAAAAGAAATTCCTAATACCTTGAAAATGAAAAGGATGCCAAATATATCGAATCATGTACTAGAAATGAATTCGACCAGCAGCCTCATTCAAATGGCCAAAATCTGAGGACATTTGCTGGGTGCCTGCCATTCATGTGTGCTGTGCCAGCCCAAGCCACTGCCAGGACAGGACACCAATATTCCTTGGATAAGAACATGTATGAAGATATTCAAATGATCTCTGAGAACTTCATAGCCACCAATGAATGAATGATGGAACATGAAAGGGCATCCCCAGAAGGCCTATTTTAGGTCAATGGTTAAAAAATATGTATTTGAAGAGAAAATAGTGACTGATACCAAATGGGGAAAAAAATGTTTTTAATACCCTCAATATCACACTTAATGCACATTTTTCTGAAATCTAGTGCCTTTTCGAAAGTCAAGAGATATTTAGTACAGACTTTAGACTGGGATGTGTTTTTCAAGCTGTAAAAATAGAAGAATTTCAAGGTCTGAAAAAGATATGAAGACAGAAGATTTGCACAGAAATATTTCTCAGACCTTGGTTTTAGGACCCATTGATGATATAGACAAGGTTTGAACAAAATCTGAGACAGTGCAGCAACAACCTCATCTGATTTGACACGGAATGACCCATAACAATAATAACTGAAAAACTGGACAGAACCAGCAGGGCCATGGGGGTAGTAAATCAAATAGAGGAACCTTTGAACCCCCAAATCCATGCCCGACCCCACTCCAACCCCAACCCCAACCCGTCACATCTAATTGGCCACCCATGGTTCAGTCATTCACCTTTCACATTTTGATCTTTCTGATTTTGAAGGCCAACAAATTCAATTTCCACAAAAGCAATGGCTTTCAGCATTTCTTAATTTTAAATGACATTCTGTAAAACCTTCACAAAATATATAGAATGTTATGCCATCTTTACCATATCTATTAGTATTCTAAGACTAACATTCCCTTAAAAAAAGAAATTGTGAGTTTTTTTTTTCAGAGGAGCTCATGAAAGGAGTTATTGGATTACCTTTTTTTCTTTGAAACTTTTGTGTAGACTTTTGTATGAACCAATAAGAGAGCAGCCTTTGCTCACTGCTTTAACTTTCACCCTTGGCAACTTTTGATAGATGAGCGAAAGATGATCCAGTTATCTCATTTACTAATTAGCACCTATGGAATTTGCCTCTGCTGCTGGCCTCCCTGACCTCCTAGGAGAGAGAGTCACAGGCACTGCTTTAATTTCTCTAAGAGGAGAATGGGACCAAGGCAAAAGTAATTTGATTGTCAAGCTTGCCCATATGGAACTAAGATCCATGCACTGAGACCCAGGACCGCAGCAACCAAGCTCGGGTAATTCACTATTGCAATTGCAAAGCGTTTCTCAAAAAACAAACACGCCGAATCTAGTTAGGGGAAATAATGGTGAGGCCAACCATACGGGGAAATCTAGTGACCCGCAGAAAACACCATCAAATGGCACCAGCAGCCTCTGGGTCACAAGGACAGTGGCCATGTCTTTTTGTGCACAGCACTGCTGGTAGACAGAGATAAGACAAAGTATCAATGGAGGGAGACCTGATTACCATTATTGTGCAAGATGGAGATAGTATTTTCCAGCTGCATTTTCTTTTCGCGTCTTTGGGATTCAGCGGTTGGTCCAGCATTTAGCTGATAATACAGGGATTAGTGAGTTTTGAATTTATTGGCGTCAAGGCAGTTATTGTTGCTTTTGGGTAGTTGTGGACCTCAAGGTGAAAGCTTTCCCATGCAGATTGCTCAAATATGGCAATGCAATTTGCTAAGATGACTGAAATGTGTCTGTGAGATCAGTTTACATGAAAACTGCTGTAAGTCTAAAGTGGCAAAGTGATTTAACTTGAACCGTTTCATCAGCTGCAAACAAGTGTCTTGTTGGGCAGAATTATCTTAAAGGGAAACTTGGCAGGATTTCCCCCTCTGCTGGAGAAATTGCACATTTTGCTATTTCAAACTGTGTCAAATGGTAATGATAAAGCACATGGATTTGTTTACAAGCTAGCTGTTAGCATAAGTTTGGCAGAACTATGTGGATGTTACAAGGTAAGAAACACGATTTAAAACGAGTTTCTTGTTTCTCACTTCTCTTTCCGGGACGGTAGTCTCAATGTTGCAAGGTTGGTTTTCCGCCTGGGGACGCTAGGCGCAGCGGGGAAAGTCACCATTTTCACCGGAACAGGTCATTTAACCATCCAAATGATTTCTAAACGGGTTTATTAAGTTGAAATAGTTGCCAAGTTCCCCTTTAAAGACCTTACATATAGCCCACTGTGTAAGACATTTCTACAAGGGGGATTTTCCACGAGGCTCCATCTTAGGAGTGCTAACTTGATCTGTTTTTCTTAAGATTCTCTCACCACCATGGACTTTATTCCCATCAGTTTTTGTGCGGCCCCAATGGGTTCGACTCTACTGAGGATAAGTAAGATCTCCTGCAGCTGACCACAAGTGTGTTCCTGTGGATCAGAGATTAGGTTATGAGCTCTGACGCATGCTTTGTTCTAAGGTGCTACTGCCTGCAAGCCTCATTATGTGCATCCACAATGTCCGACAGTGAGGCACCCTACCACTCTCTCCACAGCACCGCCACAATAAGCAGGGCCTTGGATTTAAAGTAAACAAGGAAGCCATTAGGGATCACAATGGGCTGAATGCGTGCCTTGCTTTAATTGTGCCGAGGCCCCACCAGAATGGGCCGCCGGCGCTGCAGTGGGGGAATGTTTAATTAAACTTTGGAAAGGACTCAAGGTGCATCTGCACTAAGTGACCCTCTAGCTGAATAGAGGGATTAGGCTTGTGACAAGAGCAGGTTCATTAGAGAGAGAGAGAGAGAGAGAGAGAGAGAGAGAGACAGAGAGAGAGACAGAGAGAGGGGGGTGGGCCAAGGACTCTCTTCAGGGTTGAAGGAAAGAGCTCCTGGAGTACTGTGTCCCCAATACATGCTAGACTGGTATAAACTGGTGGGTCAGATAAAACTGATCCTGTTCATCAATGGGGATTTTGGTTGTATGTGCCACAGTAGAACGTGGCAGAGTACAAAAAACAACAGCTTTACCCTGCAGACATATCTTGACATATTTATGGCAAACCTCGTGGTTGTTTATGGTCTGTATATTTGGTTTGGCACCACTGGTGGTGTGTTGTAAAATATTCAGTGTAAATGAATAACTGTACCAGGGGGGTTGTGCACTGTAGTTATCTAGCAGATGGCAAACAGGTTTGCATGCTGTCTTAAGTGCTTGTAAAGTATTTGGCTTAATGGGGTGTTGTTAACTGGTGCATAATATAACACTGCTGGTAGTAAAAGTCCTAAAGACTTTATCCAGTGGTATTACAATCAGAACAACTGGAGCACCACTCTCAAGACTTTCGGCCATACAAACATGGGGACTTTCAGATTAATACTGGCTGTACTAAATGCTATGAACCTAAATGTGAAAGTACAAAATGTAGCAAGACTTTCACTGTTAAAGGTGTGATAACTGAACACTTTTTGAACAATTTTGTCTTTCTGCCTATAATTGACTAATTATAATTTTAAAATTTGACACAAAAGGGCAACACACTTGTTTGTTTCATTTGGTGGTCACCCAATTTTAGCTGACTGTCTGTGTGCTGTTTAGCTTTGTTGACACAAGTTGTAGCAACATCTGTACATCCATCATCAAGCTTTATGTCCTTTGTAATAACTGAGATGGGAGCTGAAAGAGTGCATTAATAATTAACCGTTCCCTTCCCCCAGCCAGCCCTGCTCCCACTGGCCCCCCA
Source organism: Alosa sapidissima (assembly GCF_018492685.1). Lineage (NCBI taxonomy): Eukaryota > Metazoa > Chordata > Actinopteri > Clupeiformes > Clupeidae > Alosa > Alosa sapidissima. Next base: position 31,655,064 of record NC_055970.1, read on the forward strand.
CTGCTGACTTCTCTGGGCCCTGGTCCCTGGAGTAGGACGGACTTCTTCATTTGGAGTGCGGGACAATGCAGCACGCTGCCTTTGTCCTTTTGATATCCTACAGAGGCACAATATGGCCAGTCAGGGATCAATGGGGACACACAATGGTCATTACTCAGGGACTCTGCCAGGCCTGAAGATCGGAGGGTGTGTGGACAGCTTCCAGACTGCATGGTGTCTGGGCCACAGTGGATGAAAAAAGATGGAATGTATGAAAGAGTTTGGTAGGACTTGTTTGATCTACAGAGAATGAGTGAGCACGTTCTTGAAGCATGAACTTGATGTTTGTGTATAATTTCATAAGTGAACACTATGTCTACACACCAGTGCACTCACAGAACTTCACTCTATCACTCCTTTCAGCCCAGATGAACTAAACCGTTGGAGAATTAACATTCTTTGAAACACCATCCTAATTTCTAACAAAAAATTAGATTGGGAAACCTTTCACTTTCATTCCTATACTGCTGGACCTCGTTGTGCGCAGGCTTGCAGTGCAACAAATGACAGATGGTTCTTTAGCTCCGAAATATTATCATGCAGAGATTCCTTCTCAGGTCTCCTTTTGACAGGATGTGATTTCCCTGCACTGTCAAAGGGCGTGAGGGGCCCAAGCTGATTCCTTTGTGTGAGCGATTAGACCATGAATGGAGCAGGAGCAGCAGCAAGAAAGCAGCCATGCCACAGGGGAGGACCCATAGCAGCCCTGCCACAGGGGAGGACCCATAGCAGCCCTGCCACAGAGGAGGACCCATAGCAGCCCTGCCACAGGGGAGGACCCATAGCAGCCCTGCCACAGGGGAGGACCCATAGCAGCCCTGCCACAGGGGAGGACCCGAATTGCGGCCTAAAGAAGAGAAGTGGTGAGTGGAGGAGTGTGTTGGCCATGCATGCATATGAGGAGGCATGCGCACAGGTCTGGCCCCTACCCTACTCTCAAGCTCTCCACCTATACTGCAACTGGTGTGTGTGTGTGTGTGTGTGTGTGTGTGTGTGTGTGTGTGTGTGTGTGTATCATGCCTCTTCAACTCTAGATGAATAAAACTCCACTCATAGGTGGCCATCTACCAAGTTCTGTGAGACAAAATAAAGAGCATTCTCAACTCCAATCAACACCTCTACTATCAGCTTTAGGGCAGGAAAAATGGAAATCTGTGTCTTTTATACCCTCTGCTGTGAGTGACCACCATTACTGTCCAACTCATATGATAAAGACATACTGTAGTTACTCTTCAAATATCTATTCTATCATGAGACAAGCTTCCCAGGGGCAACATGGTCAAGTCCTTTCAGGTATTTAGAGAATAGAATGAAGTGTAGAATCCTTGCTACAGACATGGTTTACAGAGATACACAAAATTAGATGAACAATTCTTAAACCCTAATTTCTAATTAGAAACTTGTTTAAAGCACCTTGGTCTGCTACATACTGAATTTCAAACGTTTAAGTGGGGGGCAAAGTCAACTGAACTCTTTTGAGTTCCCCTAAAAAGAGAACATTAAGGGGAAATCAGATATAATATTCCTGTTGACGGTTAAACACCTACGTGTTATGTTATAACGCTGCTTGTTGGGACTTGTTGGAGCACCTAGAGGAGCCAGCATAGGGTGAAGTAACTGAAATAAATAAACAGGATCCTATGACAATTTGGGCTGTGACGTGACAGGAAAATTACAGAAACAACAAATAAACGTCTCTGATCCAGCAATGAAACCAAAGGTTTGTTTGACTGGATCTAAAAATGCACAATGCTGCACAATGGTCTATCTCTAAGCACCACTTTTACAACTACACAGGCAATCAGGATATACTCCACTTCTCTTGTGGAAAACAATTAGCTTCCTCTGTTACTTACTCAAGTAACATATAAAAAGCACTGCACTGAAACAATATGCATAACATGTGCTCATATGCACAATATATAAGGATGATATAAGGTGTCAGCAGGGGCATTTTAGGTCATAATCTGAATCATAAACTTTAACAAGGAATTTCAAAGAAGCAGTTTTGTTTCTTAAACTGTTTCTTTGACCACCGTTGGGTATGCCTCATTTCATAGTGTAAACCATAACATGTTCAAGGGGCAGTTAAAAAGACGGTTTACTTTTTGTCACAAGTGTAAACAAACCCAGGGGCATAAGTCTCAACATGCATTCCTGAGATGGAGATGCTCTGCTCAACTGCTCAACTTCTTCACTCACAACACAGAACCACTGTGAACCAGAAGATCAGATTTGAGAATACCGTATTTAAATGTGCTTGAAAGGACGGCAGCATTCTGGACCTATGTGGCAGCCCACTGCTTCTCTGTGGCCTTTCCTCCCCTCTTCCTCCTGGGATGTGAGGAGCAGCTCAAATAAAAGGGAGGGAGCCCTGTGTAAAACATGCTGACAAACACTTCATGGTGGGTTTGTCCCCCAAAAAGAGGGGCTGGGGGGGGGGGGGGGGGGTATGGGGTCCCCCTTGGCCTTGTCTGTCCCCACCAGCAGGGGCACATACATTCCTACCACCCTCTAAGAACTCCAGGCTCTCAACAAACACCAGACTGAGCACAGAGTGAGAATGAAAGAAGCATTTACATTCACAGAGAGAAAGGAAACTGTAGAAATAGCTGAGGAGAGCAGGATTTTTTATTGTAGAGTCTGATTCAGGACAAATTAATTGAATGATAAAATTTGTGGAAAAATTGAGTGTTGAACAAATAACTAAAGCAAATATTTTATTCATGGGATATTGAAATAAGTCATTTCTTTATTTAAGATATTATACCTAAATATAAATCAAGTCAGGTGAGATTTATATGTCACTGAGAGCAACTGAATAGAATTGAAAGTATTTTCTGAATAGAAATTATGTGAACAGCAGTTATCACAGACCATGACAGGCCATGTTGACTGAAAACATGTGATAACTTAAATGAAATGTTGGAGCATGTTTCAAAGATTTCCCTGTAAGATTAAACAGATGAAGAGACAGCATAAAAATCACAATGTATAAATTCCCCTTTTAGTCAATTTGTGTAGTGAGCAACAATTTAGCGCTAATTTGTCTAAAAAAACAAAATTTGAAATCGCATAGGATTAGACATCTTTAAATCCACAAACTTCAGTGGCCAACAACTTGAATTTTGAATCCTCACCCTATATTTACAATGTAAAAGGGAAATGAAATGAGCTAAATCTGCTGCATAGGTATTCATGGGACATGTAATTTCTCCCAGATAAAGAGTGACTACATGAATGGAAGAGTTGGGTGCCTGCAACACAGAGAAAAATAACAGTCTAAAATGGTGTTGGAATGACAATAAAATAACAGAGCTCAGTGTTTGTGGTCAAAACAACAGCCCTTCATGGATATTAAAGGAGGTATCTGGACCATTACCAAATCCCTAAGGGCTACAGCTTTCTACACCATCCTGTAGCAGTACATGAGTATCTTGGATAAACCTAGCTATCATAGTAGACTACAATGCATAGCCTACAAGACAGCAAGATTGGCAAGGCTAGTAAATGCTACTTTCAATCCTCCCCTTTCAGTCACTCTCCTTTATTTCTCTGTAAGACTTGAATGGCTGTGTTAACAATTGTGTGACCATTTCTGACTGACTTGTCACCCAGGATCATCAAATGCAGACCAGGCTCCTTTTCCTTTATCAAAATAATTACTTAAGAGGTCAGAGGCTAATGAAATAAAATGGCAAAAGCAAACGTCACAGCACTGCTTTGTTTTTGATGAAAGTGTTGGAACCTGGTTAAACAAAAGTTTCCAAAGGGTACCTTTTCATATGCATGCATTTGGTTTGACTGCATTCAATTCTCAGCTTGAATTTCTCTGGCACTGTCTTTGAATTTCTGCTTGCTGCAGCATGGTATTTTGCCATGCAGTCGTATACAGTCTTAAACTTAATGTGCAACATCATCTGGGAGAAAATATTTAATGGCTGCTGTCCACAAAATCATACGCAAAATAAATCAAGAACTATTTCTGTCAACAAAACAAGGAAGATTTAGCGACCTAATTACATACCTTAGTATGACCCTTACGTCCTGAATTTCCTCACACAAAAAGAATGCAAAAGTGGCACACACATGGCAAAGACTAGGACTTCAGGCAAAAAGTACCCCAAATGGACTGGATTACACATACTGGTATCTTTTATATGAGCTGGCAGTTAATGTTTAGGCTTCTTTTGTCTTGTCTTTCTTTGTGTTTGTATGTTTATGTAGCCCTTGTGACTGTCACACAGAAAATCTCTAAGATAAAATTCTTTAAATTCTTTCTCTTAAAAAGTACCCCAAATATTGATATATCCATACCAATGATGCAACCGGTTTACTGAACAAATCTAATAAAATAATATGTGAAAATTATTAATTATTCTGTCCTGTTTTCTTGGATAGCCGGTTTACAGACTCTTCACTGTCTAGCAGCATCTTTGGTCTACAGTAATTAATTAACAAACAGCCAGTATTGTGAACTATAGCTCAGTATCACACATAAAAACATCATCACCTCTCAGATTAACACATCCCAATTAGTGATTCTAATAGAGAAGAATTCTCCTGTAAATCACAACCATTCCAGATAAAGATGGAGTCGTATAGAAGGTGAAAGAAAGGGGAGCGGGAGCCATAGGGAAGAGGGGGGAGATTAAACTTGTCTGAATGAAGTCCACACTCAGCCTATTCATTTATTATTCTGCACAAATCAGGGCTTTGTGAGACCCGCTGTAAAGCAGTGTCAATCATCTAGCTTGTTTTTGTACAACAGGAGAATTTATTATGAATTTAGTCTTTCAGAGAATGGGCACCCCCTATTTCAATAGTAAGAATAGGCAATAAAGACTGAAGTTAGCCATCACCGGGCCACTCACACTTTGGAGCGACATCAAAGTGCCAGAGACGTCCAATCAGATTTGTCTTAAAGGCATTACATGATGAATATGGTGTGGCCAGTGCACAAAAGCGCCTTTGTGATACTTTGGAGCAGAGACCATTCACGTTCGGCCACAGCCAGCCCGAATGGAAGTAAATGGCAAAGGGCCCAGCGCTGCACACAGATTTCTGAGGCACAATAGCCCATGCAAATGATTGTACCCCACCAAACTAAAGCAAGCACACTGGGGCCTCAGAGTTTAGAGCCCACTGAACAAGGAGGTGAAGTGTCACCTTGGAAGTAGGGTCTAGACATTTTTTTTTCTAACTTGCAGGAGATCATCCTTCATCATCAATGCTTAGATAATGGGCTACATCTAATTGGATGATATTAAGTCACTAATAACAATTACATTTCCATCACTGACATTATAGACATTATAACACTGTTTATCTATAGGCTGCTTCCATGACACAACTGTTGCATTCATGCAATAGCTTTATGAATAATATCTTCAGCAGTCAGTACTACTAAATATAGGCTGTAATGAAAAGAACTAGATAGATAGATAGATAGATAGATAGATAGATAGATAGATAGACAGATAGATAGATAGATACTTTATTGATCCCCAAGGGGAAATTCAAGATCAAATTTGCCATAGACACATCTTTTTATACACAAGCAGTCCTGCAGCTGTTTTAAATCATTGAAAGGACCAACTGCAAAGACAAGAGTTGTGATTCCTAGAGTCCATTTAGTATCAGCGTAAGTTGGTACTGTTAAGTGTTAACTTACTGTATACATTTTGTTTACACGGGTAGGATGTAGGATGCTCTCAACTGATTGTTTCATTTCATTATTACTTGACTTTTTGGTGACTTTACTTGGATAGTTGCCCACAGACTACATACTGATCCAATTATCTGTTGACACTCTGTTACCTACAATTTATGGTTGAGGTTAGGGTTAGGGGGAGGATTTGGTTAGGGCGATGATCAGTAACTGTTCAACAACAGTTTTACATACAAAACTTGAATCTGATTAACTGTTAAGTCACTTTGGGCAGACTAACCAAGTAAAGTACTAACTTTTTTTTACTACTGTTGCTCAAGTGTTTACTGAAAGGCAAACGTTTTTAGAAAGTTAATTTACAAGTTAAAACATGTATTTTTAAACTAATGTAATAGTTATGCCCTAGGCCTTATTTTGCAGTTAAATTGGTATATTTGGGCACTTTGCATTTGCATCTGACCAGTTTATTAGTTAATGAAATAAAAAATGTATCCATAGAAACACCATGACACACTACTTTTTTGTAGGATTAGTCTATAGGCTATCCTCTACTGACTAGTTGTAATGCGGTCTACATAGTTGACATCTGAGATGACAGAATGCAAGAACTTCACGAAATGTAATAAATTAAATATTCTTTATTGTATGTAAAATAACATTTCTCTATATAAACATTGCATATACACATAATATGAAAATACCATATTTACAATGATGGTGATGACATTGACATCTGAGGGTTAGAAATGGCTATCACATGACATGCTCACTTAAAAATATTCTCATCCACACTGGACTAAGGCTTAATGGTAAATTCTCATCCAAAAGAGGAACGTTAATCGATGACACGCTATTGGTATCTACTTGAGATAAAACAGAAGTTCTAACAAACTTCAACTTCCAGTTCAATTTCAGTCAGTACCTTTACCTCGCACACAGAACAAATAGGATAGGCCTAGTAATGTTCAGTTCCTGTTTCCACTTTGGAAGAAAAAAACTGCAAAACATTCCGCTATGTTCGTTGCGCGTCCCAATCAGTTGGACTATTTTTGGTTGTTCATCTTGTATGTCGTGTCCTTATGAAACTGTTGCATCTTCAGTCTAGTTAAACAAAGGTGGCTAAACTCAGTCGGTCTTCGACAGAATCTTTGGGTGTCTTCGTCTGCAAGAAAGAAAAGTTGATTATTTTCTGCAAAGGGTAGGCTATAGGTGAAGTAGCCTAATAACTGAATAGCTCAGCCTATGGATACAGAAGAATGAAGGATAATATTTAGACCTACCTAGTATCTATCAAACCAAGTGGTGAAATCAAGCAGTTCCTGCTCCTCTGAACTTAGATGATCATTAGTCCCGTCATCGGATGAGTATGCTGAATGAGGTGACTCCGGATCCGCTGAGTAGGCATTGGACAACGGAGGCGACTGCAACCCACACTGGAAGGCTGCAGAAACAGCATCGTGCTCATCCAAAAGGTGCTGAAGTGCACGGATGTATTCCACTGCTGATCGCAAGGTCTCCACTTTGCTCATCTTCTTGTTTGCTGCTCCGTTGGGAACATGCTGCCGTAAAGTCTGGAATCCCATATTGACTTGCTTTACCCGGTTTCTCTCACGCTCATTGCGCCTGGCAACTGCAACTGGCTGCTGCTGAGGAATTGTGTAACCAAAACCGTTCAAAGAGAGCCTCCGCTTGCACCTCAGGAGTTCTGGGCTGCTTGAGCGCTGTCTTTTCAGCACTATGGACTTGCACTCTTTTGATTCATGAAGAGTTGGCCTGAAGTCTTTCGCAGTATTTGTCACGGGAGCAAATGCTCTTTTATCCGACAAAGTAAATCGGTAGGTGGTTGTTTGCTTGGTGGTGGCGATGATGGTACTCTCCATGTCAGGTAAGAACATTAAAAAGCAGTTAGCCTAAACGAAAAAGTTGAAAAGAGCAGGTTCACCAACTCCCAATCAAAGTCAGATGAATGGTAGACCTATGGCAAGAGACAGCTCTCGTGTCTTTCGCGTGGGTCGTGTGTCTGCGGGAATTTGTTTTCTAGACTGGCAAGTAGGCTATCTGATCCACGTAAAATTTCAAACGGGCTGTCGTGCGCAGTCCCTTTTTTCTACACGCGCCTGACACCCCACCCCTTTTGGTGTTGCACGTTCCCCAAGGGGGGAGATCCCGCCCCGCTGTGTGATTCAACTGAACACCAGCTTCGCGAGCCAGGCGCGTGGCTCTGGGATCTCAATAAACAATTCGGCTCTTTCAACCACAGCGGGCACGAGCTGTGCTAATTTACATTCCGAGGTTCCCATTTCCAAAACCATTGGCCGTTTCAAACGGCCTACAGCGGCGAACACAATGGTATACCGAACACAGAGGGACACAGGCCAGATATGTAGTTGATCAAGTCGTTTAATTAGAAGTCCAAACTTTTTTCTGTAAAATATCGCCAAACTTCGTTTGTATAGCGCGACACTCCCATTTACTGTTACCATTTAAGACGTTGCAGTCTTCTAGCTTTGTGTAGCCTATTACGACATGGGTCGGTCATCAAGGGGGCAAAGTAGGCTAGCTGTTATGGAGTGTCACAGGCCTACCGGTATATGTAGCCTATGCTCAGTAAGTTAATCATAGGCTAATCAAAAGTGAAACAGCATTTGGCTGGACTAGATTCCTCAGAAGACTGGTCACCTGCCAGCAAGACTGTTCAGTCTGGACAAAACCTTGTTCGGGCCATGGCACATGTTTTGAAACTGAAAGAGTCGTTCCTTTCTCAATTTTGTCAAAGTTTGAAATTCCCTTTGGGGTTATTAAAGTTTATTAACTAGTATAGATAACTATAGACCTATTGCACTTGCAAGTATACTATCCAAGGTATTAGAGGGGATCCTTATGGACAGGCTTGTAGAATACATAGCGTCAACAGATAATCAGTTTGGCTTTAAGAACAAGCATGGTACTGATCTGTGTATTTATGCACTTAAAGAAATTGTCCATAGGTACAGATCACGCAATAGTAGTCTTCATGTGCTTCCTGGATGCGTCAAAGGCTTTTGATCGTATAAATCATGGGAAACTGTTTGGTAAACTGCATGAGCGTGGTGTCCCCTCTTACCTAATCAGGATACTGCAGTTTTGGTACTCTCACCAAACTATGCAAGTTAGGTGGGGGAGGAGTTTGTCAACACCCTTCCATGTCTCCAATGGAGTGCGGCAGGGTGGAATTCTGTCTCCACTGCTATTCAATCTATACATGGATGATTTATCTACGGAACTGAAGGGATGTAGAACTGGCTGCTTGGTGGGGGATAGTCTCATTAATCATATGCTTTATGCTGATGATTTGGTGGTACTGTCTCCTTCCAGTGCTGGCCTGCAGCAACTTCTTAGAATATGCTCTCAATATGGAGTTATGTTTGATATAAAATTTAACTCAACGAAGAGTGTGATACTGATCGCCAGAACAAAGGAGGATATGAAGTGTGTCTATCCTTCTTTCTCGTTGGCAGGTGAACCACTAGAGGTTGTAAAGAAAGTTAAATATCTGGGACATGTGATAAGAGATGACCTCTGTGATGATGATGTGCAGCGTCAGTGTGGAAAACTGTATGGGCAGGCAAACATGCTGGCACGCAAATTCCACATGTGCACTCCTGATGTTAAAATCTCACTCTTCAAAACCTATTGCACTCCACTGTATACTGCCCACCTGTGGTGTAATTTTAGTGAGTCGAAAATGAAAAAACTTCATGTGGCTTATAATGATGCACTAAGAATTGTGCTTAAAATCCCTAGGTGGAGTAGTGCCAGTGAAATGTTTGTGTCTAACAATGTGCCCACTTTTAACGCTGTTTTAAGAAATTTTATGTATAGATTCATGTGCAGACTGACAGGGTCTAAGAATATGATTATTGTGTTCATAGCTGATGTCTCTAAGAGTGACACCAGGTACACATCTTGTTTTTGGAAACATTGGACCCGAAGCCTGTATATGTTTTGTAAATGATGCCTCATCTGCATCATTCTTAAATGTTTTGTATTGTTTTACATTTATATATCTGTACTGTGTTGTCTCTATGGACCTTTGTGTCTTGAATAAAGTTGAAAGAAAGAAAGAATCTATCTATCTATCTATCAAACAGAAAACAGATTTAAAGGTAGGCTATGTACAGAACTTGCATACAGTCTGTGTAAGGTGTTGATAAGGCAATACACATCTATTACAGAGGAATTGAGTGCTAGAACAGAAGACTTTACCTGATACCCAAACCTCCTCCTTCATCCTAGAACAACTTTAAATTTACAGTAGACAAGAGTGCATAGCACCCCCCAGTGGTAACATAGAAATAATTTACAACAAAACATGTTTTTTTTCCCAATTAGACAATATTCAATCATGTAACAGACAATAATGACATTCTACAGTATATCTTCTTTGATTTTTAGTGATACATTCAACATAGTGTACTTTACAGGGTCTCAAAAAATTACAGGCACATCAAACATTTTAGGCACAGTGCATGTGACAGATGGACTTTATGTTCATTGTGGTTGTCAGTATTCATTTCAGATTTTACCTAAACAGATCATGTAGATAATGCTCAAGCAGCCTGGTTTTCCGTAGAATCAGAGTTGAACAGTCCTACAATTGTACACATGGATGACATTAAATAGTGATGTACAATCTTATTGACATCCGATATTGATTAAAGTAATCTACAGTACTGTACCTTTGGGATAAATCAGCTCAATCCGTCGTGTATGTCCATTGCGGCAAGTAACTTTTTCCTCTTTTGTGCTGCTAAAAAGAACAGATAATTGCATCAGACAACACTGTTGTTTTTCCTCAAAACACCACCATTTAAAAGTTTGGAATCACATACTGTAGATATTTCCTTGTTTTCTAAGAAAAAGCAATTTTTTGGCCACTAAAATAACACCTAATCAATCAGAAATACAGTATAGACATCACTAATGTTGTAAATGACTATGAGGAAATGACTGACATTCAACATCTAAGAATCCCCCCTTTGCTCCAATCCATCCTATGACCTAATGACACATTCCGTCTGATATTCCAGGTTTATCTATTTAAAAGGCTAACTGATCATTAGAAAAGCCTTTTGCAAGTATGTTTGCACAGCTGAAAACTGCTGCTCTGATTAAAGGAGCAATACAAATAACATACTTTCAGATGAGTTTGGTATCTGGAGCATCAGCTATTGTGGGTTCTATTAGAGGCATAGAATGGCCCGAAATAAAGTATGTGTCAATCTATTCTTGTTCTGAGAAATAAAGGCTTGTTCTGAGAAATAAAGGCTTGTTCTGAGAAATAAAGGCTTGTTCTGAGAAATAAAGGCTGTTCCATGTGTGACTTTAAGAACCTGAAGATCTCACTACACTTTGTGCTACTCCCCTCACAGAAGAGAATAAACCGGGTTTAACTAGAAAAGAAAAAAAGATGAGAAGGCCCCAGTGCACAACTGAGCAAGAGACCAAATACATTAGACTGTCTAGTTTGAGAAATAGAGGTCCTCGAATAGTATCTGCAAAACACCAGTGTCAACAGTAGAGGTGACTTCAGGATGCTGGCATTCTAGACAGAGTTGTAAAGAAAAATTAATTTCTCAGACTGGCCAATAAAAAAGAAAAGATTAAGATGGACAAAACAACACAGACAGTCAAAAGAGGTAGACTGATACAAGTGTTATAGGCATACAAATCTTGTTTAACACTACCAGTTACCTTTAGCTATAAATTATGCAAAATGGCATACAGTCCACAGTCCTTCCAACTATATGAAAGTTTATTTTCATACGACACTTTATCCCTACATAAAAATATGCATCATCTAGGCATACCTCCAATACAATTTTGTAATAATCTGTGTTATAAACTGGCTTTCAGATGAGTAGTCACATTTGTGAGATTTCTTCATGTTGGCTGAGACCAATTCTGTGAACTAAAGCTTGTAAATCAATGTTTCTAAAAAACAAATAGAAGTCCTGAAAGCTGAATTAGTGAAGAAAACAGAAGAAATAGATAATGGTGAATTGTTAAATGTTAAATGTAAACCGTTATGTTGTTAAAAAGTAACCTGCTCTGATTTGATCAGTGTTAGAGGTTATACCTGTCACTCTTGCCAGATCCAGGGGACTTCAGCCAGTCTGTCCAATCTCGCCACTGAAAGTATGCAGAACAGCCATACTCCTTACAGGGACTGTGGACATATTGGATTAGGCCAGGCCACTCCTGGGCCAGCTGATCCATCTTAAGCATGATCTCCTGGACCATTTTCCAAGACTTCTTTATTTCTGCGAAGTACACTTGTAAATTAACTTAATGTACATTTAGAGTAACATGAAATGTATGCGCTCCAATATAGAAAGTCAACTAGACAAAGTGAGTGGAGCTTGGCATTCATTTCTGTGCTGTATTATCTGTTACAGACAACGATGAATGAAATGACATATTCTACCATTTTTGTCTGTCTGTTCTTTGCAGCGGATGTTAATGTATTGGTCCCCCTCCACATTTTTCACTTGAATTAGGGTCAGAGTTTTGCAAGAGCTAAAACAGCATTGGTCTTTCCCCACCCAGTGAGTGGTATACAGTGGACAGGTCTTGATGACGAGTCTGCAAAAACATGAGGCTGTTAGGTCACACTCAAACATAGGAACTGCTGGCAGACAAGAATATGTGTTCAGTTCATTAGCTGGACTATTATGGGCATGTATAATCCCTGGGAATTACAGCCACAGTAATATACATGTTGGGTATTTGGCTATTTGTTGGGCGACCTCACCTGTGGAAAAATCCATAAGGAATCTCTGGGATGAAGTATATGTGAACAGTGAGATCACTCATCTTATCCTCCCCCCACATTTGAAAAACTCTATCATTGTTCTGTAGATAGCTGGGAAACATGCAGGCACTGTCAGGATCGTACACGTTGGGGTTAGAGGCCACCCATGTTTTGTTGGGGTGGAACTCTGGGGCTGTGGGATTGAGTGGGCTTGTTATTTTAGTTGGTAGACACACTTCAAAGTGCTGAAGGAGGCAAAGTAGGCTCCCTGGTTTATTGCCATTGCCTACAATTTCTTGAACAAGGTCTGCATCATCAAGATGCAACGTTTCAAGCTCTTTCTGCACCAGGATTGATATGGCTACATTGTGTAGGGTGGCTTTCTCCTTATAATCACTCAACCAGGTCTCCCTGTGCTTGTTCAGGACCTTCATGCTTTTCAGCTGTCGCATTGTGATGTCTTTTATTTTCTTTTCCAAGTCATGTCTTATGATGGCCTGTGGTCAAATAAATGGTATTTGGTTGACAAAATCCAGTACAAAAATGTTTACAAGACCTTAAGACTAGTTAAGAATATGGGTGATAATGTTTTTTTTTTAAACCACATATTACAGTAATCATACTGCTAGTGATCATTATTGCTATGTCTACATGCCCATTTCTGTGTCAACATGTTCATGATATAACAGATCAGACAAAATCAGTTGTCATAATAAACTGTAATTATGAGTTTCTCTTTGAAAGACGGTTAGAGTTTCCCCACACATTTCTGCACTTACCTTAAATAATGTAATCAAGATAGATGGCTTCAGAAACACGTCATTCTTCAGAGACTCAATCTCCTCATACCAAACAATTACCCCGATCCGGTGGAAGTAACGTAGAATGCACTTGATGTTTTCTGGATCCAGTTCCTTTTGGCTGATATATATATCTAGCAGGTCAGAAAGAGTCACTCTTCCTGCAAACAAAATGTCAGGGTCTACATTTTTAAAAATGCATTTCCGAAGAGAGACATGCTTCTTCTATAATCCATTTGTGTCAAACCAAACAGAACACAAATAAACAAACCATGCTGAGGTATATCATCTTCTATGAGGAGATCTTGAATCTCTTTCTCTACTTCTTGATAGATCCCTGGTAGTGTCCTCTCAATGCTTGGAAAGTTGTCCTTATTTGTGACTTCCTTCAGAGTGTGATCTTGGAACATCTGAATATATCCAGGTTTGGTGCAGTCAACAAGTAGAAGGTCAAGTACCTGCACAACATGCACAATTTTGAGTATGATGTAGAACAACTAGCCATTACTTTTACAGTTGATTAATCTGTTTATTTTCTTGATTAATCGTCAAGTTGTTTGATAGATAAAATGTCAGAAAATGGTCACACCAAGGACATTTAGTTCACTGTCAGAGCGGAATGAGTAAAGCAGAACATTGAAGCTGCGAGCCCGTTTAACCGATTACTATAATTTAATAGTTGACAACTAATTGATAAATCAATTAATTCTTGCAGTTCTAGTATGGAGAATGATGAAGCGCCTGAAGGAAAAACACATTACCTTCAGCTTGTAGTGTGTGAGCCTACTAAGGTCATTCATCTGATCTGAGTAAAGCGAGGGGTCGTCTGATTCCTGGAGCTTCTTTTTCAGCTGCTGTAAAGTTTCTGTCCTATCAGTTAGCATGCTCTGCAGCTTGCTGTTGATATGCTTTTTCTTACGGTCAATGTCTAGACACTGGTCAACATGAGTTCCCACTGGCAAAACCACAGAGTCAGGGACCCGCAGCTGGATATTGCTGATCCAAAAGCTCACATGTTCCTCGAAAGACTGGGGGTCTGAGGGGTCATAGCTGAAATAGGCAAGATTATTTTACTATTTTGCTTATTTATTTATTTGAAGAACAAGCCTTTATTAAATGAAGAACAAGCCTTTATTTTATGGTTATTAATGAACATCAAAAATCAAAAGCTATATACCTTGACAAATCAATTGCGAGGATGACAAATGCCTGGGGGGTTATGAAGACATGGTGGGTTATGTAGTACTCTTCTTGTCCAGCAAAATCCCAGCAGAGGAAACGGACACCTCCTTTTTCTACCTCGATAATTTCAATGCCCACAGTCCTGTCAGCTACGTCTACTTCCACTGGACGGGAACTCTGAAAACTGCGACAGAGTGTGGACTTTCCTGCCATTGATGATCCAAGGAACATTGTCTTGATGGTCTTGACCGTCACTGGGGATGAGCTATCCCTTAACATTGTGAAATAAGAGCGAATGTCTTTTAAGCCACCAATACAGATGTCCCCTGGTGGCTTCCTCAGTGGGTTGCCAGTGGCTTTGAACATGGTCAGATTCGCAAACAACTCCCCGGGGAGATCTGTCAGCCTGTTATTTTCCACATACAAATCCCGAAGTTTTGGAACACCCACCAGAGCTTGCAGATCCTTCAAGTAGTTGTTTGATGCGTTCAGGTAAATGAGGCTTCGGCACTGGTTGATGTCAGATGGGAGCTCCATTAAGCGGTTTGTGCTTAACTTGAGAAATTCAAGTTTTTGTAGACTTGGGAAAACTTTCTCAGATATGCACTTGATGATGTTTTGATTGATGTACAATGTCTTTAAGTGATGGAGTTTTCCAATCTCCTCAGGAAAATCTGCCAATTCATTTCTGGACAGAATCAGCTCTGTAAGGTTAACAAGCTGAGAAATCCCACTGACCTGTTTCAGCCTGTTGCGCTGTAGGTCAACCTTTGTGATGATCTCGCAGTTATCAAAAATTGACTTGGGAAGTGACTTCAGTTTCCTCCCAGCAAAGTCTCTGTCTTTTTTCCCCTGCTGGTTGTGACCTAAGCAATGCACTTCTAATAATTAATGCTTCAACCATCACATTCATCAAAGAACAACTATAAATGTGGCAGACAGTGTTAAACAACATTATGCCCTCAAACCAATGTAATTTTGGAGGGGTATCTTTTTGCTGTTTTACCATAAGAAAGCATGACTGATCAGATGTACCCTCCTCAGTGTGATAACTATTTGTCCATAGCTCTTTTTAGATACAAGTCACAGCTGCGGTATGACATTTACACTGAAATCTACAGTAAAGCCTTAATGAAGACTCTGCATGCACATATGCTGAATATGTACGGACAGCACTTACCATTTGTGGAAGGCATTTTGACAAACTTGAATGCCGGTTTGTGTAACTTCCTGTATCAGTCGTATTGAGCTTATTTAGTTTCACTTCTTCCTGCTTCGGTCTAGAGGTGGGGCTATGGTTCTATATAGCAGCTAATGGGACAGTAACCCTTTCCACACACAGATCTGCTTATGAATAGTCGTGCTTGTACTGTACATGTCAAACACTTCAAAAGGTTAGGCTACTGTGAAAGGTTCATGAATATTTATGTGCTGGTTTTTAGTCCCTTTTCTGAGACCAAAAGGGAATTTAATTTCCTAAAAAACTTCCTTTACTTACAAAGCAAACAACTGATGTATTTATTTTGTTAAGTACAAGCCTTGCTGTTCTTGTCAAGAAATTAAATCCATAGAATAGAAATGAAAAAAAGATGTATCTTTTATTTAACACCATACAAAAACAACAAAATTTGACAAGAAGAACCAATCATGTGTGACTGGTATATTTTAGCAACTGTAGGAAAGAGAGACACCATTTCCTTTCATTTCTCTGGAAATCATGATGTGTCATTATCACGTGATTTCTGAGGTCATCCTTATATCTGGTTTAAGCATTCAATACATGTGTTTACTGCCACCTACTGTCCATTATCTACACCCACAATCTGGACCACCGCAGGTTTGCCGAGGTATTACACATCATTAATATAACATAAACATGACAAAAATATACTTCAGGTGACCATTCTTTCACAAATATACCACATTGTTATGGGGAAAGAAACAAAGCATTTTACCAGACCAGTCTCCATGTGATATTTCTAATGTTGTGATTGATCAAACAAAACCGCTCACTGCACGTCTGTGCCTCCTCTCTGATGACATAAGAAGTAGACGGTAGAATTTAAATTAACAATGAGAACAGGTGAGAAGAGGTACAGTGAGATTCATAATCTGAGACAGATGTTTAAAAGGTTTACCTTCCTCTTGTGTCCCAATTCTGGGGAGCAAAGGTTCTTAATGTTTGAGCTGCTGCTTGGGTCGTTTTTGTCACATGGTACTGTCAACTTCAGGAGGTATTTGGGAACATGCTGCATTAGAAAATCCATAATGTCAATGCATCAAGGCCTTTGTTGATATCCCATTAATAAAGGAAAAACGAATGAATCACAAGGAGTTTACCTGTGCACTGTGGGTCTGGTGATTTGAACCTTTACTTGCTTGTGCACGGAGCCGCTTGCTGCGCCTCGTGCCTATTGAGGCAGAAGTGGAAGTCAAAGTAGACAGACGAAGTCTACCTGGAGTTGGAGCAGCTTCAGCTAATAAATATGCAATTTCCTCAGCGCTCACACCATCTTCCTCAGCAAAGAAGCTTCCATGGCTATCTGTACATTCCTGGCACATCCAGTCCTGTGCTGGAACTGCACCCAGTGGAGGGGTCAGGCATGTTGCATGGTACCTGAAGGTAGAGGCAACGGCCATCGGAACATATTTAAAACTTTATATGTTTTTATTGTAGCTGGTTTGCATAATAATTCATATCCTCAAATCCTCAAGAGCAACTTTTTAAACATTTACAAATTCATTTAGCTGATGTTTTTATCCAAAGAGACTTACAAATGGACTGACACTCAAACAGTGCAAAGGGAGACCTCAGAATAATGATACATACTATCCATGAAATATTGGGTCATTCTATGTCAAATCAGACAGAATCAAAGGAAATGGTTTGTCTAAGTTTGTCTACATAATCAGCAAAGCTCAATGGGCCACTTCAAATTACTGAACAGAAACAAGGAGCCGAAGCACACAATTCACTTACAGAGTGTTTAATAGGTGCAAACTATCAATGTTTCCACGCACTGCGTCTTCATGCATCAGTTCATTACATTTACATTACATTACATTACATTACATTTGGCTGACGCTTTTTTAACCAAAGCGACTAACAACATGGTAAACAGTAAGTTTTAGAACAATTCTCACAATTTTAGGACAGTTTAAAAAAAAACACATTAGAGTTCCCAAGTTCCCAAAACTAATACATGTAATACTGTCCAAACAATTTTGGAGTTATTACACTCTCAAAATTGCAATATCTTTGATGCCATTGTTTGGGCATTAATATCTTACAAAGTTCTAGCCTGACCAACTTTTGTAGAAAGGAATAAAATATGTTATTAGTATGACTTGACCATTTAAAGTTTGTACTGTATGCCTATTGATCTAAGGCCCTTGATTCAATACAAAATGCAAAAAGAATGATAGAGGGTTATTATGAAGCTCATCAATCAGTATTTTGTCTGCAAACACAAATAAGCTGCAAACTTTATTAATGTTGTGCCAATATTTTAGGTCTCCACAACAAATAAACAAGATATTAAATTTGGCTGACTGGGATTTAGCAGACACTTCTATACAAAGCGACACAAACTTTCAATGGCGGATTCGGGAATCAAACCCAGACCGATCAATTACTGCTGCTCCACCATGTCGTAGAAGTCAATTACCAATTGTATAATTTGATAACCGAATATGGCAAGTTAATGGCTTCATAGAGCAATTTACTTTGAAGCAGCGAAGCTGCCCCCAAACTATATGATATTCAGTTTATTCCAGTCTTCCTCAAAACTGCACCAATTAAGCCAAAAAATTGTGGGTTTGATACCACTCATCACGTGTGAAGTTTCTTAAGACATATGTGAAGAAATCCCACAGTAAATGGATAGATATAGACAGATGTATTATTTGCTGAAATGCTCTCCTTACCCTGTTTCACAGGTTGAGCACATTATCAACAGATGGCCAAAGTCAGACCGTCCACACTTCTCACAAATGACCTGGTCATCTGAGACATCCTCCTTTTTATTCAATGGCCTCTCAACTTTTACCTAAAAACATATGACCACACAACATGCCATAGAAATCAACTGATCAAATAAAGAGAAAACATAATGAAATACCACTTTCCATATTGACACGCAGTGATATTGTGAAATACTAAGTAAGGCCTGAAAACACTTACATTAATCAAATCTGGCAACGTACCGTGTTTTTCACCTTTCCTCCTGGGTAATCCGTTTGGTATATAACATTAAACGTAATTCGGTCCACTGGACAGGTATTCGTGTTCTGAAAAGTGTATTGTACATAAATGCAAGGTTTCTTTAACAGTCTACTGCTAAAATGAGTATATTCAACTTAACAATATGCTTGCCTTTCAAAAAAATTAAATGACTCATACTCACCCTAGACCATTCCATGATGCAGTCAAGACAGAAAGAGTGGTCACAGTTCTCTGGTATGGCCACTTGTCCAACTACATTGCTAAAACAGATGAGACATCTTACTGGGTCTGGTGGGGCCATACTGAGGAATTCTTCCCGGATCTGTCTATGCACTGGTACCAGGTTAGTTAATGGAGAGCACTTTCTCAGTGTCCTGAAATTAAACAAGGAACCTAATGTTAAATGATTTGTACAGTTGTACTTTCCATTTACCGGTACATCTTACAAGCATTTCAGAGTAGCAGTCAAATGGCAAGTAGTCAGTAGGCAAATCAAATGAGATGGTCAGTTCAGCTACTTGTAACCTTGGAGTAGCCTGCGCTTCATATGAAAAAAGACAGATCTCTTATTATGTTTAAGTCTTCAAAAAATGCCAGTAAAGATAAGTCATTAAAGCAAATAAACACTGGGACGTACTGGATGTTTAATGGCACACTTTTCTATTCTGTAACATGCATAAATGAAAACAAGGATCATTTATGCCAACTTAAGTTGTTTATTGTCAATTATACAACAATTGGATTCTATGGAACTATTTACTTGTTCCTGATTGGCCGAGAGACGTTCCATGCGTTGGAATATACCCCGACATTTCAACTCAGACTTTGCACAGCTAATAAGAAATCACTCTGCGATACAATGCAAATATTCTATAACGCTTTGACACAATGTAGCAATAACCATTAAATTAAAATTAAATTAAAGTTCTCATAATTTAAAAAATGGAGATCGATTTCCCTAAAATAACTTTTGAGTTAATGTCGGATGACGAGGAGGAACAGAGAGTCAAGCAGGACAAGAGTGCATCGTTCGTCAAACAAAACTCAGTGTTTCCCATACATTGACTTATTTGTGGCGGCCCACCACAATATCAACATTGACCACCACACAATGATTTTCCAGGTTGTACTAAATTGTGCTTAAATCTGGTTAGCATCATAACCACGCTGCGCTAATTTGTTAAAAACTGTTGCATTCAAGTTAATTCTGCAAACTCCCTTGTGCTACTCACAGTAGCACAATACCCTGTGCAAATACCAGAAATACGGGCATATATGTGACTTGTGTCACTTCAAACCGAATTTGAATATGTTGTACTTGCATTTGAATTGCCGAATTTGAGCAATTGTATGTAGAAACCGAATTTGAATAGTATATGCTGAAATTGAATTCATTACATTGTAACTGAATCCCAGTTAACTTGCAATTGAATATAATATTTTGAAATTGAACTCATTTGCTCTGATACTTATCCTAACTGAAAATTTCACTCTTTGCACTTTCACATTCAGGGCCCTATTTTGACGATCAGAAATGCAGTGCATAGCGTATTCTTATCACGACGCAAAGTTTATTTACACTCAAATTTTTCGCCATGCCCTTCTCTTTTATTACACGATGCGCCCAGGGGTGTGGCAATTAACGACATAAGGTGTGGTCTGGCACATGATCTAAAAATCACTATCTTACACCATCTAAAATGCATTACGCCATTGACCAAGAAAAACCTGGTCTCTAGCGAAAGGCGCATATGAACAGCTCAGCTGAACACAGCTGAAGACACATTATCACGAGATGTAAGCAGCAACTCTGCAGGATCAATGTCCTTAGGTTTTTTTATTCAGTCATTCGAACATTATTGGGGTAAGTGTTGCTTTTTTCAGCCTGTTTTCGATGGTAACCCATTGTCAACAGTGAAAGTAATTAATAACTGTTTTGACGTTGACTATGAGACCATGGTGAAGTTAGTTTCACTTTGCCAATGAGTTCAAATAATAGACGAGTGCAGAATCTGCAGATGCGTGTAGGCTATTCTCTGCTAGGTTTTAGTAAAGCATGGTTTAGTGGAATACCTGTTCCATACACTCTGCGCCGCTGACTATCAAAATACTGATGCGCTGTTTGAAGTTTTTTCATTCAGTAATTTTCATTTCAGTAATTTTCATTGGTTTAAAGGATTTTACACCCAAAACACACCCATGACTGATTAAGAAACAGAAGAACCGCCTTTTTGCACCAGGTGCCCGACGTTTGATAACAAAACCACCCGCAATGTGAACTGGACAAACTCCTAAATGTATTTACGCTATTCACCAGTGACCATGCATCGCCAAGATGGGGCCCTCAGTTCTCACAATTTAGTCTTACACTGAAATTCAATTTCAATAACCACAATTTCAGTCTACAGAGACAAAAACAGCTGGTAGCTAAGGAAGACCAATCGAGTGCAGATCAATTGTGATCACAGCATGGGAGCCTCCGTCTAGTGTTTGTTAGTTTGTAAGGAGGTTCCAGAGACAGCTCGCTGAGGGGGTCCTATGCTCTTTGGTATCTACAGTGCTACAAGTTCCGCTCTAGTCATGCGCTGACAGAGACAGAGGCTATCTTGTTCCTATGGAACTCTTATCTAATTATGTAGGCTACTACATTGATAGTGGGGACCCTAAATATTCAGACACTGAGCAACAGATTTTCAAGTTCCTTCCTACTAACCACTATCTAGTCTTAAAGCCAGTCTGAATTAGATAACCACACTCACAAAATTGTCACTCACAAAAAGGGAAATTCGGTCTGGACTATGCAACTATGCACAAACCAGAACAGTTATCACCAATCAAATTGTCTGGGCAGGCTTTATTCAATAATGGACAGATGAAGATGAGCAGCGACATTACTCAAAACTAATGGCTGGGATAGATTCTGCACCCTTAACAACCCCTAGTTAGACATCTCAAAAGCTAATATTGGTAAAAAAAAAAAAAATATGTTTTCATTATTTTCGCCCAGGCCCTCTGGGCACCACAAACATGATTGGCTCTCCAGTCGTTTCCCTGAGGATTTGGCCATGAATAAATTGGAAGATGTGTTACTAGACATAGTAAAAAAAAAAAGGTATTGGTAAGAAATTTTGCAGATTGGCATGTTGGAAACACTGACATTTCTTCTTCTTCTCTTCTTTTTCTATTTATTTCCTTATTTATTTACACATTGCACAGCCATGAAGACAGTGGACAAAGCATTTCACTACATAGCCTACTCTGTATAAGTGTCTATGTGACTAATTTGAAAAAAATCATGGCGCGGAGTTTTGAGTGGTCTGTGACGTAAGCTTGTGTGAAATAATAATAATGTCACACTTTTCCCATACAAACTCATGGTTCAATTATACTAACATGTTTGTCTTACATCCTACAACGTTTGTATATCCGACAGGTGTGTTTTTTAGACTGTTAAACCGAAGTAGCGTTATATCAATATCTTGCTTGCTTGGATAGTGGGAAAGTAGCTCACTCTGTGAGCTTGAAATGGAGCCGTGTTGGTAGGCCTGACTTCGCAGTAGGCTAGTCCACAAACAAACAAGCAGATAAACAACAACAACCGGTCAGAAAGAGACGGAGAACATAATTAATCGCCACGGCACAAAATACCTTTGAAATTATTCTTGACAAACCTTTTGCTTTGTTCTTCTTCCTCTTCTTGTTGATGTAGGCTGCTGAAGAGTGCATTACCGCCACCTTCCGAAACGGAGTGAAGGTCTGAATGATCTTTTATTTCACCTAGGCTAATTTCACATTCATGTTGTCCGAATCGAAAAATAACGTCTAAAGCACATTTCTCCGGAATTCCTTTTAAAAAGGCATTTAGCTTCAAATTTATCTCTTCATTATCAAGATGTTGAATTACCTGCTACTAAGGCGGTAGGCTTATTCGTCTAAAACTGACAAAAAGGTCATATGCCCTTGATAACAATAGTCAGGGCCGGCCCGAGGCATAAGCGAACTAAGCGGCTGCTTGGGGCCCCCTGGCCACCAGGGGGCCCCCAATCGAGTTTCTTTTTCTTTTCTTTTTTACATAGTAAATAACGTAAACAAGTGACATCAATGAATGAATAAATGAAACAATTAATAATTCAAAACAAGAAAATTCTGATTTCATGATCAATGTGCCTGCCTACCTCTACTGTGTCTGCCAGCCTTTGAGTCACGCGCATAAACTAGACACCTCGGGTTCATAGACAATTCGTGCAGACACTGCATCAAGTTCAAAAATCGGAAGAGACGGTGAGATGTTAAGACAAGTCACAAAAAAGGACGTATCCCTCTGGTGCCGAAAACAGAAAGAAGAAAATGACAGAGGAGAAAAACGAGCAAGATACAGGTATGTTTGCATGATTATTTACAGTATGTTTTGTGCTTGAGGTAGCTAGCTAGCTGTCATGATCGAATATAAGTCATCACCAGAACTAAATCCCCGCCTTCAACAGAGATGTCTCCCATTAATATATATTTATCTAGGTGTGTTTCAGATGTCAAGGATATTGGGATTGTTTTGGATGTTCAATCAAGCATGTACCCTAGCTCTAGGTGGGCTTATGTTGTAAATTAAAGTTAGCTAGCTGACTGAAGTGGACATTAGCACTACAGTAGCTACATGAAAACGTAGCTGAAGGCAAATTTACCACAGAGGGATTGTTTCTGATTTCGCACCTGAAAGTGTTGATAGTTTATTACTGTTCAATAATATGTAACATAGTGGTAAGTCTGATAGCAACAGCAGGCTAAGCCCAGGCTCCCAGTCCCAACCCCAACCCATTGACTAGCGCGACTCTGGGCATCGGTAACGTTCCAGCTTCATAGGCAAAGATGGAACAGTAGCCTACGTGCGCTGTGCTCTAAGATCTTTGGAGAGAGATGGTAGTGTTTGAGAAAATATACCATGTTGGGTGGGGAGACTTCTGTGATGAAAATAGACTTAAATTTGATTAAGACAGTGGCGAGTGATGTAGCGGTGCTACCCTAATATTTAGGCTGCAGTAGATCACCATGTTAAGCGTTCACCAGACCATACTGCAATTATACTTTTGATTATGCCTCATTTGCCAATAGAATATGAATTGTTACATGTGGAATTGCTTGTTGATGAGTGTAAGTAATGATAGCAAAATAAACTCATTCTGCCCGATCAAATATGCACTTTTTTTTCCAGAGACACTGTTGAAGTACTTTGGAGCACATCTCTACCTCTACCTAACTCTACCTCATCAAGTGTCTGCCTCCATGGCTGATGACACAGAAGGTGAGGTTTTCTTGATGGCAAATGGTTACATAGCCTGTTAATATGACATGACACATTTAACATAGTTTTTATTTATTTATTTATTTATGTATTTATTTAATAATTGCAGGTTTGTCCACTGCAGAGTTGCAAATGCCTGAAAGCCAGGAACGAAGTAGGAATACGTATCTATTTTTTGGGACATTTTATTTTTGATTATTAATGTTTGTCTATTTTGGTTTTATTTTGTAGTTGAAGATTGCTCATTTAATGCACATTTGCAGATTTGTTCTGCAAATTTGTTGAAAAACAAGTCATTAAACTGATGTACTTGTTAACAACAAATATAAATGCAGTTGTATTTTGTTATTTGTCAATTCAACTTCAGTAAACCACCCTTAGTGCTTCACTTTGAATATGAATGTTTCAAATAAATCTGTGATTTTAGTACCCTCTAAGATTAAAAGGTGACAGGGTTGCTGTAAATAACAACTATATTTGGGGGCCAAGCAGCGAAGCTGCGAAGGCATCCATTGTGTTTCTACCTTTTCTTATTATTATTACGCTTCCGCAATGGGAGTCTATGGCAGCCCATAGAACCGTCTTGTGAAAAGTTGTGAAATTTGATGATGTCATTATGATGTCATTTTCCGCCATGATGGATTTTCCGCCATTTCCTGCCCTTTCCTGCCCTTCTCCAGCTGACCATCCCAAAAATGCACCAGAATACAGGATATCACATCTACCAAATTCAGAATTCCCCCCCCCCCACACACACACCCCCCCGTTTGTACCCACATTTGCACAAATAGGGTAGGGGGAGAGGGTCCTTATGCATCTGTGTCCAGGGGGACAGTAGTTCATAATCAGTCACTGTATTAATACATAACCTCACTGTATTAATTTATAATATGACATTATAGTGTGAAGTTGTCAATTATCGCCAAGCACAGGTGACTCTGCATTGTGGGAGGGGGCCCCCAAATCAAATTCTGCTTAGGGCCCCCAAAAGGCTCGGGCCGGCACTGACAATAGTGCAATACCAGGCTTTCTATTTTTATTTATTTATTTGCAAACAGAAAAGTGTCATTAATTACATTTGACAAATGTTAATACTAGTTAATATTAAGTACCAAGTATGACAACCAAAGACACAAAAACACAATGCACATAACAACCAAACAGACCGAAAAGGGAGGAGGGGACTGGCATATGTCCTAATAGCTCCTGTGTGTGTGTGTGTGTGTGTGATTTATGGGAGGTGTGAGAAGTATGACAAATATAACAATAATAGGCTTGCCCTGGATGCCTCCATGGTCACAGCATAAGCTGGACCCCATCAAAGGCACATTACGGTCGGAAGTCAGGGAGAGATGCTGCGGGACACAGGGCCCACTGCTGCCAGCCCAACACAATGTGTGTATGTGTGCACCTTATTAGATTAAATTCAACTTTATTGTCATTGTGCAGAGTACAAGTACTTGTACAAGACAACGAAATGCAGCATTGTTATCTGATGTGGGGTGCATTAAAATAAGTGAGTTGTACAGTATGCGATCAAAACATGCACTCAAAACATTTTAATTTGCCTTTTTCTTTTTTTCTTTGGACATGTATGACCCTTATCTGATGTGCAATGCATTAAAAGAAATGTGGTGTGCTATGTACCACCAGGATGATCGCCACTGGCTTCCCCATACATGCACACACTAGCCCTATTCCATTGTTTGTCTCTTTTCTTTGTTTATTTGTTTGTATAAGTATGAGCCTTATCTGATAGGTGATGCATTAAAAGAAGCCGCACATGCCGTGTCAAACCCGCCCAGGGCAGAAGACCAAGCACCAAATGAGGTCTGGCCCACCCCAGTCCACCAAGGAATCCGAAGCAGAACAGGAAAACCATATATGAATAATAATAATAATAATGGATAATAATAATAATAATAATAATAATAATAAGTAAATATGTGAGGGCCAGGCAACAGGGATGCAGGGATAACGTTTCAAAAGAAACGTTTATTCTGACAAAACATAAAACAGTCAGAAATCAGAACTAGAAATCATAACAAAATCTTCAACTAATTTGAAAGAGATAGGTCTAGGCCTAGAGCTACAAAACAGAACTTAACTCAAATCAAAAGATAATGTTGACTCAAACAGAACTGAACATAAAGAACTGACCTCCTACAATAACACGCCGGGGAACATATATACTGGCTGATTAGACCATTCAATACGCACAAGGGAAGACAACATTTACAAGAAGATAAACACAAAGACAAAGGTCACCTTAACATAACAACAAGGTAAGTAAATAATATTTCTTAATTAAGAATAATCATAACCAATATCAACCAATAAGTCAAAGTTAATCATTAACACTTTTAAGAACGGGCCTTTATTTTGTAGAAGGCTGAGACCCTGTAGTTTCTTAGGAGACAGTCAGAATAGTTGTGTGAAGTACTGGCACAGAGTTACAGAGGCTATAATATTGTTTTTTCTTTCTGCCGGATAACAAGCATCTCTGAACTGACCACATTTCAGCCCTCTCACTTGATACTTTTGGTTACCCAAAATGTATACTGCCAATAAAAGCATTACTGTATGGCAACCTCTAGGTGTAGAAGCATAATCCTGGTCTCAAATGAAAGGTAACACTGACTATTTGGACTGTATGTCAGAGGTTCTGATATAGAATGACTACACAAGATATGGAATAATTACACAAAAGTCTGTATTTTTGGATTTTCTTTGTTGTTTCAATGGGTGTGTATAAGATGGACTAAAACGTGTTTAAAAAAAAGAGTTGTTACTGTTTCAAGCGTTCACTATCCGAAATTTGCCAGATAGAACAAATGTGGGAGTGCTTTGTCTAGGTCACTAGTCAGGGTCCTGACAAGCTTCTCTGGAACACAGCTCTGCGCGGCATTACTGCTCGTGGTCGCGAAGTGCATCACGGCATCACGCCGGGCGGGAACTGCGCTGGCAGCCTGCGCCTGAGCTAAGAGTATATTACCATTTAATATAATTGGTGACCAGGGTCCCAAAATGCTCTGCCGGCAGCAAATGCCCTGGCAGCATTCGGTGAGATCTCCAACCACCTCAACAAAGCCAGTAATATTGGGACCCCTGGCCAGGACCCTGCAACAGGGGATTAGTATGACAGTGCTCGCTGAGATTTCTTGAAGTCGGAAAGTTCAGCGGGAAAATGAAGACGGTTGAGTTTAGGCAGCCTGATTTGGAAGACCGTCATTTACCGCCGTGGTGGCTGCACCAATCTTAAAAGAATGGGTAGACTCGAGAGTTAACTAACATGACGAGCCGAGCAATGAGCTTGCGGTCGCAGAGCTCGGGTCAGTGCAGGGGAATACAGCTTGCAGTTGCAGAGTTCGGGTCAGTGCAGGGGAATACAGCTTGCAGTTGCAGAGCTCGGGGTCAGTACAATGGGAATAGAGG
The DNA here is from genome assembly GCF_018492685.1 of Alosa sapidissima. Taxonomy (NCBI): domain Eukaryota; kingdom Metazoa; phylum Chordata; class Actinopteri; order Clupeiformes; family Clupeidae; genus Alosa; species Alosa sapidissima. The sequence continues at coordinate 31,682,505 of NC_055970.1, forward strand.
AACTGGTGCAGTTGCAGGCTCATGGCCCGTGATTTGACGATTTATGAGTGAATCACGATGACATCCCAATTTAACTATCTACGATTACGGTAAGCTGGAAGCAATGGAATACTGTAACTAACAGCAAGAGAAGTGGTGAGCAGTAGAATTATTAGAGAGGATTCCAAGGGACAGAGCAGAGCTACAAGCTGGTGTAGGTGCTCCCTTGGTCAGCTAGGAGAGTATGGCTTCTACATACCTGACGCACCCGACCGGTAGCGCGACAATGTGACGTCAAAATGACGTAGATCTCTCTGGCGCGCCAGGGTTTTGGTCGTGTAGCGCACCACTCATTTTTTTTCAGACGAGCGCGACAAGGCGGAAACAGGAAGATGGACTAGTTCGAGGGCAAGCGAGTTGCAGTGTTTTGTTACAGTCGTGAATTGTTAATAGTTTGCTGGATAAGTTAACAAAGTTACCAGTGAGAGTTGCAACACATGGAATTAAGAGGAAAGAATAGAAACGATTTATTTTCAAACAAAGGATATCTATTAAGGCCTGAACAAAATCTCTTTCCACTTCAGGAAATTACACAAACTCAGCCAGCTGCTAGCTAGCTAGCTAGCTAACTAAACTGTTTAAATTATGAAAATTTCCCTCGGGATGACTAAAGTACCTATCTATATATCCATCTATCTATCTATCTATCTATCTATCTACCTGTGCACACACCTTGGAAACTACATGATAATGATGATGGTAGTTGTGAATAGTAGCAACCAAAGTCTGAAGTACCATCACAGAGGCTAGCTACTGGTGTTTCTTACTGCAGCTTCTTCTGCTGTTTAAGTAGTTAATGTTAGTCTTTTCACAACAGCGACACCTCTGTTCAGGAGAATATTGCAACTAGTGTTGCAACCACCACGCGCGAGTATAAATGGTTATGGCGCTTCTGTGACGTCACATTGTCGCGCTACTGGTCGGGTGCGTCGAGTATGTGGGACGTTTAACGGAGCAGAGCTACAAGCTGGTGTAGGTGCTCCCTTGGTCAGCTAGGAGAGTAACGGAGCAGAGTAATACGCTGGTGTAGGTGCTCCCTTGGTCAGCTGAATTGAGCCCAGATGCAGAGGTGTGCTTGGAGCTGCGGGATGTGGATCCCTGCTCTGGACCCACAACCAACTTCCTGGCGGAGGTACAGAAGTCGTGGGAAAAGCCATACTCGGCCTGGCTCACCTCCCAGAGGTGGAGTAGACGCTAGCGTACCACTGCCCCCAGGGAGCATCAGCCCGAGGGCCGCTGACACTACCATCCAAGTCCTGTCGGGTTATGGCTGGCCAGGTATCTAAGGCGTATGCCTGTGTGGGGCAGGCTTGCTGGGCTCTCAATACGGCGGCCGTTCTCCAGGTGTATGCCGGGGGAGAGTATGTGGTTGCCTGCCGAGGAGGAGGGGACCTCGACCCCACCCCAGAGTGGTGGAGGGCCCTGGACCTCTTTCTACGAGCATCGAGGTGCGCTGCTCTGGCGCAGGGCAGGGCGATGGGCCATTTGGTGGTGCTGGTGCGTCACCTGTGGCTCACACTGTCACTGTCACTGTTCCGTTGCTCGACGCGCCACTGACCCCCTCAGGATTGTTCGGGCCAACCAGGGGCAACATGAGGCAGCGTTTTGAAGCGGCACAAAGGAGTGCGGAGGCACTAAAAAAAGCTCTCTGCCTCTGCGAGGCGTGCGCCGTACCCACAGTGACAGCAACAACAACAGCCACAGCAGAAGCAGCAGCAGTCCGCTTCACGCTCAGCCCCCCACCGGCCAGCCCCAAGCAAGCTGACTGTGACTGGGGCAGTCACAGGAGGTTGGCGAGCCGTTCCCCAAGTGCGCCAAAGTGTTCTCCCAAGTGACAGTTCGACTGAAAGCCTAGTTTATCAGAATCGTCACGTCTAGACACATGGCCGTTTGCAATTGTGATTCACGAGATATTTGCTGATTATGATTTCACCCTATGCCAGGGCTGTAGTACTCGAGTCCGGTCTTGGACTCGAGTCTGGACTTGAGACCGTTTTTCTATGGTCTCGGACTTGTCTCGGACTCGCTAGTATTTGGACTTTGTCTTGTCTCGGTCTCGGCCACTGGTCTTGCCAAATATGGCTTTTGGTCTCGACCGAGTCCAGGTGTCTTTAGGGCCATCAAAATTAACGTGTTAATCGCCGCGATTCATTTTGAAATACATAATGCGTTACAAAATATTAACGCAATAGTGTTTTCCTTTGTGGGGGGGCTGATGTCACATAACGGAAGCCGCAAAACCTAAAACCGCAAGCCTGAGAGTTTATTTTACTGTCTGTGGAGTTAGCTGAAGATGAAGAGGAACCAACATTTAGCCAATAAATAGTAGCTTTACTGCAAACTGCTTTTCACTCTTGTTAGATAACGTTTACAATGTCAAAATGCACCAACAGCAACAGTTACATAAAGATGATACTTTTCGGGTCCTCTCCATTAAGATCCAACTTGAACGTATGCTACTCCATTTAATTGAGAGCACGTCTGAGCGCACACGAGAGGGAGAGAAAACGATTGGCAGGCTCCAGCTGGCTTTTCGTTGTTGATGATAATTGATATCTCCTTTTTAATATAAGAAACTTATAAAAGGAAGGCAACAAAGACGAGGTTAGAGGAGATTGCTGATTTATCCGATTTCCACTACTGACCAGTTAAGGCCTAAACTGAGAGCCAGGGCACTTTGACATGTAGGCTGCACTCACTGTGATTTGAAAAATGGACAAAAATATGAAGAGTTGTCTTTGCCTTTGTGTAATGGAACTGGTGAGTCTTGAAGTCTTCAATAATTTGTTTACATGAAGCACATATGCCGATTGAAACACATCGCTAGCTAGGTGACTGGCTCAGGCTCATCATTCACTTTTAATTGCAAACAGAAAATGTCTAGCTAGCATCATGTCATTACATGCTTCTATTTCCAAAGGAATGAAAGCTGTTTATACCAACTTAATATCATGCTTATCATTGTTAATATTGTACAATACATGTGGTACAAACAATATTAGAGCTTGTGGACTAGCTATAGGCTATATTTCAATGGAGCTGGTAAAAAAGATCATTATGAGAACGTGGCCACAATGGGCTTAAAGTGACAGTGCACCATTTACAAATGAGTTAATCGAGATTAATTCATTTCAAATCGTTTGACAGCCCTATAATAATATTGGAGAAGGGGAATGGCTACACTTACAAATCCTGGGTGTGTTCACACTGTTTTTGCTTTTAGATAATAATAATAATAACAACCCAAAATGATTGTCTTGATACTGTCATGCATAAGACTTTTTTTCCTATCCTGGACTCGGTCTTGAACCTTTTTGGACTCGGTCTCGTCTTGGACTCGAACCTCTTTGGACTCGGTCTTGACTTGGTCTCGACTCTCGACTAGTCCTGGTCTTGGACTTGACTTGGACTCGACAAATGTGGTCTTGACTACAGCCCTGCCCTATGCCTCCAAGCAAGTGTAACCTGCATTGTGTTGAACCTGGCTCGTATGCCAGCAGCACTCTTGAGGCGCCGGGGAGTTAGGTTTACCAACGTTCCACGAGCACAGCTAAGCTAGCTGGCATCCGTTACACAAGCCAAAAGGTAGAGGCAACTCTGTGAGCTGAAGTATCTATGAACAAGCCCGACGCGACCGAACACTAGCTGTTAGGTAGAAACAGGCAATCAGCAAAACAAGTGGCTTCAACTGGCATACATGTTTGCGACATGTCTCTCAACGAACGAGTGGGCTTTACATAACAGCTCTAATACGAATGCAACAACTGCCTCACTCCAAGAGTCCCCGTGCAGACGCAAATGAAAGTGTGTAAACAGACGGATTTAATGGGCAGCAAGTTCTGCATGAAACGAGGGAGCAAACCGGTGGCTACTGCGAGCGCGAGCGAATGCTGAAGCGGTGCGAGCAGGTGAGCCTTGACTAAGTTATCTGGTTAATGGGAAGTGGAGGCGTGGCAAGGTTTCCTCACGTTCCATGGCAAGGTTTCCTCACGTTCCATGGCAAGGTTTCCTCACGTTCATGAACTTCCGTTTGCAACTGTGACATCTGTGTAATTCCAAATAGGGGTGAATACCAGGCATTCCTGGCACACATTGGAAATGTGACTTCACATATTGTAAGTCAGTGTAGCATCAAAATGCCTTCCTTTGAGGCAAAAAACTACATTGTGTTGCTTTAAAGCAATACTCCGGAGTGAAAATAACTTAGGAATTCTCAAGATGCCGGCGATTGAAAGACAAGTTTAAGGTAATGCACTGATTTCCTTAACAGTCCTCATTATAACCTCTCTGTACACAACGTTTACAATACTTTGATTGTCTGTAGGGACCCTCTCCACACCACTACTGAACCATTTCATTGTTAATGCAAAAATCTCAAAACTCCTCTGATTAATGTATTTAAATTTGAACTCCATCCATAAATAGACCCTTGGTGGTTTTACTCCAGATTATTCCCTATAGGAGTCCCTATTCAAATGATGAAAATTTGCATCAAAAAGTTGGATAGAAACCCAGCTAGTGAAGACAGTGAAGTTAAAAAACAAATGAAATACTAAATTATATTATGGGCTTGTTATATGTTAATAAATAGGCAGCATCATATGTAAATAATACATTTGACAGATAATGTGTTACAATTTGTCTCATTGAGATTTGATCGATAATGTTAATAATAATCACAGAGCACATAGGGTTTTCAATAACTATTTTAAGGGCTGAAAGAAACGGTTAAACCCAAAGACCAAAACCTGCTCAGTTGCTGTCCTTCTGAGGAATAAAATAGCCGTGCAGATCCATGTGAACAGACACATCCACCTCTGCACGGGCAATCTCCTCCAATGTCTTGGCATTCAAGATGAGCATGAAGTTGGGTTTTGCAGGATTAAGAGACACGATCGAGGACAGAAGGACTCCTGAAATGAAGTCAAAGAAAAATAAGGTCATAATTTTTGGAAGACTAATGGCGCATTATGAATCGTTGTGGGTGGTATTCACTTTACATTACAGCACATGCTGTGTTCTGTGATAATTCTCAGAAATAACATCATATTGTTCTGTATTATATATTATTATAGATTATATATTGTATTATATAATGTTCCTGTTTTGCTTTCTGTGCATGCTACTAACCATCATCCTCCTCAACAGCATCAGGTGAGGCCACAAAAATCGGCTCAGAGATGTAGCACTCGTCATTAGTCCAGATTTTATGAGTTCTGGTGACAATGTCCACTTTGGCAATCTGCAGGAAAGATGACAGATAGTGTAACCCTTATGAGCAAATTCGTTTTTGGTGTTACCTGTTACTTTATGACGGAGTGCCGTCACTACAGTTGAGTATGCGCTCTGACTAAGAGGGCCTGGTTGTTTTAGTAGCTCAGAAACCCAGGTTCAAGGCCGGGTGGGGTTCTTATCGGGTGCTGATAAAGCATCTTACCTTATTTGGATGTGGAGACCACTCCACTCTTGAGCCGTAGAAATATCTGTACTTTTTGGTATTGAATTTGTAATTAATCTGTGGCAATTCTAAACCTGAGAAAAAACATAATATAATAAGATTCCAGGAAAACGTTTTGATCAACAGCTTATTTAATCAAATGCAGCAAGCTAATAGCCAATGAAAGAAGGAAACCTACCCACAAAGAGTGTATCAGGTGAACAGAAGACTGAGCCATCATTTTGGGTCACTGCTTTGGCTGATGTGTCCTCTAGTGTTACAAGGTTTGTGCCCACTGGAGTGTTCTGAAGGAGAGGGTGTGACCAATAAACACAATATAAACTAGATGTACTGAAAAAACGGTACAAAATATGACCACTGCTCAGTCCTGCACATTCTCTCCACAAAAATAAATCGTGCTTGTACAGTATGCCGTGCTTGTATATATATATATATATATATATATATATATATATATATATATATATATATGAGAATATGAATATAAAATTGCATGCAGAGATATTTACTGCCTTGTACCTTGTCAACAGTGATGGGCAAAACGAATCTCTGACAGACTGGTGGTGAGAAGATCTTGTTGTTTTCAATGAACTTGTCTGTGTCCTGTTTCAGGTTTTCAATGTAGAACATTTCGTACAGGTTGCTGTCTTTGTATGCAATCAGATCAAACACAACATGGCCGTTTTCCTCGTAAGAATTTATGTGGTGGAACACCACAAAGGGATCTCCATAGAACTTTCTGGAAATGGCTTTCCCAGTGTGCCGGTCGATCAGATGAAATATTGTCTACAACAGACCAATACAAGTCATGTAATATCTGGAATGTAAAGTGAAAACGTGCGTACTTCAAAGTACATTTGTCACTTACAACATCATCTTTGTCATATGTGAGGCAGGCTCCCCAATTAACCCCTCTGAAGTAGGCCGTTGCAAGCCTGAGGATGTCAAGCTTAAAGGCTTGCTCCACGAAGACAATGTAGTTCTCAGTCATGCCAAAGCTGTGGAAGTAACTCGGGTAGAGGGCTGATCTGAAGGGGATAGAGCACACCTGCTCCACTTTACTCAAGGTTGGCTGTTTCTTGTCTTTATCTGCAGACAGATATCAGTATTTCTGTAATGCAACAGTTGTTATGTCAATGGTTTTTAAACAATTAAACTATTAACTATAATAGTTGGGCAGCCATGGCCTACTGGTTAGCGTTTCGTACTTGTAACCGGAGGGTTGCTGGTTCGAGCCCTGACCAGTGGGCCGCGGCTGAAGTGCCCTTGAGCAAGGCACCTAACCTCTCATTGCTCCCTGAGCGCCGCTGCTGTTGCAGGCAGCTCACTGCGCCGGGTATTAGTGTGTGCTTCACCTCACTGTGTGCTGAGTGTGTTTCACTATTTCACGGATTGGGATAAATGCCAAATTTCCCTTATGGGATCAAAAGATTATATATACTTACTTATTTACTCATACTTAAAATATGTTAATGTTATCTTGTCCATGTGTTGCTGTGACTGGCCATAACACTTTTTTCTTGTTGATACCTGATGCGTTGGCTGGAACTTTGAATATCATGTACTTGGGTCGGCCAAAACCCATAATTGCTGTGCCCATGTTGTAGGTGTTTCCTTCTTCATCATAGTGAGGGTGTGCAGTAGCCAAGTTTACTGCAATATGGTTCCTGTAATTTACCTGAAGCAAAGTTTATCACAGTTCATCAGTTTCATAACTTTATAAAGGCCTCTCACACCTTGCTCAATGATAATGTGGACACACACAACTCATAAAACACAACTCATACAACAAAGCAAAAAGACTATGGAACAGTCTTGCACACCACTGACAAAAAACATAACCATATGAAAACTCAGAAATTAACATTTAAATCATGTTTTTTATTCTATTGTATTGAATACAAATGTGTTCATATTTGAACTCACTCTCCCAACTGTCTCCAGAGTGTGTGGGTCGACCTGGTTGATGTAGTTCACTTCAGATGCAGCATAGTAGTCCTCACCATATCGTATAATATTCACAAGGTTGTTGTCCGTGAAATCAGGGATGGCATTGCTGAAGTAGGAGAAAGCCCTTTGGAGAGGCCAAAAGTGTCATGGGTTTTGAGATTACTCCTGGTTTATGTAAATTAATTTAGAACTGTTCCTTTGTAATTTCAACTGAACAATGAAAATGTATTGCATTGAAATTCAGGTATTACTTTGAAAATATGCTTTTGCAGGGATCAGGATAGGCCATAGTCCCAAATTCAGACACCACAATCCTGTTGGCACCTGTGTTCTTTTTGAAAGTATCACTCTTGAGAAATTTACTCCGGTAGTAGACATCACCTGGAAAGTGACAGCATTCACTATCAGTAGCTGTTGTATTGCATTGCAACTCAGTGCAAATAGTGATGTGTGCTCTGCCCTTCCTTCTCACCATCTTTAAAGGTGAAGCTATGGAGGAGAGCCATGCCATCAAACCAGTGTTTGTATGCAGTATCCCCAACAGAGAACATCCCAGGTCCATTGCGCACAAGGGTTCCCTGTAACCATTCAGGAACTGTGCCTGAACGCACACAGGAAACACAAGAAAATTATAACAACCTGCGGTTATCAGCTACGGTAAACCAACGGTACAGTTAATGATATTTATAGTGATACTTTTATTTTGGCAATAATCAATCATCATAACGTCACCATATCGTTCTCGTCGAAATAGCATGTGCAAATGAAAAATGCAACGCCAAGAAAATTATGCAAATCAAGCTATCCCAATTGGTTTGGACATAAACTATAACCATCCGTCATCAGTGTAACTAGATGAGTAATAGTATTTTGAAACTGTAGATATTTTATGTAAGTTTCAGTTGAAGTTGATACCTGATACTTCCGCTTTTACAGGCTCCGGGGTCTCTGTTCCATTTTTTGCAAATACTTTGTCCATGATTCCGTGCTGTCAGCAAACTATTTTCCGTGTGGTAAGTGAGGTTGCTCTCTCAGTCCAAAAGGTCACTATGCTCACCTACTTGTGCGTCGACTATATATCACAGCCCAACAACATGTTTTTGTCTTACGTAACGGACATTTGTCAGCGAATTGGCGAGTTTCACAGAAAACTCAAACTGTACAGATAGTGCACTCTTCAGAATTTTTTTTCGTCTGGTGTGTCTGTTTATTCACCGTGAGGAGGACTGTTAACCTACAGAACTGTCTTAAATTATTTAAGTGCGATAAGTGTTTTACTATCTAACCCTATTAAAGGGACCGGAGACATGGCACACGCAATGCAAAGTCAAAGTCAAAAACGTCTTTAGGCTATACAAACTGAGTAGCCTGTAGCTGCCTGGCCATTTGAGTTCAAATCACCTCTGATGCACACAGACTGACTGTCATTTCACCATTGCAATATCTTAGAGAGACACACATTTTTAAACTTTGACAATTTTAAACACTTTTTAAGTATGCTTGTTTGGTATACAAAGTGCTGCACAATCTTGCCCCCCCTCCGCTGCATGGCTTTCTCCAAAGACTTGGAAGTGGAGGTAGTACACGGGCCTCTGTAAAAGGGGTCTGTATAACACCATTCAGACGCACCGCTTTTGGCCAAAACGTATTGTCAGTAGTAGGAGGTAAACGGAATAGCTTGCCCCTCCCGATAAGAGAGTGTCCTACATATAACACTTTTAAAACTCACTGAAAACAGTGGCTCCTAGAAAACCAGAGATGCACTCACCTTAAACTGCCACACATGTAATTTCATCATCCACACACGTTCACTATCAACTGAATGTATAGAGGTGGATGAATAATGTCCTTGTCTTCATGTATTTCTGTTTTGTTTTGTTTGTTTACTCTGTCAATGTACTGCCCTTATGTCCTCCTTGTCTTCATGTATTTCTGTTTTGTTTTGTTTGTCTGTCATGTTTTGCTTATTCTGTTAATGCATATGTCACCCTTATGTGTTTAATTTTACAGTGTATGAGTGCTGTATGACTGCTGGCTATATATGTTTTGTCCTATGTCACCTGCCTAGGGACTGCAGATGAAAAGTAGTTATTATGACCGCCGCGCAGCGAAGCGGCGGTCATATAGGTTTAGTCAGATTTTTTTTTTTTTTTTTTTTTTTTTTTTTTTCGCATGCCCAAATTTCCGTCAATGATTCCCGGGACACTGAAAGACCGGGGTACACGAAACTTGGTGGGCATGTAACCCCACATGGATAGCATGGAACCATCGTTTTTCGTTTTGATCTGTAGCCCCCCCGCTGGACTGGACCCCCCGAAAGGAGGGTAGGGCAGACACAGTTTTCTGTGAATATCTCGAAAACCGTAGGGTTTAGGAGGACCATTTTTTTTTTGTATGTTGATCTCAAGGGGCCATGTTAACCCATTCCATAACCACTCATTTCATGTATAGCGCCACCTAGTTAAACACAAAAAAGTAAAAATGAGGTGTTGTAATTGAAGGTATCTGTGACCTAACATAGTCAAAACTGCACGAAATTGGAAGTGTAGGATCATTATGACACCCTCTGTATGCACGCCAAGTTTTGTGGAATTCCGTTCATGGGGGGCCACACAATAAATTAATTTATGTCACTGTACACCAACTGGCCTGTAGGTGGCCGGAGACAGTTTTCTGTGAATATCTCGAGAACCGTAGGGCCTAGGAGGTCCACCTATTTTATGTATGTTGGTCTTAAGGGGGCATGTCAACCCATCCCATTACCACTTATTTCATGTATAGCGCCACCTAGTTAAAAATTAAAAAGCAAAAAATTAGGTGTTTTCATCACAATATCTCTGGCTGACAAGGTCAAAACTGCACGAAATTAAAAGTGTAGGATCATTATGACACCCTCCGAATGCATGCCAAGTTTTGTGTACTTTCGTCCATGGGGGGCCCTACAATAAAATAATTTATGTGTACATTTAGTGACGTACACCAACAAGGATTCCCGGGACACTGAAAGACCGGGGTACACAAAACTTGGTGGGCATGGAACCGTCATTCTTCGTTTTGATCTGTAGCCCCCCCCCCCCGCTGGACTGGACCCCCCGAAAGGAGGGTAGGGCAGACACAGTTCTCTGTGAATATCTTGAGAACTGTAGGGCCTAGGATGACCAATTTTTTCCGTATGTTTGCCTCCAGGGGTCATGTTAACCCATTCCATGTGCACACATGTGCATAAACAGATACACACGCACACACATACATTTACAGTAATCATACGTATGACACATACTCACACAGTAGACATATGTACGCATGCATGCACATGCACAAACACACATACGCAGGCAAACACACAAGCACGCACATACACACACACACACACACATAAACATAAATTTGTACACGCACACATGCACACAATTCAAGAATTTTTCCCGTCATCTACTCCCTGAATTTTTGGTCATTGATACCCGGGACACCGAACCACCGGGGTACATGAAATTTGGTGGGTATGTAGCCCCACTAGACTTTTACGGACAAATTTCATTTCGTCGCCGGGGAACCACCACCAACCCCCCCCCGTGCTGGGCCCCCTGAACCGCAAAAAACAGTTTTTCCTAAATAACTACCTGAACCGTGGCACTGAGGATGAAGAATCTTTTATGGTATGTTGGTCTCAAGGGCCCACATCAACCTGGCTCATAATCACTCATTTGTGATTTGCACCCCCACCCCCCGGTAAAAAATGAAAATGCAATATTATTCTGCTTTAATCGACCCTATCTTCAGTTAAGATGTTCAGAACTGCACCAAATTTTATGTGTATGATTGACCTGGCATTCTCCGGGGGTATGCCAAGTTTCGTAGAATTTCATCCATGGGGGGGTCTAAAAAAATTAGGTTATGTGTACATTTAGTGACTGTACACTCATTGGCCTGTAAATGGCGGTGCACACATATACACATGCACACACACAGGCACCCACATACTATCGGTATTAGAACGGCCGATACATAATTACAAATTCAGTAGGATTAAAAGAAAGCCAAAATAAATATTCATCATCATCATCATGGCTGCATTTTCAGTATTGGCGAGAAGTAGTCGTTTGTCCACTAGATGGCGCATCGTTGCAGTGAGACGTAATTTTGTTGGAAGTTAAAAGTGGGTTGGAAAAAACAATGGACGCTTCATACAAGGACTGTAATTTACCGCAGCGAACATCTAATAAGGATAGGACGATGTTCACATGAAGTGTAATTCCCATTTCTTCTTGAAGCCGAAATAAATCTGAGGATGTTTATCGGACATGCTTGGTTTTTACTGCAGGTACGTTAATCTTGTAATATCAATAAGGACCTAGGTAATGTTACCGTTAGCGTTGGTTGAGTGATGGAGGCATTTGATTTATTGCATTTGTAGAAAACTATAAATGCGGTTATACCAAGCAAATGTATAGCAGCACTGTTTGTATCTTTCGACTGTCATTTATTGCACGTGCTACAAAATCATTCTGTGCAATGGAAGATTTACCAACGTTACACCGGTCTGATACAGTTTTGCCTATACATGCGTGAGACTGAGACGCCTGTTTATTTTGTTTTAAGTGCGTGCAGGGTGTGAGAGGGGAATCGATGTGCTTTGATTACAGCTTGGTAGTTGTAGTCTGTGAAATTAAAAAGCACGTGTGTGTGAAGTATCCAAACAATGACACCTTCATTTCATTATGGCTGCTTTAGCAAAACACCTTAAGCTACTGTGTAGTGGGTCCCATTTAGAAGTGGCTACTTCATTCGCGCTTTCCTTGACTCATGGAGCTGCGTGAATGTTATTACAACTTTTCGCCACGATATGACAGTTTAAGTCTGCTTGATACTGTAAGGCGTAAACCATTGGTTTCCAAAGGAGATTTTATTTGTGTCGCCAGCATAGCCTATTGACAATTTATGTTGTAAATAGGCCTACCTTATAATCCTACCTGTAGCTTAGGGAAGCTAACAGCTTTCTATTAGGATCTAGTTTGTTAGTTACCGTTTTGTCATAACTCCCTGATGCATTTTTGCATTTAGAATAGCCAGAGCGTGTATATCTCAATCGGAAAATTAAACAATATCGGGTGCCTATGGACTAGGCTGGGTGAACCCAGCCTGATCTGCCCGCTATTTATTTTTTGATTTCTTAAAAGATTGAGCTTGGTCTGATGAAAGCCAGACTAGCCATGGACCTCAGTTAAACAATGCAAGGGAACATGAATCAGCCTATATTTGCACTAACAATAACGGACAAAAGCCCGTTAAAATGTGTATGAACAGTCTAGCGACGCATTTCATCAAGGCCCATTTGGACATGTCAGTTATTTGCACCACTGGTTAGATGTAAAACAGCATTTCGTTTCAGACTAGGCTACTGTTACTTAATTTGTGCATTAACAATAACGTTTCAGACTACTGTTACTTAATTTGTGCATTGACAATAAAGTATTACATGAACTAAAGATGACTAAAATCTTATGTAGAAGAAGAAACATTCACAAAAAATCCATCCATCCAAAAATGACCTTTGTTTTTGATAGCTGTTGAAAACGGCATGGAACTGACAGAGATGTTTTTGTTTCAAAATACATAAAAAAATAAAAAAATAAATAAATAAATAACATTATGCTGATACCTTTTGCTTTTCCCAAATACAATGTAGCCTACAGGTGTAAGTGACCTTTCATCAATCCAGTTGCAATGGATGAACTGTGATGAACTGCCCTACTTGTGATTGTTTAGAGATTTTAAAGGTTTTATAACAATGCTACATCTTCTTTGGCTATTCTACAATCTATTCACCTTTTCAGCACCAGTAGGCTACTTTCTGTGCAGCCGCACACACACACTCAGGCATGCCAAACAAGCATACACAAAAGTTTCAAGAGTGGGGGATGGAGTAAAATATGGAGACAAATTGAAGTATGATTTATTTTCGCGGAACAGATGTACAGGACTGAGCGGCGGTCATATTTTGTACCGCTATGCGGTACATCTAGTTTTTACTAATTCTGGCATATTTACATGGTGTTTTTTACACAATATTCATTAATATGCATGGTCCCCTATCAAATAAACCAATAAATAAATAAATAAATAAATAAATAAAACAGCCTTTCAGCACAAAAAATCCTCTCATGCAACTAGCTAAAAGTATGTCTCTGGATAACCTGGATAACATAAACACTAAAGTCTACATAAACACTAAAGATAATTCACAAGAAAAAAAACTGTTGCTGCTCAAAATGCAGTACACAGAAATAGCATCTCACCAATGAATGGCCAACTTCACAAAGCTTATCTTCCAAAGCAGACAGTGGTCCTGATACCTCACTATCCACCCTCTGGGATTACAGATTGGCCTGCAGTTATTTACCCATGGGCCTTTTACAGCATGTTCACTACAGGCCATTGTTCACAGTAACACCACAATGGACGCCTCACAAAGCAACCAAACAGCCAGTTCGCTGTGTGCGAACAGGTCATTTTATGGGCCTGGAGTGATATGAAGGAAACTGACGTCAGCATGCTTTAAATGTGCAGAGCTTTAAGGCTGCCTGCACCAGTTCACAGGTAGTGGCAAAGATGGTTAAAGGTGTCCTTGCAGAGGTGGTTCTGCTAGCGATTTTACACATAGCCGCAACGCGTGGTCAAGACCCCACAGAGGCGCTGGGCTGTCCAGAGCACCAGGAGCCTTTTGACGGCTCCTGCTATGAGTTTGTGGCGCAGCAGCGCGCCTTCCAGAACGCCCAGCGCTGGTGCGAACGAGGCGGAGGGCACCTGGCGTTTATTCTGAACGATGAGACCCAGCAGTTCCTCCAGCGGCACATCCAGCCCCAGCAGGACTGGTGGATAGGGCTGGCCCCGGCGTCCAGCAACCTCACCCTGGACTCAGCTGCGGCAGAGGGTAATACCAAGGCTGTGAGGGGTTTTAAGCTGATTGCCCTGATTTGACAAGTTGTTTTAGTATTCATCTCAATTTGTGTTTTTAATATTGAATAAAGTGTATAGGCACAAGCATGAACATTACATTACATTACATTACATTATATTACATTTGGCTGACGCTTTTTAACCAAAGCGACTAACAACATGGTAAACAGTAAGTTTTAGAACAATTCTCACAATTTTAGGACAGTTTAAAAAAAAACATTAGAGTACAGTAAGAGTAAGTGCGTCGGTGAGTGCTGTTTTTAACAGTTACTTGTCAGTTTAAAAAGGCTGGTGAGTGCTAGGATCAGTAAGACTTGTTGTAAGTGTTGCTATGAGAGTAGATGTTCTCTAAAGAGCTGGGTCTTTAGAGAACATACTGTAATAAGGAATTCTTACTGTATTTTTTACTTGCCCATAATAGTACAAGCTGTTCCCTCGTGTTGTGTGCTTTCTATTTCTGTCTTTTCTTTAGAACAATGTTTCCAGCGTTTTTTGCAATCATTTCTTCTAAAGAAATTTAGAGGAACAACAGGAATAACTGCTTAGGTTAACAGCATTCTGCATTATGCTAAGCTTAACCACATCTTTGTTTACCAAGATTAACATTACAAATATCTTTACATTTTCCAGATCAAATTCTCTGATTTGGTTGGATAAACTTATATTTCTTAAATATGTTACTAGACCACTTGTAGGAGAAAATGTTTAATGCATGATTTTCTGTAGTGGGTGACCAAAAACAATCTGTGAACTTTACATCTGCTTTGTTTTCCATTTGTCTGTCAAATGATGCTGGACATGTGGTCACTGGACTAGGCAACCAACCAGGACTAGGCTGCTTTTAAAATCAATGTTATCGTTCCCTTCAGCTGGCGTCCAGATGAACGCCTGACAGCCATCCTCGAAACAGTGCCCTCTGTCTATCTCTGATTAGCAGCTGTCTGTTCACAAACAATATCGTCTCTTAATGTGTTTACCCTCATGTCTCTGAAATAGGTCCAAGTATAGTGTTGTGGCTAACACAGCAGCTGCTTTATCTTCTGCACAAAAGAGAAACATTATCACTCAGACCATTGCAGGGCCTCTATTGTTCCATTTATGGGTTTTCCTCCTGTGTTTTGTTTGAGTAATTTAGACCCTGCTGGGGTGAAGCTGCATTTTACGGTATATTTGTTCTGTGATGTTGGAAATGTATTGTTCTGATATAAACAGCTTCATTACTGTGGACCTGTTCTGATAATTACATTAAGGGTAGAGTTAAAGGAAATATTTGGAAATATTAAATGAAGAAGCATGTTTGGGAAAGTTTATTTTTTCTAATATTAATGATATTATTTTCTCATAGGAACACTCTCCTGGCTCGATGGCTCTGATGTTAGTTACTCTAACTGGGCGAGTGAACCCTCAATAGGAGCCAGGTGTGGTTACATCCTCCAGGGCTCTGGCTTTCAATGGGAGGCCACAGACAACTGCACCCAAGAGATGCACTTCGCCTGTGAATTTGGTGAGCCTTTTTTCCCCGTTCTCTGTGTGAGGTGTGTACAGGCCTGTGAGATAAGAACCGTCTTAGTAACACTCTTTCTCCCCAGAAACTGGGAAATCTATGGCTTGTGCAAACTACAATGCAACACTTCAGTGTGGCTCTGGGCAGGTGATAGAGGTGGACGACAGCTTCTTTGGGAGGAAGACGATACACTACTGCCAGGGGTTCACCTCTTCCTCGATCACGTCCTCACAAGAGGAGTGCAGCTGGGTGGATGTAGTACATTTAGTAGAAGGTATGATCTTCAACACATCTCTAGACCGCTATGCTTCATATACTGTAGGCTTACATTTACACATTCTAAATGTGTAAAATGCACAGAACACATATATGGAAATATGTTCAATAATATTATGATAACTGTTTAATAAATGATAAATGTGTAGATTTAACATGATTTTCCAGAGAAACATAGCTTGCAGCTGTAAGAAATGTGGAACATTTTTTTAAATACTATATACTGGCACAATAGGAATCACTGTGACAGTGCTGCGGCCTATTGTGTCTTGCTTTGTGTCCGAGATACAAAATCTCTGTATGAAGACTACTATGTGCAAACAGCAGTTCAATTAGACGCTCTCTGTATAGAATCAAAATATGAAAAGGGCTATGAGCTAGCATAATGTTTGTGTGGTCACTGATAGTTGAACCACAAAAGGATCTCTGTCCTGTAACAGGCTCTGATGACTGAGATAAATAGAGCTTGAACATAATCAAGTCAATATTTAATGAGGCTCCCAGAAATAACTCTGTGTTCACAGAGGAGACCTACGAGCTACAGGGATGAATAGTCAACACTGTATGTATGGGCTCCTCTTTATAAAGTACAGTGATTATTGTGAATCCAATGCTTGGCACAGGGATACGTTCCGTTGAAAAGAGAGCCTTGCAAAAGGAGAGGTGAGGGTAGACCAAATGTCCTGAACAAATAGTAATACAAAGATGGCTATTTGATTTCAAGGGCAGTGTCACGGACTGCAGGCCTGCCAAGCTCTGGCAGATGCATCATCCTTTGGAGAACCATGCCCTGGTCTTGGAAGCTACTTGTCTGTGGAATATCATTGTAAAGATGGTAGGAGGTCTCTGTCTTAATTGATTGATTGTTTATGCTTTCCAATATTGTCCATATTAATAGATACATAAAATATGATGGCTGATGGTAGTGGTAGCAGTAAAACTGTGCACTGTAAAACTGACTGACTGTAAGACTGTCACACTAAATGAATGGATCAATATTCAGAATGAAATGAGTGATTATACAGCCACTGTCAACACTAAGTCTCAGGGAACTCTATAATAAGACTCTTGCTGTAAATGCCAAATGTCAAAAATCTGTGGCAAGAGGCTCTTTTATCTGCAACACATTCATAATTGTTCTTTACATGTAGGTCTTCACCTGCTCATGGGCAAGTTGGCTGCTGTCTTTGACAACGTCACAATCCAGGTGAAGTGGCTTTTGCACCCGTTCCAGGGTAACCTGACATGCACACTCATTGCAGGGGATGGCCACATCATTGACCCCTACATTCCTGATGAGTGAGTCCAAATGCACATCTCTACCTTACACTGTACATTGATTGCAGTTGTGCACACTGCCACTATATATAGACTACACCCATATTCACTAAGAAGGTTGATAATTTACCTTGAAAGTAGTAGAGGTGATGATAAGGACAGAGATGAGGCAATGGATATAAGGTATAATAGCGTTGGCATTGGCATTAGGCATGAAGGCCTACGTTGGAGGGAGAAAATGGGGAAAGCATTGATCCCTGGGGATCAATAAAGTATCTATCTATCTATCTATCTATCTAAAGTAGACTGAGATGGGATTCTTTCTGATTGAAAAGAGGGATAGAACATGGAACACAAGCCTGCATTCTGAGCTTCTGAGGAGAAGGCGTAGCGGCATGTAAAGCACTCAAGGATTAAAGTTCTCCGTCGTAGGACGGATTTCCGTCAATTTGATTTTAGAAATGTCATATTTGAGATCGATGCAGATCCGATGAGAAAAAAAATAGGAGGGGGGGAGAGACTATCACCTTTGCTTTTCCTTTTTTAAGGCAACTACAAATATTAGGTCCGATGAATTAATGTGTGTGATGGTAAATGTTTAAAGACCTAATAGTGTTCTTGAGAACATTCTGTGCCTCAATCAGTGACCGCTCAAGAAGATAGCCTACGTCAGCCATGAGTTTCGCTTAATGTTGTAGCTACACACTTGTCTCGGGCGTTTGCTTAAAAAAAAAGAACACGTATGGAGGACTATAACAGTCTAAAAGTTGGATTATAGTGACACATTAGAGACAGCTGATGAGGTTGGCCAATCCGTTTAACTTTTTTGGATATGATATTGTGAGCTCTATGTGCGAATTCGGAGAAGAAGCGCTGTGTTCTTTCCGTGCATCAATGTAGACAATTTCTTACTATCGCGAACTCTTGTCAGGGGAGGTCATTCATTTTGGGTGTCACCTATGACTTGAACAGATAGCCTGCTATGCCACCCGATGTAGGCTACTATTATTGTTACAGTTTTTAATCAATGCAACTAACATTATGTGTAAAGCAACGCAATATAAACCGTAGCCTATGCAATTTATTATCCCGTCTGTTATGACATGTACAACAATGTTTTTCACAATTTGCGACGAAAGGTTTTGACTGAGCGTGTTAGCATAAAAAATATATATATATATCACTGTCATCATCGCGAACTGTTGAGTAAGGGGGTCAGTCTGTTTGTGACGCACAGACAGCCTTGTAGCCTATTTAGCTTAGGCCTCACTTTTAACGACAGTAGGTTGTGAGTGTATGTTGAAAAAATAACCATACAATTAAAATAGTCAACTTAAAACTTTGCTATAAAATATTATTAATTTATAGCACAAAACCATAACCAGTAGGCCTACCAGAACCTCGCATATTAGCGTCATGATTTGTGTGCGTCTATTTGGCAAGGCCACTAGCTGTCATGGATGCGTTGTTGCTAAAGGAAGGCAAGGCATGTGTCAAAAGTTAAAAAATAAATGGAGATGGGCAGCTGTTGGAAACGGGGGAGAACTAACAAGCCATGGTGTAAAGAAATTAAAGTGCCAGGGGTTTGCTTTTGCGCGGTTCGCTGCAAGAAAATTGTTTATGGATGCAATAGGAAAACGTTTTAGCACGCCACCAATCAGAAGACCGCCATAAGGTTAACGTTTGTGCACTTCAGGACATCTTCCCTGCCTGGTGCAACTAGCCACCACGACAGAGGTAGGCTACGTTTATCTATGGCTGACCGTTTTTACGTTTAGAAAGTAGGCTACGCATGTTCTTTCATAGCGCAACCTGTCGCAACCTCTTGTCAACCTTATACAATCTGTTGCTGAAGACAAAAGCACCGTCTCCAGATTGTCGTTATCAAATGCGCAGACCTCCTGCATGAGCACACACAAACTGAGAGACTGCTCATTGGAAAACTGAGTTGTCTGTAAAACTCAAAATTACCATGTTTTCATTAAATGCGGATGAGGCAACAAATGGAAATATGAACAATATCTAGAATGTTCTGATTCGTTACTTTGATGAGGAAATGGGAAGTCTTGCAAACTTGATTTTATAGATTTTACTTGGTGTTGAATTGCATATTAACAAGAAAAAAATCTCCCCTTTAAACACTTTTGGCCTGAAGTAATTAAATAAGAGTGTGTTAAAGCCTTTCTACAATATTGCTGCAGTAGAAAAGAACAGCAATGGCTAATCAGCAATGGTCAGGGATGGTACTAAAATATATTTTTGTTCATCAGGAAAACTCAATCTCAATCAAGAACACTCAATTCGCCTTATTCACATGGCGGCCATTGGCGGCTAAAACGAGGCTACAGGGTACACAAACCATAGGATTGTTATGTTCTATGCATTCACCTGTAGGTGGCATTAATTATATAGTAAGTGTACCCTGTAGCCTCGTTTTGGTTTAAACAATGGCCGCCATGTGAATAAGGCGAATACTCCCTTTACTTTGCTGTTTGCATCTTTTTGTACATTAAAAACCAATAGGTCGCGACCGCAAAAGGGGTGCTATCACTATAGGTAGATATGAACAACGTATGACTTATGGCCTGAAAAAAGTTCAGTCAAACGATTTTTTTTCACTTTAATCCCTGAGCACTATGAGTTTTTTTTTTTTTTTTACTTTTTCCAGTCGCATACCACATGGTATGTTCTACTAGTTTGACAGTGATTGCTGTGTTCACATTGCATGTTTGACTGCTCACACTGCAAGACAGCCGACAAAAATGGCATGCCAGAAATCCAGTTGTATCACACCGGACCTTGAAAGCTGATTGTTACGTCTTCTCATCGTGTGTCTTGAGTGCTCAAACGACATGAGAAATCGGACAGGAATTCAGGAATCAGACTGTTTTGGTCAAAATAATCGCCCAGTTTCTGCTTGGCATAAGTGAGGTTTAGTCAGTCTCTCCTTTTGTTAGGTCACAGGCCAGTGTGGTGCATCAGTACAGCTATCCAGGGGTCTTCACTGTCGGGGTGGAGTGCACCACCAGTGAGTGGCACGTCACTGCACAGAAGACCATCACCATCCAGGAGCCACTTGGGGAATATGGAGTGGTCAAGTGCTACAGCATGGGCCAGCCAATGAACAGCACAAACTGCAAAGCCTTTGCTAACAACCCTCTTACAATCCAGGTCAAACTGGACGCAGGTAACCAAATTTTTCCACGTGAAGTACACAAGAGAAAATAGTTATAGATTTGACAACGATGAACAACACACAATTCGTTTTTACAGGAAGCAATGTCACCTACAAAGTTCAGAGAGACGGCACATTGTTGGCCTCGTCGTCCGCTGCTGTGGGCATAGTCCCTCACAACATCACCCTGGGTCCAGAGGAGGTGCAGAGCCTGGGTCCAGGCTGTCATCGGCTGACTCTGCTGGCCTCTAACAACGTCACGGCTGCTGACCCCTCCACAGCGCTGGAGGTGTGTGTATTGGATCCGGTGCAGGGGCTGCAGGCGTCCGTGTCCACCCAGGCCAGGCCGTGCCCCGAGGCGTATCTCCACATCACCGTCTCTCTGGACTACGGGGCCCCCGCGCAGCTGCTCTTCCAGATATCTGACAGTGACAACAACACCGTCCAGGAGACGAGAGAAGTGGACAGTGGCAGTCTTCAGGTTTTCAACATCTCAACAACCGTCCAAGGTTTCCACGCCTTTGAAATTTGATTTCCATCACAAAGTAATCCATCACAGAATGAGTCGTCATGAAATGTATGTTGTATATGTTTGATTTTAGGAATGATACAAGTGAAGGTCAAAGCATGGAATGCATTCTCAGCCACAGATCAGGATGCAGGAAATACAACAGTGCTTTGCCTCCCTGAGATAGAACTACTGTCAAATGATGCTCAAAATTCAGTAGGTTTTTGTCTCAATGACGTATACAGTTATTGAGCCCTTACTTGTTTCCCTGTAACTCTCTTGCCAATACTACTGGACTAACCCTGATCTAAACATCTCGCATTACATTTATACCTAGACAGAGGAGCATCTGAGAATTCCAAGAGCCAGTGTTAATATCCAGATGGACCCTAATAAGCCCAACATTGGTGACCCAAGCGTCGAGCTTGAGATCAATGGACATGGAAATTCAGATTTACACTGGGAATGCAGTAAGTCTAACATTTATAGTTCACAAATGTACATTGTTGTATGTTGACAGGCAGCACGTCGGTAACAATTTAATTTGGATTTTTTTTTTTCATTTTTCTGCCTTTCAGTTGGGAATTGTATATGTTCTGACACCTCTAATGAGAAGAAAATTGTGATTCCTAAGAAATGCCTACAAAAACCTTTTGAATATGTGGTATACTCTCTGACTGTTACAAAGAAGACAGGAAATAAAGAAGTGTCGACGGCAACCAAATGTGTAACCCTTACTCCAAGGAGAGAAATAACTGTCATAATACAGTGAGAATCTATTTTGGTTCAATGATAATATTTTTGCAGTATTCAGGAGTCAAAGTACACCATATTGCTGGATGTCATATTGCTGGATGTACTCCAGTATTATAGTTTTAGTTTCATTGTCACATAGGATACATCAGTACCTTAATATGTGAAGAAATACCAATTCAGATTCTGAATTTACCTTTCTAAATCATTTCTACCTCAGACAATAAGCAATGTCTTTTTCAGCTGTCAGGACTGTAACTCTATCAACATTCTAAATGACCTCAACCTAAAAGTGGATTGTCCAGGTTGTCAGACAATAGTGTGGTTAATTGAGGACACATCTCCAGTCCCTGTAAGTATGTTCATTTATACATTAACATTCAAAAGTAGTGGATAGTAGTAGATAGTGATATGGCCTCCCTGGGCAGATTTAATTAATATGTCACTTGTGGGGGGAGTAATTAGTTAGGTACTAACTATACTACATTTGCCGTTCTGTCTGCTTGCAATACATATTCTGTCTCAGTAATTTTTGTAGCTTAGACAAAGTGACAAGAAAAAGTATAACATAGAAAAAAACACTAAAATCTAACATTACAATACATCTCATTCAACACTTGAAGTGCACCAACAAAAAGGACATTTAGCACACAAAAAAAACATTCAATCCTCACACACATTACACCTTTTAAAGAGTCTTACAATATGTCCAACCGACACACTAATGCTGACAAAAATAGAAATATAACTGTCTAGAATCATTTTCAATCTAAGACTCCATATTGATTGAAAGAAGTTGGGGAATGATTTGAAAATAATGACGAATTATGTTTTTTGTTGTTGAATTTGATGTATTTGTTGTTTCCTTCCAGGCTGCCCTCAGCTCCTGTTACAGCAATGGTGAAAAGCGATTCCGAGAGGTAGCGAACTCAGTCAGCTCATGGGCAGTCCCAGCAGCGACCCTTCAGAGTGCACAGCAGCTCATCACAGTCATTGTTTATGGTAATTGTCTTGTGCTGGGGTCACACACTGTGTGCATGAATCTAATAGTCTCTGTATGTTACTCACTGGTTGCTCTTCATCTACTATATTCACTATAGGCACAAAAGATACAGGAGGTGGTAACATAGAGTCCGGTTATAGTGAATTTGGCATTACATTACCTACACCCGGTGCCTCAAGTGTGACCACACCCTCAACTGTGACCGCAGCCTCAACTGTGACCACACCCTCAAGTGTGACCATAGCCTCAAGTGTGACCACATCAGCCTCTGTTACATCGTCAGCCTCTCCCGGGACAACTGCAAGTCCACCCAGTGTCCTGTCATGCTGGACAAACCGCACTGCTGGAGATGTTCTTTCTCCATTTACCTTCACTTGCAGTGTAACCCAGTCCTTCTGTAGCCTTGCACCTTGCACCTACTGCCTCAACACTGCCAGTGGTAAGAAACTAATTTTGGTGGCATTGTCAATGTCAACGTTTTGACAAGTTTCTGTGAGTAAGGTAAGGTGGGGATCGCTTGGAATGCAAGGTGTCATGATTTGTTTATTTTTATTCTTCTATCTTCATCAACATGTACATTTTGTTATCTCTTTTACATCTTATCTTATCAAATGTTGTAATTGTTTTTCACAGGCAATTACCTTTATTGTGGTAATAACCCTAGCGAGAGGTCACTCTTTCTGCCACTAGGAGACAGGAGTAATGACTACACCCTAACTGTGGTTGTAACTTTGCAGAACTCAGCTAGACAAACCTTAAACACCACAATTCTCGTCAAGGTTTGTGATACCTAATAAGATGATTGTACATTCTTTCATTCATTCATTTTGATCAATTAGCTGCTCAAAAACGATATAGAATGCAAATGGAATGGTAGCATGTTATCAGCAGCCACTAGAAAATGTGTTTGAATATTGTTCACCATTGTGCCCAACACTCTTCTGAGAAGATGTGATACAGGGCTTGGAAAATAGCACAGCAAATAGCAACACAACATACACTGTAGGCCAAAATGTGCAGCTCAAATAGGATCTGTCATTTAGATCCATCTGTCTTCTGTATACGTAGGCCTACACAGTAAAATGTGTAAAATCTGAAGTGTTCAATTACAATATTCTTTAAGAATTCATTATAACAGTGGGCCCTATCTTGGCGATCTAAAACCCGGTCAGTAGCGAAAAGCTTAAATGCATTTAGGGGTGTGTCCAGTCCACATTCGGGTAGTTTTGTTATCAAACGTTGGGCGCTTGGCACAAAAAAGTTGGTCTTATGTTTCTTAATCAGTCATCATGGGTGTGTTTTGGGGCATAACATCCTTTAAACCAATGAGAATGACATCTGTCATTCCCTTTAACAGCAAGCAGTGCGACTTCAAACAGCGCATTGGTATTTTGATGGTCACCGGCGCATTTGAAGGAATCTGCTTGCACACAAGACCATTTGGAACAGGTATTTCACTAAACCATGCTTAACTAAAACCTGTTTGTGACTAGAAGAGTATAGGCTACACGTATCTGCCCTCGTCTATTATTTGAGCTCATAGGTAATATGAAACTAACTTCACTGTCAATGACAAAACAGTTATACACAGTTAATTACTTTCACTATTAACTGACAATGGGTTAACCATCAAAAACATAGCCTGAAAAAGAGCAACACTTACTCCAATAATGTTCGAAT
Source organism: Alosa sapidissima (assembly GCF_018492685.1). NCBI lineage: Eukaryota > Metazoa > Chordata > Actinopteri > Clupeiformes > Clupeidae > Alosa > Alosa sapidissima. Next base: position 31,707,086 of record NC_055970.1, read on the forward strand.
GACTGAATAAAAAACCTAAGGACATTTATCCTGCAGAGGAGCTGCTGCTTACATCTTGAGACAGTGCATCTTCAGCTGTGCCTCATGTGCGCCTTTCGCTATAGACCAGGTTTTTCTTGGTCAGTGGCGTAATGATTTTTAGAGGGTGTAAGATAGCGATTTTTAGATCATGCGCCAGACCACACCTTATGCCGTTAACTGCCACACCCCTGGGCACATTGTTTAATGAAGAGCATGGCGATTTATTGAGTTTAAAATAGGAATAAGCTTTGCGCTGTGATAAGATCGACAAGATAGAGCCCTGTAAGTGTTAAACACTGTAAGGCCACTTTTGATCTGGGAAGAGTAACAAGCTCTACTGAACTCTTGTCAGAGAAGTTTTACCACTTAAACTCAAAATAGTGTTAACAGACACTGTCCAATTTGTGTATTATATTCACCTTAACACTGATGAAGCTATAAAATCACAATAGGTTGATGTCCACATTACATACCTTTGTGTCTATCATCTAGGTGAGGGACTCTGTTTCGGAGTCCTCTGTGCAGGATCTCCAGAACCTGGTGTCAAATCAGGTGGCAGAGTTACAGAGCCAAGGCCAGTTTACAGGGGCAGCCTTAGCTCAGATGTACCAAACCGTGTCCAGTGCATTGAATGGAGGCTACAATGACGAGGACAAGAGTGCAAGAAAAGAGGTACCAGTGTCCATCATTGAATGCTATGTGTCCAATTCTGCAGGAGAAAAAAACGGCACTCTTCAGTTAACTTGCAGTGTATTCAATACAGATTAGGCACAAAGTGGCATTACAAGTCTGGCTGGTCCTCAAGCTAAAATTAGTGGATATTTGAACAACACAGAGCATACATTTCTTTGACATTACATCAAAACTCTTTCTTTCACATTCTGTTATTATTTCTAGATAATTTTTTTATATTTTAAACTAAAAACACTACACATAGTTCTTCTAATTAAAAATGAGCACAATTGTTTATCCAAATAAATTTCATATGACATATAATGGGGATTATTGAGATGCTTGTAAGTAGCCTATGGTAACGCCTGCAAGATGCTGAGACATGAAGTCCAGTTCATGATTAGTATTGTTTTCCTTTCAGCTCAGAGAGCAGATGGTCACCAATATGTTTGTAGCAATAGAGAGTGTCCCCATGGGGAGCCCAGAGGAGGTGCAGGCAGTCGCCAGTGCTGTGGCCGAACTTACTAAGCAGGATGATGAGCTGACCACAGACACACAGGTACAGGACGACTTCTGGATGTTTGTATTGTACTGTGCCCTATTTGTCAAGGAAAGATTATCTCTGTCACATAAGGCTTGCAGTACAGTTTGAGTAGGAGTGGCCACCCACACATGGACAGATCTGTAGTTTTACGGGCCCCAGGAAGTGAGAATCCTGGACCTGCATACTGGAATCAAAGGGGTGAGAAGGGGTTTGAGGAATCCAGTGTGGTCATTTCAATCAAGGGGATTGTGGTCCCATTGCAACTGCTGTGGCTATAATTGTCCATAGTAGCAACAGCCTTTGGCTTAACCAGTGGGAACAGCAGTGGCAGTAACATATGGAATTGCAACTAGATTAGATAGATAGAGAGAGAGAGAGAGAGAGAGATTGTATTAATCCTGAATTTACACATATAAATATAAAACAGTAATATGTTTTGTTCCCTTCTGGACAGATTCAGGCAAGCAGTATTTTGTCAAAGCTCAGCAAGTCCCTCAACTCACTTCCACTCCCTGAAAGTAATGTAAATGAGAAGATGTTGGAAGCATCCAAGCCTCTCATTGAAGCTGCTAGTAACATCATTGTGGTCTCAGCAGCGACAGATAAACAGGTACTTCTTCACTTCTTCTGCATGACAACCGTGGTTTTAAATCACATTTTGGTGCAGGTACTCACATAATGACTTTAACGTCTTTTCCAGAATGAGATCTCCGAGCACTTACTCAGTGCTGTAGACAACGTCCAGAGTGCCCTTCTGGTTGGGAAAAAGACCAGCCATGGGCCCACAGTCATAACCACTCCTCAGATTAGTTTATATGTCAACAGGTAATAACCAGCTGACTAAGTTGCAGAGTCCTTTTATATGTTATTTCTTTTATGCATAGCTGGACAATCCATATCCTTTTTGGCAGTCACTCAAAATGGTATGTCGTTGACAGAATTAGTATTGCTTGACTACGTTTTTAATTGAAAGATCAATTTAATTTGTATTATCCGATGTGCTGATTATGTCTTTTAGTGATATTTTCTAGTTCAATGTCAAGTTCCTGCGCTCTACAAAAAAATCTAAGACATATTCCTCCTGCAGAATGTCTCCAAAGAACCTTGTGAAGCAGCCATTCACCATTCAGAACTCTAGCTCCAGCTCTGCCAGCTTTGCTTTCCCACCTTTAGGTCTCTCTGTTGTGTCATCAACGCCCGTGGATGTCCGGGTAAGAGCAGGCCCTCAATGTCTGATGAATGGATGCTAATGTATGTTCTCTCTCAATGGTGTGTAAATGCAATAATCTATTATATCATTTTTTACTTTCTCTAATGTAGAGAAATGCCCACCCATACACACACATCATTACACCATCTTCCTCCACACATGCACACACCAGTGGTTGACCACCTTTATATATGTTTCATATCAGATGATGACCTTTGAGACAAACCCATTTTGCTGGAATACAGCGCAGTCCATCAATGGCACAGTGGGGGCTCTGTCTCTCACCCAACAGAATGGCTCCCTTATCCCTGTTGCTAACCTGACAAACGAGATTGAGGTAGACATGCTTACCATTATTTTGTACAGAGTATTTTTAAAAAATGTATTGCAGTGTTAATTTTGACAGCAAATTCTGATTTAGTCTTATTGTAGTATACCAATTACATTTGAAACCCTTTGTGTAGCTAAGGATCTTTAGTTGAGGCCCAATTGTCCATTAACTGATGTGATTTTGTTCAGATTTTCTTGCCGAGGCAATTGGTTGCTGAAGTGAACAGCACCTTTCTGGACCTTGGAAACTTCAGCACCATCGTGATCAATGTGACGTCCCCTAACGTGTCCCTGGTGCTCAAGCTGGACCCCTCAGAAGACGTCTCCTTACATTTGCTAATAGGGTTCCAGGAGTACCCCAACGACACACACTACGAGGCACAAACCTACCTGCCGCATGACAGAGACACACAAGGTTTCCGCATCCTAACTCATTTCTACTTTTTTTTTTAAAAAATGTCAACGAAAAGAAACAAGATAACTGAAGTTACTTTTTTGTTTTTCACTCCACTGATTCTGGGCAGAGGAGAGATACACATGGGTGTTGAGCCCCAGGGATATGACCATAGATGAAGGCGTATACTACCTTCTGGTGAGGCCTGTGGTTGGGGCAGGAGTCAACTCTACAAAAGTCACAGTCTCCATCACGTCCATTGCTGCTCAGTGTGTGTACTGGGATGAACTAAAGCTAAACTGGAGTGACTATGGATGCAGGGTATGTTCATTCACGTTACATTTCTCTACTATTGCAAGAGTAATTGTGTATATGACCCGAAGTTAGTGTCTGAAATCATTTTAGGAATCATTGTAATCAGTGAATGTTTTGTTCAAGCTTGGCTATGTAGAGCCCTTGGGGTGTATTTTTAGATCTTTAGATTGTTAGATGTTACTATAAATGCATTGAACAGTGCAAACTGGCCTTAGTCAGATTTTGATAGCAATCTCTACCACCTAGTGAATTTGACTTGATGCCTCTCTGTATTTCACTCTTTAGCACATACTTGACTCTGTCTTCATAGGTTGGCCCCCTGACTACACCCCTGGTCACACAGTGCTTGTGCAACCACCTGACGTTCTTTGGGAGCTCCTTCTTCGTCATGCCCAACGTGGTGGATGTGAGCCAGACAGCTCAACTTTTCAGCACTTTTGTGAACAATCCGGTGGTGGTGTGCTTTGTTGGTGCTATTTTCCTGGCCTACCTCGTGGTGGTAATATGGGCACGACGGAAGGACATTCAGGACACAGCAAAGGTCTGTCTCTGTAGAATCCACACTAATGTGACATTCTGGTCAGTATTCCAAAAGAACACATATGGCTAAACTATACTTTATTTCATGTTTTTCTTTGATTGGCGTCCACTGAATACTTTTGAATGCTAAATTGAATTGAACTGAATTTCCATTTTACATTTCATATAGATTATCTTTATGAATGCATTTATAAAATGATATTAGAAGATTGATCAACTCACGGTATATGCTGTTTTTTCAGTTTGAAAATGCCTTTTCTGCTGCCTCTTAGGTTAAGATTACTGTGCTAGGTGACAACGACCCCCTGGCAGAGTACAGATACCTGCTCAACATCAGCACTGGGCACCGACGCGGAGCTTCTACATCCTCACAGGTGTGCATTCCTCACTACTATGAAGGCTTATTGGCCATCTCTGGTTGGCATCATTGCACATTCCTGTTGTTGTTTTGGCAAACAAAATTTCTCATTCACTGACAATGGCTGTATGATGCTCTTTATGTCGGGTTACCTCAAAGGTCAAAGTTCATACTGTGTCTTTGGTTCCTGGGCAGGTGACAGTGACTTTGCTGGGCACTGAGGGCGAGAGTGAACCACACCATCTGACTGACCCAGACAAGCCAGTGTTTGAGAGAGGCGGGGTAGACATGTTTTTACTGACCACGCCATTCTCGTTGGGCGAACTGCAGAGTATCAGGCTCTGGCATGACAACTCAGGGAATCACCCTGGCTGGTAACACAGATATGCCCATACACTACCACCAGTCAAGAACTGATCCACTAATTTTATCCTACTTACTGCAATCTTCAAACTAAAGGCTACACATTAATTGGACAAATCAAAACGGTCATCCACACAGCTGAAGTTCATCACAGTTTGCTATGTGCCAGATCTGAGCCTAAGTACATGACACAGAGCTAACTAGAAAGTAACTCACTAAAACTAAACCTAAAAGCTGTTGCATTGCTTAACAGGGAGCATAGTATAACTACACCTGTGTCTGTGACATCCATGTTTCACAGTATCTCTCATACTTGTATGTTCTGTTTTGTGCAAATCAGGTACATTAACAAAGTGATGGTGCAGGACATTGAGACGGGGCAGAAATGGCACTTCCTCTGCAGCTCGTGGCTCGCCATAGACATGGGGGAGTGTGTCCTGGATAAAGTGTTTCCTGTAGCCAGAGAAATGGACTTAAAGAAATTTAGGTAAAACATTCATTTGTTGTGTTTTGTTCGATTACTACAGTGGTCCCCAAACTTTTTCTTCCGAGGGCCAGCTCACTATGCCTGGCTCTAAGAGAGGGCCAGAGACTCGGAGTATATCAGTAACCATAAAATAGCTTAGCGCTGTGAACAAAGGCAGTCTACCTTAGTTGAATATTCCATTACATTTAATCTATAGGCTATTGCAATTTAATACCATTGTTATCTGTGTTTATATTGCCATCATGCCATATCAGTGTAAAATGTAGCTCAAATGAAATAATACTAATAATAGCATTCTCAAAACTATAAGCAGGGAGTCCCAAAAGTATATTTTGAACTCTGAACTTTGCATACACAGCTCAAGTTGTGAACAAGCAATATCCTACAAATAATTTAAAGTTCTCAAACTATGAGTTTTATGAAGTGGTGGCAGAAACATCTGAAATGACCACCATTCTAACTTTCACTCACCTCATTTGACTTTCAACTTTGTGAACTCTGTATGAACATTTGAACGAGTGAATACAAAATATAAATAATTATACCAGAAAGTTCCAGAATTATGACTTGAATAGAAGTTAGTTAGTTATTAACAATTAATTGATACATTTTTAGAATACTTTGAGCACTGATGCAGTCAGCAGAGGCCTCTTACATTGTTTGCAGGTAGGCCTACTATACATTTCATTCCGTTTTCGACGGCAAACGCGAAACAGCGCCAAAACAACCACCAGTGGACAAAAAGAGTATTACATGTGTACTGTTAAGACCCGCCATAGAGAATGAATGGGGGAAATTACGGAGGTTATAGTTTGACGATGTCGTACTCCCGTGCGGGCCGGATCCTATATACCACGGACATGTTTTGGGGGGCCACCTAAAATGTAGTTTGGGGACCACTGGATTACTACAAGAATATTGTCTGTCATGATAAACCCTAATCACCATTTTGTTTTGCAATTCAGGTATGACAAAAAAGCCAGTTAGTCAGTTGATAGTCATTTGTCCTGTCTTTCATTTTGCAGCAATCTGTTCTACATGAAGACAGTGAAAGATTTCCGTGATGGCCACATCTGGTTCTCTGTGGTCAGCCGCCCCGCAAACAGCAACTTCACATGTGTGCAGCGCGTCTCCTGCTGTTTCTCTCTGCTACTATGCACCATGCTGACCAGCATCATGTTCTATGGTGTGCCCACAGATCCTGCTGAGCAGACCATGGACTTGGGTACGTTTCTGCACATTTCACCTTTTACTAACCTACCTGCATGAAAAAAACAGACATCAGTAGCACTCAACTCTGAGGTTAGATGCCTTTTAAAGTCAAACTATTTCTTTGTCTTATTTCCCCACCAAGGTCACATTGAGTTCACTTGGCAGCAAGTGATGATTGGCGTCCAGAGCTCCATCATCATGTTTCCCATCAACCTCCTCATTGTCAGCATCTTCAGAAACACACGCCCGCGGGAGAGGAAGTCCAAGAAGCCTGTAAAGGACAAGAGTAAAGCGGACACCTGCAAACAGGCCAAGAGTGGCCGTGTGTCACCAACCCAGCCGCCCTCCCCTCAGAGCCAGCACAGGGACATAACACCAGAAGCCGTAACCAAGGTACAAAAAACCTACACAGATATTGAATAACCGGATATTCAATTAGATGGTCTTTAACCATCTAATAAGTGGAATGGGTTCCTCAGTTTAATGCTAATAATTACTTACGTGAGATGTCTGTGTCTCCCAGGACATAAGAAGAATAGCACAGTCACTCTCCAAGGTGATGAAGAACCCTCTTCCCAGGATAGATGTGACATCTGGCAAAAACCCTGACATCAACACGCTTCTTTCACTCGTGGAAGACATCATCCGGCAGCAAAACCGTGCAGGGGACATGTTTTACACAGACAGCTCCAAGTTCACGGTCACTTTGGAAGGTTACTAAACCATTGTCTCATTATTTTTATTATTATGCTTTTGTATGAGGTACAAAAACACATGTCACATACAGAGAGTATATGGATGATAGGATGGGGAGAAAATGGGAATATAGTAACACACTATTATCTGATGCAGTGGTCCCCAAACTACGGCCCGCCACCTCATTTTAGGTGGCCCCCCAAAACATGTCCGTGGTATATAGGATCCGGCCCGCACGGGAGTACGACATCGTCAAACTATAACCTCCGTAATTTCCCCCATTCATTCTCTATGGCGGGTCTTAACAGTACACATGTAATACTCTTTTTGTCCACTGGTGGTTGTTTTGGCGCTGTTTCGCGTTTGCCGTCGAAAACGGAATGAAATGTATAGTAGGCCTACCTGCAAACAATGTAAGAGGCCTCTGCTGACTGCATCAGTGCTCAAAGTATTCTAAAAATGTATCAATTAATTGTTAATAACTAACTAACTTCTATTCAAGTCATAATTCTGGAACTTTCTGGTATAATTATTTATATTTTGTATTCACTCGTTCAAATGTTCATACAGAGTTCACAAAGTTGAAAGTCAAATCAGGTGAGTGAAAGTTAGAATGGTGGTCATTTTAGATGTTTCTGCCCCCACTTCATAAAACTCATAGTTTGAGAACTTTAAATTATTTGTAGGATATTGCTTGTTCACAACTTGAGCTGTGTATTCAAAGTTCAGAGTTCAAAATATACTTTTGGGACTCCCTGCTTATAGTTTTGAGAATGCTATTATTAGTATTATTTCATTTGAGCTACATTTTACACTGATATGGCATGATGGCAATATAAACACAGATAACAATGGTATTAAATTGCAATAGCCTATAGATTAAATGTAATGGAATATTCAACTAAGATAGTTTACTGCCTTTGTTCACAGCACTAAGCTATTTATGGTTACTGATATACTCCGAGTCTCTGGCCCTCTCTTAGAGCCAGGCATAGTGAGCTGGCCCTCGGAAGAAAAAGTTTGGGGACCACTGATCTTATGAATGGTAATTGTATCTTGAAGAGGAAATGTAGGATTCCTTGAAATTGCAATTGTAAAGTTGTGTCCCCTGAGACTGGAGCTCTCCCTAGTGGTGATGTTGTGATCCAGCATGCAAGATGACGAAAGTGTAATTCTCTCCCGCTGATAGAGAACCCTTCCTCTGAGAGCCCAAAGAAAACATCCAGTGACGGCCAGAAAGGCAGCCTTCACAGCCAGTACCTCTACCGGCAGCTTCAGCACGTGGAGAAAGATCTGGGCCTGCTGGGGCCCGAGCGCTTCTCCAACCCCGACAGCTACAGCCAGGCCGTGCAGCAGGTCCGGGGCATGAAAGGCCTCCTGGAGCCCCACCTGTCCTCCACCTCCAACGGAGACCACCCCAGCCGCAGCCCCAGCCCCGAGGACAGCGCCGAGGGAGGGGACAGTAGTGGTGGCAAGAGATGCTGTCAGGGAGGCCTGCCCTGGTGGTTCGTGTTCCTGGGCTGGCTTCTGGTGGCGGCGACGAGCGGGGTGTCGGCGTTCTTCACGATGCTGTACGGGTTGAAATACGGGAAAGAGCGCTCTGTCAACTGGCTCATTTCCATGCTGGTGTCCTTCTTTGAAAGCCTTTTTATCACTCAGCCTTTGAAAGTAAGAAACTGTGGAATTCACTTTAAATCGACTGCATTTAATTCAATGGATTTGTATAAGAATACTCATATTCAACACAACACAGGTGCTTGGGTTTGCAGTTTTCTTTGCCCTAGTGCTGAAGAAAGTTGACCAGGAGGAATACGGTGATGTTCCTATTGAGGAATCAGTGTCGAATACAGGTACCGTTATTGCAAAATCCTTTTAGGAATATATAATTGATCAATCATGTGTAAATTATTGAACGCAAATAAAATGAATGCATCCACACATGCTTTAAAGGTGATCCTGATGCCGTACGTATTGCACGGAGAGACAGCACATGCAGTTTCTACCAGCCGCCACCACCTTCAGACATTGAGAGGATGAGAATGAATATGATCAAGGAACAGAAAGTGTTTGCCCTCATCAGAGAGATTCTCAGTAAGTCAGACCTGCCTACTGATCAAACACATTCTTTCCAGCCATGGAAAAGAGAGAACTAACAGTTTTTTTTTCTTACACAGTATACATGGGGTTTATGTGGATGTTACTCTTGGTTGCCTATAGTCAGAGGGATCCAAACGCGTTCTATCTGACCCGGCACATTCAGCAAAGCTTCAGCAGTGGGATCACAGACTCGATGAGCCACAAGGAGGTGTTTACGTGGGCCAACACGTCGCTTCTGAACAACATTTTTGGACAATATCCAGGTATGCAGTTTGTAATATTGCAGTTTTCATATAATGTTTTTTCATTATACACAGAGAAATCAATAACAGGCAAAGTGAAACATAAGCGTAACCCTATTCAACCATATTAAATACATTTTTTAAAGCACAAAATATTTAAATATATTATAAACAATGTGAGCAACACAGTCTGATATACTCATTTGTCTGTATTTACTTCAGGCTTCATAACAGATGGGAATTCCAAACTTATTGGCAACGCCCGCCTTCGCCAGGTGAGGGTGCAGAAAGACTCTTGTCGCATTGCCCGCTCCATGGAACTGTCGGTCACAGACTGCCATGCTCCGTACTCTTGGGAGATAGAGGACAGGGGCTCCTATGGACCAGGCTGGAATCGCACAAGGGATACAAACACCTCCCAGGCTGCTGCCTCCTGGCAATACCTGAGCCAGTCCCGACTCAGAGCTCATCCCATATGGGGCAACGTGGCCCTGTACAGAGGAGGAGGCTTTGTGGTGGAGCTGGGCCCTGACCTGACCAATGCTACAAGGTAAAAACAAGACAAATGAAAAACATACATATATGCAAATCATAAATATAACCAGTACAGAGAGAGGAAGTGAGTGACATTACAGTTTGAGACCACTGAGAGAAGTGTGAAAACGTGTTTGAGAGTCTACTTTTCTAATTCACAGTGCGCTTCAGTACTTGTTTGACAACAGATGGCTGGATGTTTACACTCGTGCTATCTTTGCGGAGTTCACTGTGTACAATGCCAACATCAACCTCTTCTGCATTGCTACACTAATGCTAGAAACAACAGCTGTGGGTAAGGCAGACATCTCATTGATTGAAGCCATTTCATATTTACCGTAGATATGAATGATTAGAGATAAGTACAATTATTCTCCACTGTATAATTACACTCAAATGTCTGCACAGGTGCATTCCAGTACCGTAGTGAGATACAGACTGTCCGTCTCTATCAGTCTACGGGTGGTTTACACATTTTTGTCATGGCCTCTGAGGTCATCTACTTTCTTTTCATTCTCTACTACATGTATGTCCAGGTGAGCAGTTTTCATGAAGTACTTAAGAAGAACTAAAAAAATTAATACCCCAACCTGTTTATTCCTCAGTTGGTATATATTCCTATCTGTAAAGCCGTTATTCTCTCTGCAATCAGGGCAAACTAATGAGGCAGCAGAAGTGGGCTTACTTTAAGACTAAGTGGAACCTTCTTGAGCTGGCCATCATCATCCTCAGCTGGAGTGCACTGAGTGTGTTTATCAAAAGAACATTGCTGGGAAACAGGGACCTGGAATTATATCAAAACAACAAGGACCAGTGAGTGATCACCGTCACATGAACATCTTGGGACTGGATAGTGAACTTAGCGGTTATATTGAAACCTTTTCCCCTCATCAGGTACATCAGTTTCCATGAGACTGCCACAGTGGATGCGGTGCTGGGCTACCTGATCGCCTTCCTGGTTCTCTTGTCCACCATTAAGCTGTGGCACCTCCTGCGGCTCAACCCCAAACTGCACCTTATCACCTCCACCCTGCAAAGGGCCTGGACAGACATCTCAGGCTTCCTGCTGGTCATGACCATCATGTTTCTGGCCTACTCTATTGCTGTAGGTTAAAATCACCCACAGTATGCATGGAACACCTGTGTCCAGCGTAATAACTTTATTATTATGATAGAAGCATATTCATTTATATGTAAATCTGCTTTAATATATGGCTTTATGATTATTGCTTTGGATACACTGTAGATTTCCTGTGTTCCTAACCAATAACTATTCTCTGCATATTTTTTGCAGTGCAACCTAATGTATGGCTGGAAGCTGTCTTCATACAGGACTCTCATTAATGCAGCACAGACTATGGTCAGCCTACAGCTTGGTATCTTCAATTATGAAGAGGTCAGTTCCTGGTAAATTAACTTAAATAAATGCAGATGACTGCAAACTCAATGACTCAACGCTAATGATTCTCTATTTTGCTTTTGAATTCCAGGTGTTAGATTATAACCCAGTTCTTGGTGCATTCCTAATTGGCTCTTGCATCATCTTCATGACCTTTGTGGTGTTGAATCTCTTTATTTCCGTGATCCTGGTGGCATTTAGTGAAGAGCAACTTCACCATAAGGTTACCAAACATTTGACCTTCTGTGTTTAAGAACATGCTCTGAAATATAATAAGAGCTCCCTTATAAGAGTAAGATTTGCAATATTTTAACTCTGTTGTCCTCCACTTATGTTCCTCAGCCATCTGAAGAGGAGGAGATAGTGGACCTGATGCTGATGAAATTCTGCAGTCTGTTTGGGATCAAAATTAAGAAGAAAGGAGAAGCGAGTGGCTCCTTCTCTGCCACTAACAATCCAGCACCATCTGTCATATCGTAAAACTATTGGTTGTCCATTGTTATTTAAGCATGAGTAGAATGTCTGTGTTTTGAGTAATGGTGTATAACATGAAGCAAAATCCAGTCGCTGCTTTTGGTTCTTGTTGAAGTATGTTGCTAACTCGAAACCTAAATATCCTAAGATTCCAAGATTTGGAGAAAGTAGTTGCAATGTGTTAAGGAACATTCTGTGGCTTCCATATGTGAATTATTTTAAACTGTGTAAACATTGTAAACTGTCTACATTATCATTACAAGATCATAGTGAAATTATTGTGAAACTTCCTAGCTATACTAATTAGCACTTGACTGGAACATTGCACACTTTTTGTGGTGTGGAATAAATACATTAGGATAAAAAAAATGATGTGGCATATTTTGATGTAATGTTCCAAGTTCAAACATTATTCTGGTGCAGAATTCCACTGGATATTTCATTTGTGTAAATCTTTATAATGCACAATGAACACACCTGTTGTATCTTTCTTGTTTATGTTTCTAAATAAAGAGACACTGTAGAGCATTTAAGGGGTTTCAAAAAGATATTAATGATGTACTGCCCTATCTGCAAAAGCCTTAGAATCAATTGTTGCACTATACGTTACATGGAGATGGTCCAATGTGCATTCAGGGCTATGAATGTAGATATTAGGCCGACAGACAAGTTTAAGGTGAATAGCCTACCGTCTGGAGTGAAATGCTGTAGCCTTTCAAACTATTGATTTCAAGTTCAATAGTTTAGAGGGTCTTTTAAGGTGTATGAGATGTCAGGGTGTGTCCATTCCTCAATACAAAACCTAAGATTACAACTTCAGATACTTCTAAAATAAATCTTTGTTTACTTGTACTCTCCTGATCCATGTGAAAAAAGGGATAGTGGATGTGATGCTGAAGCTCTTCTGATAGGTCTCACTCCAGACCTGAAAGAGACAGATGAAGTCAGCAGTGTGCAGGGTCCCATCGCAGCCTCATGGCTGATGACTTCATAAAGGCCCACAGTATGTCTGGTGTATGTACTGAATTCGTACAGTACACTACAAGCACAGCCAAACATGTGACACTGGATTAATAATGTACTTACAAGATCAGCTTCCTGTCACCTACTTCTCCCCCTTTGTGAATTATAAAAAGGTTGCTAGAGGGTGTGCAATTTTGGAATGGATTTTTTTATTTAGTAAAAATGGCTTACATGTTTGTTGTTTAATAACAGATCCTACACAAACTAAGGGGAACAATGTAGTATGTTTCATGTCTGTACTTCAATTTTGATTCAATTTTAGGTGAGGTCCACAATTATGTTTCTGATGGGATCCCCGTCATGGTTGACGTTTCATTAAGGAATCGTTTGCTGTAGTTGCAGTATACAACCGTCATATACTACCATCAGTGCTTTTCTTTTTAAAAAGAACGGAAGGGGAAAAAAAGACAATATGAAAGATACATTTTGACACAAAGATGGATTTGATGACAAAAAATGATTCCCTTCCCTCTTTTAATCAAAACAGAGCATGTGGAGTCCTTTATCAAAAAGATAAATACAATGCCCGACCAATCCTGTACATACAAACAGGAGGAGGGTACCAAAAAACAAAACATCCTCTCAACTTTAGTCAAGACCGTGTGAGTCCATGCTAGAAGCTCCAGTTCATTTCTTTTCCTTTTTCTCCTCTTTCTTGGCAGAGGCGTCTCCCTTCTCCTTGTCCTTCTCCTTATCTTTGTCCTTGTCTTCTTTCTTCTCTTTCTTGGCGTCGTCTTTCTCCTGGCCCTCCTTCTTCTCCGCATCACGGTTTGCGATTTTGTTGTTGATCAGATTGTGGAGGGCGACAACAGAACGGATTAGGGAGGCCAAGTAGACAACCAGCATCTGGTCATTCGTCTTGAGGTAGAAGGCTTTAATGAACTCTTGCAGGTTGACGTCTGGCAGCAGGTTGAAGACATCCTGCAGCTGGTAGATGATCTGGTGGTTGATGGGCAGTTTGCCAGTGGCCACCTTCTCCAGGTAACCTTTGATGTCCAGAAGTTTGGAGTTCAGGCCCTTCAGACCATGCACCTGGTTGGTGATGCGCTGAGACAACGTGCCAACTGTCGTGTCCTTGATATCTCTGTAAAAAATAAAAAGAAAATAAGCTACCGTAACAGAAAAATCGAATGACATGAATGCCTATCATTAGCACCATCGCCGGACTCAGCACGTCAAATGACTGTACCTGAGTAAATGCTCCACACCGACTTCCTCAGCCTCCTCAGCTCCGATTTCACTTGTCACATGCTCAAATGTCTTTGAAGTTGGAGTACCATCCTACCACACAGAGTACAAAAACCGATGAGGCCCTGTCTATAATCTTTTTAGAGTTAGATTCACTGAGGTTTTATCTGTGCTTAAATCACTGACTTTATAATTAAATAGTAATTTCAAAGCAAAGCAATCCATCTGTTGTGGATCAAACCAAAGCCTCAGTGAATGCACTCAAGTCGTTCTAAAGGAAGTTAGCACAATGAAAAACTACTCAACATCTTCGCACAAGAGAGCTTCATGAGGTCGTATAAACAAATATAAGGGAAAACAATTCTCATATGCATATTAAAATGGTTTTATGAACAAGAATACTGAAGAGGATCTCACATCATGCACTTCTTCCACAGAGATGTAGGCCTCAGTGGGCAGCCCCAGGTCTTTGGGCTTCACATCAATGATGACCAACACCTTTGCACCACAAACACAAATCACAGTATTAGGCTATGCAGTAGAATTGCATAATTTGTACACAGTTACAACCCGTGTATTGGTACTTACAGAATTGGAGCAGTACTGCTTCATGAGTTCATTGATGGCAATGTCATTCTTGTGTAGTTTTGGACCAGTGTGATACCATCCAACTATTCTTTCCCTGGCTGAAGAGCAATCGAACAGAAAATTGAGATCTAGTGGCCAATTATGTTTCACCACTTACTGCAGAGGAAAACAATGTAGGCAAACACAACATATGCCACTTAAACCCCATACAAACGTTGACAAAAACAAACTTACCATTTACTTTTTTGAACATTCCATACATATTTTCCAAGTAATCGTGGTCCAGGAACCACACAGAGTCATCTTTGTCATCCTCATCAAAAGGCACTGTATATCAAAAGACACAATGCATGAGCAATACTCAACTACATTAAAATTCGTAGATTGAATTTTGCTGGTTGTCAGATAAATGATGGGGTTATGTTCCAAAACAAGACAAGCGTGTTGTAACCTGCAAAACTGTTGGACACGTCAAGGACCTTCTTGTGCCATGACCCAAGAAGAACACCCACAACGCGTTTCTGACTCCCAACTTTACCGATTCTGGCATTGAGGATGAAAAAGGTTTTAGAAAGACACAATGTTAAGGCATCATTCTTGAAAAAATGACGGAATCTCAGGTATTATCCGACATGTCAACTATCAATATACAGCAATATGTGGTTCAAAGCTAACCAGATCAAGTGCATTGATGCACATATGTGTAATTTTAACAAATTAATGTTATTTGTTAATGACCTAAGATCTAGGTAGAATCTAGCTAACATTAGCTAGATAGCTAAGGTTAAGTTAAATGACTGAGTCATTTTGCTAGCTTGGAGCTAGAGCTATGCAGTCAGACAAACTAACGTTAGTAAACAGTCTGACTGACATATGATCATAACAACCCGGTTACCTATTCTAAACAGAATTACCTTTCATCAACAAATCAAAAATAAAAGGCAAAGTATAGATTCAACTACGATGATGAGGAAAGACATGTAGACAGTAAACTGAATTTCTGGCCAAAAAGTTAACACTAACGTTATCATATAACGGTAGCTACGATTAGTCTATGCTAACGAGCAAAATACTGTCTAAATAACATTACAATAATACATATGAACTGAATCAATTAGCCTTTTCCTGATAGGCACCTTGTTCTGTTAATGAGGTTGGTTTGGTGGTTATTCATAGTTTACAACGTAACGTTATTCATATATATCTATGAACGTTATTAAGCAAAACGTCTTTAACATTTCACACGCGCAAATGACTTGCTGTTTAGCTAGGTCTGCTAGAGGTAACACTGAAATGGTAGCCAAGCCTAACGTTAGCTATCGACAGTCTTCTAAAGTCAAGTTTAAGTGAGCTGGCATTTTGCTACAACTATGAAAGTCGCTAACGTTGGCTGTCAAACTAGACTTCCATGCACATACAATGCGGCAAAATAGTTTCAGTAGTAATTCAATGAAATGTTATTTTATCATCCAAGTAACTTTTCTGACTAGCGTTAGCATGGCTAATATTTAGCCAATGAGCCAGCACTGTTGGGCCCCTCAAGTTAAATCGCGACCCAATCTATAATTTCCAAATAAACCCACGGTAAAATTGTACCTGTTGAAATGGTCCACCACACTCAGCAAAACGAGGGGATGTACAACAACCTTTTCAACAGCTAGCTCCGGCATTTTGGTCAATGAAATTTGTCAGTAACCTAGCTAGCTAACGTTCAATCGAACATTTACTTGACGTGCTCTCCGGCTTGTTGCTTGCTAAACAGTTCCTGTCAGTTGTTCTCGAAGCCTTTCCACATTATACTGCCATCCATTGGATTGGAGGGTAAAATTGACAGGGCTCACTCTTGAAATTGTGCTTGGGCATGAGGAGTAGGACTATGAGTAGGACGAAGAAAGACAAATATATATCACCATATGACACCAATGCCAGAGTTTAATTTATTTTATTTCAGCGTTTCTTATTTAAGAGCCCATAATAGGCCTATGTAGACTATATCAAGTGGCTGAGTGGGTGTTGTTGTACATTTGTGGTGCCAAACCTGCAGACACTCCATTTCATATAAATGTCATAGAAACAAATAACCTAATTCAATGGATACAGTAGTAGCTTGTAGCCATGATTTAGACTACTTTGAAAGGTGATATAGGCAGTTAGTGTGTCATATCAGAAATTACCACTAGAGGACATGCACATTGTTTGACAGGGTCCGTTTGACAGGGCTGTAGGAGCCTTGAGCCAGAGCATCTCTGATAGGCTATGTTACAGTAAGAGTCTAAGTCTGTTCAATGTCTGTAACAAGAGTTCAACCATTTGAGTCCACTCATCTCCATGAGGAGTACTGACCTGCATTCTTATCTTTACTTGATATGATTAAACAAGAATAGAGCTTTTATGGTGAAGGGGATCAGAGAGGTACTTATCAGCTGAATCACAGTTACCAATAAAGACAGTCAATGTCAAGGGTACAACTATAAACAGCAACAATCTGAGCCCTTTGAAGATTCACCTTTACATTTTCTTTCTTTTTATAGGTGGACCAATGGGCTGCTTGATAATGTGTAACAGCTGACAAAACACTTGCCGTTTACTGACTCTTGTAATTGCGAAAGTGAGTGAATTCAGATGAGTGACGTGTAGTTCTATTTTTGGAAACTCGTGATGCAGCAATAAGTGCTCTTGTACCAGGTTTGAGACTGCTGACCTTGTACCCTAGAGGCTGCACAAATTATAACCACATTCAGTGTGCAGCCAGAGAATATCTAGGTGATGGGCTCTGGTGTATGGCAGACACAGAAGGAACAGGGAGGGGAGTATGAATACTTCTCATTTGTAATTGTTAATCTTGCAGAAAAAAGTGGTTTATAAACATAAACTCCATGGGTATTGCTTCTGAAGAGGCTGAACTATTCAGTATTTATATAGCACAAATAACTTCTGTTAACTTTTCTGTTCCAGAACATTAAGCTCATGGCAACTCTGATTGGATGACCTTAAACTAAGGGGAAAATGTCTGCTGTAAAAATATTCACACATTCACTGACTTCTGCAAATGCCAAAACATAAGCCTTTACGTCAGTATTAAGAGTAAAGAGTAAAACGTGTTGTGTTGAAGGAACTGCGTAAAATGAAGAAAGTGGCTAGAGGTCAGACTACAAATAAATAATTGAATAATTGAGTATGAAATATGGTAAACAATCAGAGGTTATGCATTCATAAATGGAATTGCATTTTTCATCTCTCCATTGCCATTGTTACATATTACTGCTAAAAGAACAAAATGGTATAACATCATCCACTGTATCACATCATATAGTCTAATACATGTAATGCAACTATAAAGGAACTTGTAATTTTGTCAAAAGAAAAGAGGTTTATGGTGTCTCACTATAGGAGAGAACGGTGTAAACTACAGCTAGGCTATAGGTCTGGGCAGTGGGCAGCCTTCTGATCCTCCTTATATGTCCAGGTGTGATTGATATTGCTTTTATTGTTTTTATGGCAGTTTATCAATAATCCAAAATACTTTTACCAATCATCAGACATATGCAAACAAGGCTTTTTAACATCAGTTCCCAGTTGTGTGGCAGCAATAAGGGTATGGGAGACTGTGATGGTTGCAAAGCGGCCACACACCAAATTCCATGCTAACTCAATCCCCCTTGCACTCTTTACAGTGCATTAAAATTATCCGAAGTCTTCTTCTTCTTCTTCCTATTTATTCTTCCCAAATTTCTGTGTCTGATTCATTTAACATATAAACTTTGTTCAAACGTTGTAACGTAGTTCTTAAAAAAGACACTTGAGCAATGTATTTTTCATTTTTGTAAACGTTATACTTTTGAGATATTAACAAAAAACAAGCTTATTTTTCCCCATAGACTTTGCATTAGCATTATGACATCATAAAGGGCCAATTAAACTGATTTGCACCTGTATCAGGTGCCAGCTGCTCAACTAGGCCCCCACAAAGGATTCTGTTATTATGTGATGATGCAATATTGGGATAATAAATCTCTTTCCGGGTTCAACGGCTTTTTCAGAGCCACTCATTTTTCTCTATAGACAGTAAACTAAACTTGTTTTTCCGCTATTCAGAATAGCCTTGAAGAAAATTGCCATCCTACTTGTTGCCTCAACCTAATAAAATACTATTTTTTTTGCGGAAGCCTGGACATTACCCCGATTGTATCATCTGGCTGCACTATAACTATGTTAAAGTTAAGCGATTTTGGTCGATTCAGACAAATAAGGATGGTCCCCAAATACAAGCCGGGGTAATAATTACACCATGGGTCTCCAACACGTCGCTCTCAAGCCCGTTGCAAGCCGCTCCCTTTTGAGCATGCCAGAGGCTGAAGTAGTACTACATTTAAACAGATAGATAGATAGATAGATAGATAGATACTTTATTGATCCCCAAGGGGAACACAATTGTTGCCGCGAGGCATTCCAGCCTACGAATTTAATAAAAAGTAAATCATGCATAATTAAAAAATAACTCAATTTAGAAATCCCGATACTCTTTCAACTACATGAAACTTAATAGTGAATCATCAAATAGCCCCAAATTTCAGTGCCTATCAATCTCAACATTTAGCAATATAATCAAACAGTACAAAAGTAAATTAAATCCTAAACCAAATCGAAAATCTTATGCTTTTGATAGCCTACCGATATGCCACTCCAAATGAAGCGCATGTCTCACAATAAATGCACAATGTAAGAAATAAAGGCCTGCCTCGCATACAAGCCTGCCCCAAATAGATAGATAGATAGATAGATAGATAGATACTTTATTGATCCCCAAGGGGAAATTCAGGGGGTCTCAGTAGCATACTATCAGTCCCTCCAGGAATTCGCAATGTTGCGATCGCAACAATTAACGCAAATTCAGCAAATCCTGTGAATTCTGGGCGACCTCGCAATTTTGTCCAAACACTGCAACTTTTTCGCAAATTTGACCAATCATCATGGTTTCCCCGTGAAATTTCACCTACTACAACAGTCCCTCGCGCAGAATATTGAGTCAGATGCCACACTCACTTCTGCAGACACCAGAGACTGCCCTATAACTTGTTCACTCCTCTGCAGTTTTGATGACAATAAATGGAAGGCTAACGTTAATGATCTGCTTTACTTGCGTCTCTCAACCTGGTGTTGCTAACCTGCCTAGGCTATGAAAGTAAGTTAATTAAGGCCTACTTGGTTTACTGACATTTGAGTAGCTACAATATGCAACCCATTGGTAAACGTTTACACCTGGAGATGTCCGTTTAGCTCATGTCATGTTTGCTAGCTTGTGGGCTCAGTTTGTGTAGTGCTACCATAATCATAGAAATTAATAACATTGTAAGAAATTTACCTTTTCTATGATCCAAGAATGATTTCATACGAGTTATTTTTTTTACATTTATTTTAACTAATGACATAGAAAACATCCCGAATTCCATCCACATATTGTACTAAGGAAAAAGTTATTTCCAGTCGTAGCCGAACACAGTGAGATGCAAGCGTTCCAATCCACTTAAAAATGTGTACTAGATACTAGTTGGCTGTTAGTAATTATGCAAGTCACAGAATATGAATTATTAAAAAGATATGAACTTAATATGAATTACAACATAATGTATTGAAACATATGACATGATGCCATCTCTTTAGGGGGTCTTTTCTGGACAGTTCTACTAAAGGTTATACTGCTTTGTGAATTACCCCAGTCAAACATTTTACACAAATAAAGTAGGCCTACTTTGATTTTCTGTAACCCTTACTATTTACCTTTACTTATCCTTTTACGTGTAATTTTGGTCTTACTAACCTTAATTACCCTCAATTAAAAAATACTTTTAAAAAAATCGCAACTATTTTTGCAATTTTCACTACCTCTCGCAATTTCTTCGCAACAAACATCTAAAAACACAGCAACTTCCATCGCAATTTTTTAGAAAAGTTGTCGCGAAATCAGGCATTTTAGATCGCAATCACAATCTAACAATCACAAAAAATCCTCGCGAAATCCTGGAGGGACTGTTTTATAACCCAGAAGGATGTACTTGGTATCAAATGATAGCTCTGAGTCTCCTCTTTCATCTGACATGCGTGGCATATCTATGCGATCACTAGCCTGGCGGGCCATCCTATATCATTGAAATGTATAGTCTGGAATCGAACCATTTACCTCGCTTAATCCAAGGGGCGGGCATTGTCTTTCAAACTGCCTAGGCATGCAATAGGCCAGCGCTACGACCATATCCGTATCCGGTCGGCAAAATGGCAAATACATCCTTCTTTGAAAAGAAATACTTAAGTGCATTGTGTTGCTCAACTTTCAAAGAAAAGCACAAGTCCAACTCCTCCAAAGTTGACGCCAACGCCGATTCAAACAACCGCTCTTTGTTAGCCATAGCCACCTTCCTTGTTGTTCACCGTCACAGGACTGTCGTTATCCTGTTAAGCCCGCCTTAAGACTCTCTAACAAAATAGAGCGCTGTGATTGGATGAAGTCCACGGCGTCAGCCAATAGAAATCCCTATGGTTTGATACTAGACGTACAGGCTGAGCAAATTAATTTGCCGCCGCTAGGGTGCGTCTAGATTTCTAGGCTATGCGATCACAGGTCCGCGAGTAATTTACACGAGAGTAATGGGTGTGCAGCGTTGGTTTGTACATGACGTTATTATTTTGCAGTCACTTCGTCTGTTTTTTATAAGCCAGAAGGAGCTAATCATTTTTAGTAGTTATGCTAACTAGCATGCTAATTATGCTAACCATTTTTAGCAGTTATGCTAACTAGCATGCTAACATGCTAACTATGTTAACCATTTTACTTAGCTAACTTAGCTAATCCTTTTTAGTAGTTTTGTTAAAAATGCTAACAATGCTAACTAGCTACAGTGGGTAGGAGTCACAGTTACAATGACTGAACAGTTAAAAAGTTCAGTAGTTTAAAGCAGGGGTCCCCAACCTTTTATGTACCATGGACCGGTTTGATTCCCTTTTTTTTTTCACGGACCGGTGGGGGGTTCTGGGGTTCCATGTTCCGTGTTGTGCATGCATTACTTGAAAAGAACTAGCTCCAGTTATGTATGAACAGTGAAGGTAACGAACTCTTAAAAATGTGAAAAACGTGAACTTGAAGAAGTGAAAATTGAACAATATGAACTATGAAAATTGAACAACTTGAAGCTACATCTATCATGTGTGAACATGCTTAACAAAATATGGTAACAAAACATGGGAACTAAACGTGCATTACGAATATAATCAGTGGGAGCCCTGTGCTTGTTTCCCTGCAACAAGAAGGTTCCATCTGGGGGTGATGGAAGACAGTGACACCCTCAGTGTGTTTGAAATGTCCAGTCGATTGCGCAATTTGGTCTTAGTTGCAGTCATTGCCGAAAACCTGGCCTCGCATAGATACGTGGTGGGAAATGGTAGCAACGTTTTCAGCGCTTTTACGGCTATCTCGGGATATTCTGCTTTGGTTTTCATCCAAAAACCCGCCAGAGAGGTTTCCTCATAGCCTACACACTCTTAAGACCACCGTCATTTGCAATTTCGATCAACTGCTCTTCCTCTTGCGCTGACAAGTTAGGACTATTCGGGATATTGACAAATGGGTTGCGGACCCACTCATTGGTTTGCCGTGGGTCTTTGGAGGATGGGAAGTAACGCTCAACCTCATTTGAAAGCGCAACAAGGTGATCGTGCACCAGCTGCGAGAGAAAGGGCCCTGCCTCAGTCTCTCCCCCACTACTGTTTGGAACATATCAAATACACCCCGATCCACTCGTCATACCCACAAATCAAGCTTGGCTTTAAATGCAGTGACTTTATCTGCCAGTTTAAAGACAGTCGTCATTCTCCCCTGCAGTGACAGGTTGAGGTCATTAAGCAACCCGAATATGTCACACAGGTAAGCGAGTTTTGACACCCAGCCCTCATCACTAAAATATGCAGCTAACTGTGACTTTTTTTCTGTAAGAAATCTCTGCAGCGGCTCTCGCAACTCAAACACTCTGGCCAGTGACCTGCAACCAACCAACTTGGATAGCGTACCACGGTGACCCATTCACCCTCTCTAACAAATGTGCCTCAATATCCTCTGACATATCATCAATTCGCCTATGGACAGTGCTTGCAGAAAGCGGTACCTGAGCTATTTTTTTAGCTGCAACCTCCCCAAGGAGTTCATTGCACATGCCTTTACCAGCAGGCAGAATTAACTCTTCCCCAATAGTAAAGGGCTTTTAGCAATCCGACTAGCCACTATGAGGCTTTTAGCGCAGCCACGTTCACCGATGTGGTTGCTTTACGCACTAGTTTTTTGTCCTTCTTGCTCGCGTTTCTTACGCTCAAAGAACTCAAGGGGTTTGTCTTTAAGTGTAGGATGGTTGGACTCTAGATGTCGAATTAGCTTTGATGGTTTCATTGCTTCGTTTGACAACTTATCGCCAAATACCACACATAAAGGACTTGGTGCATGCGAAACCATATTTTAAATATGACTCGGGTATTGAATGACCCCTTCTTTTTCTTTGAGGTATCTGGCTCACCATCGTCAGTGGGTATTATTGCGAATGTGACATTATTGTGAATTAAATTGAGTTTATTTAGTTTGCATGCATTTTTTTTAAAACTCTTGTAGGCTACAGCCCGGTTAGGAAGGTCGGGCCGCGGCCCGATGGTTGGGGACCGCTGGTTTAAAGGGTTAAATTGTTTAACAGTGAAATATTGTAGTGAGGACTTTTATTTTGAAACAGTTTTTGGCAGAGGAAGCAGGGTGTGTAGTCTTAATAGAGCCAGTTTTAACAGCCTGAGACTGGCAGTTGAGCCAGGTGGCCTGACCACCTGGCATAGGATTCTAATTGCTTAACGGCTCTATTGTGATGTCCTCAGCCCATGTTTAGTCTATGGGGAAATTTTGATTAGTTTTTAATTAATAGTTTAAAAAGTATAAAAGTTACAAAGATGAAACATACAAAGCGCCCATGTCCTAAGTAAGACCTACGTAACATAGTTTGAATGAAGTTTCTACGTTAAACGGTTGAAGCTGCATTAGCTGCGTTAGAAGAAGAAAAATAACTAGAAATGCAATTCCAAGGAATTACCAGTGCATGAAAATGCTAAAGTTGTGATGTAAAATATCATACAGAGTAAAAACAAACTATATTGGTTGCTTGGTAGATAAGGTTTAATATAGTTGGAATGACTGAACAGTTAAATAGATAGGTAGATAGTGTAAGGTTAAATTATTTAGGTAGATAGTTGACGATAACTGACAGTTGGAATGGCTCTAATGTTTTCTAGCAGTTAGGGACCGTTCGTTATTTATAAACGGGATCACTGGAGGGATTTAGAGTGCTTCGATTAAAAGTTGCATGACCCTCCCCTGCCTGCGATATAATTTTCAACGACCCTCCAGCAGCATTTACAAAAATGACATGACCCTCCCCAGCCAATTGTCGATGTCTTCCGCCCACGCTCTTACGTGCTATAAAAACACATCAACATATGCTACTTCCCTAAAACCAACCTCTGCTTTCTGATCTTACACATCACACTTCACCAAGATGGTGGCCATTTCAGTAGATTTACTCACTAACATTGTTGTGGAAACACAATAAGCATGGAAACTAAATGCACACTTCCTGCAACTGCATTAGCCTACTTGAAAAGTTACTCCTCTAGTAAGTATTCACATGAAATAAAACAAAGCATTGAGACCATTCACAAAGCACACTGGGTAATAACAAATTCAACACATGAACTTGTTGCTATGGACTCGTCTCTAGGCTTCCTCAGTCATTGTAAAGCTGCCGAAGCTGAACATTATCCAAAACTCAATTTTTCAGACGAGCGTCAATTTGGGAGCTTGCTACACTCCTTCCTTCTCAAATGACTTGAAAAGGCCGTTTGCACAATTTCACAAATAATCACAGGGACCGAAAAATACCTAACATGCCAACTTTTTCCGGGTTTATCATTTTAACGTTTCCCCGCTGTCTTGCCGTTTTAATATTTTCCCGTAGAATATCCCATATTACTGTAATACTCTCATAACATTAGTCCTGCATTCTGGCCTGTCTCTGTGTTGCCCTGTTGTTACCCCTTGCCCTTCCAGTGAAACAGATGTATTCAAATCATCGTTTTGCTTGCTTGAATGCGAACTCAGAGTGATGTTAACCTAGGCCTATTTAAGTTAACGACGTGGTTGTCGTGAGAGCACGATTTATTAGCGCTTGCAGTGTTCGGCCGTAGGCTATGCCTACGTGCGCACCTGCCAGGCTACTCAGCTAGACAAAGAATTCCCCCTGTATATTCACTCCAAGTTGGCCTACCATAACTTATCAACTCTATAGACCATAAACTGGCTATTTATATGACCAAATGTATTTGTTCAACTTTATGAAGCAGAATTACGCACTGCTACTTGGAACGTAACACATTTTTGTTGGCAGGAGAGAGAATGACAGCGATTAACAAATTGCACTTGTTGCTGGTTACCAATAAATACTATATTTTTTTTTTGCAAACAACAAAAACAGAAAGGATGGAGACAGCAAAGCTAGAGATGGGCAGGAACGAGGTCAATTAGAAATGCTTGTCAAAACGTTAGGAGCTGGATGTGTGGATGAATGAAGCACAAGTATGCTTTATGTTAAGCATACACACTGTTTAAAGTTAGGCTACACGGTAAACTACAAGTAAACCAAAGTTAAATTTAACTTTTTTAGGGCTGGATAAAGTTGACCAAATGGATATAGGCTGTTAGGCGTGAATAAAGTAGGCTACTTTGTTGCTCCAACCCTTCCAACGTTAATGGGGACGAATGTTGACATTTTCCGTGTTTTGCGTGAGAAACCTGGGAAATCTCCTTTATTTTCATTGTTCAATGTTGCCAGAGCTATGGAACGAAAGAGAACGTTATATGGCGACAGAAATCAACAATCAAACAAGCCACTTTGATTTTTTGCTGTTTTCATTAATACAAAAGATGGGTGACCCTCCCTCCTAGACAAAAAAAGTTAGGTGACCCTCCCCTCAACAAAGAATAAAAAGACATGACCCTCCCCTATTTTCCTCCGGTGGCCCCGTTTATAAATAACGAACGGTCCCTTATGCTAACTATGTTAACAAAGATAATAATGCTAACCAAGTTACTTAACTTAGTTAATTTAGCTAATGTTTTCTAGCAGTTTTTTTAAATGTTAATAATGTTAATGCTGTTAACAATGCTAACTATGTAACTTAGCTAATAATTTCTAACAGTTATGCTAAAATATTAAGAATGCTAACCATGTGACTTAGCTATTCATTTTTAGCAGTTATACTAACGATGCTAACTATGCTAACCATGTGACTTAGCTATTAATTTTTAGTAGTTATATTAACAATGCTAACTATGCTAACCATATTACTTAGCTAACTTAGCTAATGTTTTCTAATAGTTTAGTCAAAACTAATGATAACTATGCTAACTAGCATGCTAACAATGACTATGCTAACCATGTGACTTAGATAACTTAGCTTATCATTTTTAGTAGTTATGCTAACTAGCATGCTAACTATGTGACTTTGCTAACTAGCATGTTAACAATGCTAACTATGCTAACCATGTGACTTAGCTAACCTAGCTAATCATTTTTAGCAGTTATGCTAACTAGCATGCTAACAGTGAAATATTGTAGTGAGGACTTTTATTTTGAAACAGTTTTTGGCAGAGGAAGCAGTTGAACAGGATGTGCAGTCTTAATAAGGCCAGTTTGTATGCTTAAAGCCTGAGACTGGCAGTTGATCCAGGTGGCCTGAACACCTGCCATAGGATTCTAATTGCTTAACGGCCGTATTATGATGTCACAATCGGCAATGTTAAGTCTATGGGGATTTTTAAAAAGTTTTTCTTTAATAGTTTAAAAAGTATAAAAGTTGAAAAGACATAGCAGCTTGGTCCGTTTGAAGACCTACGTTACAAAGTTTGAACGAAGTTTCTAAGTTAAACTGTTCAAGAGAAATTGCGTACGGAAAAAGTGGTAAGCGGAATAATAATAAGAAGTTGATGTTGTTGCCTTGGAAGAACAGTACAGTGCATTTTCATGCACTGTAATAAGAATAACTAGAAAAGCATTTCCTGAAGGAAATACAGTGCATAAAAATGCAAAAAATATGATGTAAAATATCATACAGAGTAAAAACAAACTATATTGGTTGCTAGGTAGATGAGGTTTAATATAGTTGGAATGACTGAACAGTTTAATAGGATAGTTTAAATGGTTAAATTATTTGCTAGGTATGAGGTTTAATATAGTTGGAATGACTGAACAGTTAAATAGGTGGATAGTTTAAATGGTTAAATTATTTGCTAGGTAGATCAGGTTTAATATAGGTGGAAAGTTTAAATGGTCAAATTATTTGCTAGGTAGATGAGGTTTAATATAGTTGGAATGATTGGACAGTTAAATAGGTGGATAGTTTAAATGGTTAAATAATTTGCTAGGTAGATGAGGTTTAATGTATTTGGAATGACTAGATGATGTTTAATATAGTTGGAATGACTGAACTAGGTAGATGAGGTTTAATATAGTTGGAATGACTGAACAGTTAAATAGGTGGATAGTTTAAAAGGTTAAATTATTTGCTAGGTAGATGGGGTTTAATATAGTTGGAATGACTGAACTAGGTAGATGAGGTTTAATATAGTTGGAATGACTGAACAGTTAAATAGGTGGATGGTTTAAAAGGTTAAATTATTTGCTAGGTAGATGAGGTTTAATATAGTTGGAATGACTGAACTAGGTAGATGAGGTTTAATATAGTTGGAATGATTGAACAGTTTAATAGGTGGATATTTTTAAAGGTTAAATTATTTGCTAGGTAGATGAGGTTTAATATAGTTGGAATGACTGAACTAGGTAGATGATGTTTAATATAGTTGGAATGACTGCACTAGGTAGATGAGGTTTAATATAATTGGAATGACTGAACAGTTAAATAGGTGAAGAGCTTAAAAGGTTAAACTATTTGCTAGATAGATGAGGTTTAATAGTTGGAATGACTAAACAGTTAAATAGGTTGTTAGTTTAAATGGTTAAATTATTTGAGAGGTATATGAGGTTTTAATATAGTTAGAATGACTGAACAGTTAAATAGGTGGATACCTTAAAGGTGCCATGTGTAATGTCCGCCAAAAAATCAATTCATACTCCACATTCCATAAAAGATGGGGGCAGTATACCTCCAGAAAGTGAGTTGGTCTACCCTAGAGTAACAACCGAGAAACGTGTATTGCAGTTTGGCTGGTGGTTATGTTGCCCGCATACTGCCTCCCATGGCCGAAACTGGTATTATGACACCTGTCGGGCTGTGGCTAGTAATTTAGCATGCTAAGTCAGGTTGATATCTCTGCAGCACTATACCTTGTCATTTTTTTAATGACATCATCACCCTTATTTTTTCTCATTCTTTTGATGCATCTAGCTCATTTTTTTTAGATATTTTTACCTCAATTCTTACACATGGCACCTTTAAATGGTTAAATTATTTGCTAGGTAGATGAGGTTTAATATAGAATGACTGAACAGTTAAATAGGTGGATAGTTTAAATTGTTAAAATATTTGCTAGGTAGATGAGGTTTAATATAGTTGGATTGACTGAACAGTTAAATAGGTAGATAGTTTAAATGGTTAAATTATTTAATAGGGAATTATTGTAGTGAGGACTTTTATTTTGAAACAGTTGTGGACAGAGGAAACAGTTGAACAGCATGTGTAGTCTGTATGCTTAAAGCCTGAGAAACTGACAGTTGATGCAGGTGGCCTGGCCACCTGGCAGAAGATTCTAATTGCTGTGATGTCATAGAGGCCAATGTTTAGTCTATGGGGACATTTTTTATTATAACTAAGTATAAAAGTTACAAAGATGAAACATACATAGCACTCATGTCATAAGTAAGACCTACATAACATAGTTTGAATGAAGTTTCTACGTTAAACGGTTGAAGCTGCATTAATTGCGTTAGAAGAAGAAGAAGCCTAGGAAGAACAGTACAGTGCATTTTCATGCACTGTAAAAAGCCTTGGAAGAACAGTACAGTGCATTTGCATGCACTGTAATAAGAAGCCTAGGAAGAAAAGTACAGTGCATTTTCATGCACTGTAATAATCAGAAAAAGCCTTGGGAGAACAGTACAGTGCATTTTCATGCACTGTAATAATTCGGATAACAGTAGAGTGCATGAAAATGCACTCTAATAAGAAGACTTGGAAGAACAGTATAGTGCATTTTCATGCACTATAATAATAATAATAATAATAACTAGAGAATGTAATTCCAGGGAATTACGAGTGCATGAAAATGAATCTAGGACAGACAGCATAGCTTAATAAAAGTTGATAGTTTAGAAGTAGACAGTTTAAAAGCTGAATGTAGATAGTTTAAAAGTTGTTAATAGACAGATAGTTTAATGGATGTTGATACACATAGTTTCATGAATGTTGAAAGTCTAAAAATGAAATTTAGATAGTTTAAAAGTTGTTGATAGACTGATAGTTTAATGCATATTGATAGACAAATAGTTTAAAGGCTCTATATAGGTAGATAGTTAAGGATAACTGACAATTTAGCTCATGTTTTCTAGCAGTTTTGTAAAAAATGCTAACAATGCTAACATGTTAATTATGTTAACCATGTAACTTAGCTAATCCTTTTTAGAAGTTATGTTAAAATGCTAATGATGCTAACATGCTAACCATGTTATTTAGCTAATAATTTGTAGCAGCTTTACTAAAAAAATGTTAGCATGCTAACAATGCTAACATGTTAACTATGCTAACCATGTGACTCAGCTAACTTAGCTAATCATTTTTAGCAGTTATGCTAAAATGTTAATTATGCTAACAATGCTAATGATGCTAACTAGCTAGTGAGGACTTTTATTTTGAAATAGTTGAAGGCAGAGGATACAGTTGATGGGAGTCATAGTTGACTGACAGTTACAACAGTTGAACAGTTGACAGTAGTTGAACAGTTAAAAAGTTGGATAGTTTAAAGGGACTTTTATTTTGAAACAGTTGTGGGCACAGGAAGCAGTTGAACAGGATCTGTAGTCTTAATACAGCCATATTGTATGCTTAAAGACTGAGACAGCCTGAGACAGTGGCTGCAGGTGGCCTGAACACCTGGCATAGGATTCTAATTAGAGTGCATGAAAATGCACTCTACTGTTATCCGATTTATTCTTATTATTCCGCTGACGCTTTTTGTGCGTTTAATACAGCTTCAACCGTTTAACTTAGAAACTTCGTTCAAACTGCGTTGCGTAGGTCTTACTATGTGACTTCAGCTATGTATTTTTCAACTTTGTAACTTTTATACTTTTTAAACTATTAATTAAAAACTACTAAAATGTCCCCATTGACTTAACATTAGATTATGACATCACAATAGAGCAATTAGAATCCTATGCCAGGTGTTCAGGCCACCTGGAGCAACTAGGCGAGTTCGACTTGCGGCAGATCTGTGCAGATCTGACTTGATGTGATGCATGCTGGGTTGAACACAATGCATACTGGGATGGACGCAATGCTTGCTGGTTAGAAATTCTGTCCGATTTCTGTCAGCCAGGGAGGGACTTACCACCGTGACACCATGTCACATGACCTTAAAATATCGCGGGAGTCTTAGCCTGCAGACAGATCTTGCAGTTGCCTTCCACGAGCTGCACGAGCTGAAACACGCCCTCATGACGTCAGTTCAAAGACGTGATAGGGCCATTTGGGAGGAATGTCCTGATGACGATTATGACAGGAGGCTCATGCTGCTTCCTTATGTTGGAATATGTGAAAATAAACAGAAGTCGAAGGGATACCTTCTTATACGTGATTTCTGCAACAATGGTAGGCTAGCCTACTGAAAACGTTTGGATATTCTGTTATTTTCTGCTGTTGGCTAAATAGATAGACACACATATAGGGGACACACTTGATATTGAATTTATGTGCTACAATGCAGGCCTGTTAACTGTATGACAGCAGTGGTTTATTTAAACTACATCATAAGAATTTATTTCGTCAGTCATCATGCTCATTTTAATGAGTAAGAATGAAAGTTCTGCTGTGTTTATTGCAAACAACATTCCGCGATATCTCCCGCGAGTCACGTCAGGCAGACTGTAGCCTTTCTGTCAGGGATGAGCTGCCCTCTGTTGTAGCTCCTCCCGGCTAGCCTCTGAAGATCACGTTTACGTAGTAAGCCAGACCAAGTCAGACTCAGCCGAAGTCGAACAAGCGAGTTCGACTTGCGGCAGATCTGTGCAGATCTGACTTGATGTGATGCATGCTGGGTTGAACACAATGCATACTGGGATGGACGCAATGCTTGCTGGTTAGAAATTCTGTCCGACTTCTGTCAGCCGGGGAGGGACTTACCATCGTGACACCATGTCACATGGCCTTAAAATATCGCGGGAGTCTCAGACTGTAGCCTGCCTGTCCGGGATGAGCTGCCCTCTGTTGTAGCTCCTCCCGGCTAGCCTCTGAAGATCACGTTTACGTAGAAAGTCAGACCAAGTCAGACTCAGCCGAAGTCGAACAAGCCTAACGTCAGGTACAACGGTATGTCGTTGATGAAGATTGGACATTCCCTCAGAGTAAAAGAATTTGTTCGGGAACGCGCTTCACTTATTTCATTGGTTGGGATAACATTTTGGGAGTGGTGGTAGACGTTTGCCCTGTGTCTTAAGTCCTAGGTTATTTAATGTGATGTTCATATGTGATAATAAACAATGCGAATCAATATTGAGTCACTTATTAGGCTACACAAATAATGATTCCTAAATGCTATATTTGGACAGGTTGTAGGCCTATTACGCAATAGGCTATCCCAACGAAAATGA
Source organism: Alosa sapidissima (assembly GCF_018492685.1). Lineage (NCBI taxonomy): Eukaryota > Metazoa > Chordata > Actinopteri > Clupeiformes > Clupeidae > Alosa > Alosa sapidissima. The sequence continues at coordinate 31,738,665 of NC_055970.1, forward strand.
CTATAATTAAGTAGAAATGGGATGTAAGAAACTTGTGGATAGCTGGGATTTTTGCTGCACCCAGTGTGAATTTGCAGCTTGTTAAACCTAGGCTACATTTGCAGGCAGACGAAATGAAACCAACCCAAGTTAAACTTACCGATAGAAGCGCACATCCCTCGGGTAGTTCGAGCAGGCATTTCAAGAGTCTGCAACTGTTGTTGATATTTGGCTTTTGCCTCGACTGGAAGCCTGGCCATTTAAATCAAATGCATAGCCTAATCATGTAAGTGTTGCAAGAAAGCAACCTAAATAAGTAATTGACATTTGTTTCGTTTTAAATCACTTGGGGAGACAGGTTACATGATCCAGACGTTGCGTTGTCATGGACTACAGTCTACGTTTTAAAATAGTTTTCATACACAACGCAATGAGTAGGCTAATAATTGGATATAGGTCATTGCTATGCATCTGCTAAAATGTATGCATAGTCAGTTACCTTGTCAACCCACACATAAGGCAAATAATATCCTGATATGACAACATTTAATTTTTCTTTTAACCACAAAGTCCGGTATAATACAGCCTAACCATGTAGGCACTAAAACAAATATCAGTAGCTTAATCCAAGTAGGTAGTTATTTATTTGACGTCTTCCAGAAATGCAAACCAACGTGGACGCGCGAGGACGCTCGTGCCCAACACTAAACTCCTGCATGAGCTGTCATCTACCAATCAGCATGTAAAACCTGGTGCCGGAGGTTGCAACCATGTAATGCCATGTTTTCAAAAATGTCGGCGGCCAAATGCCATGCTAAGTGGCTGAAGCTAACCCTTCAAATCCTGACCCCCTGATCTGCAGTCTCAATACAGCCATATCAGAGAGGGTTAAAGCGGAGCGAGAGGCGCAAACGTTCGACAATTAGTAATCAAGGATCTTTGGCCATATTGTATGCTTAAAGCCTGAGACATGTGGCTCCAGGTGGCCTGAACACCTGGCATAGGATTCTAATTGCTCTATTGTGATGTCATAATCGAATGTTAAGTCAATGGGGAAATGTTATTAGTTTTTTTTTTAATAAAAAGTATAAAAGTTACAAAGTTGAAAAATACATAGCTGAAGTCACATAAGTAAGACCTACGCAACGCAGTTTGAATGAAGTTTCTAAGTTAAACGGTTGAAGCTGTATTAAACGCACAAAAAGCGTGAGAAGAAGAATAATATTAAGAAAAATTCGGATAACATTTTCATGCACTGTAATAATAATAAGAAGAAGCCTAGTAAGAACAGTACAGTGCATTTTCATGCACTGCAATAATAATAATAATAAGAAGAAGCCTAGGAATAAGCCTATGTAAGTTTATTGCATATTTCTATGTCTACATGCATGCATGATGCATTCATATACCTGATAAAAACTAACAACAACAAAAAACAACACATATTTTGTTTTTCTTCTTTTAACAGTACTTGATTGCATAGATTAGTTGACACATTTTAGGTAGATCATGTGGATGTGTATTCCAATTATCAAGGTGTAAAGCGAAGAACATATGAACCAGAGTCTAAGCCTATAGGGTGGATCCTACACATAAGATGGACGTGGTGAGTGATTTGACATTTAAGTCAAATGAGAGAGTAGCATGTAAGGTTATTTTGAAATTGCGGACAGGTCCCCATGATTCCATCAACATTGACTCACAGAGTGTGCAGTGATGACAGCTTTGGGACTAATTGAAAGTACTTATTACCGTGCAATAGCCTGAAAGTTGTGGGTTCAATCCTGGCTTCCTTTGTGCCCTTGAGCAAGGCACTTAACTCTGAGGACAGTGTCCCTTGTAATATAGTTGACATAAGTAAGTCACTTTGGACAACAGTGTACAGTGTAACAGTGTTCCGAGAACCTTTTGGATAATCTGAGTTTAGTCCAATGTATGCGATGTACAATCTTAAATTGTAATAGTCCATGCCTTGCACAAATTGATGAGTTGTACTCTGCTTAAGGTGGCCTCCCAAGATGCCTCGGGGATAGGCTCCCCCAGCTCCCCTTCCCACTGAGATTTTACATCAGAAAGAGTAGAGTGTGAGAGTGCCATCAGTTTGCTATATATGGCTGATATAATTCGAATGAGAGTAGTTTTTTGATGAAAATGTATATAGGTAGGCTTGCAGTGAGTTTGGATTGCAAACAGAACTGTCCAGAACTGTCCCAATCTAGGCCTAAAGTGGCCAAAATATAGGCCTAATAAAATAAAACCAGAAGCCAGTTTTCTAAAAATGACCTATGACCTTCATCTTTTGACAGCAACACACAGAATGAAACATGCTCAACATATCTGTGCAGCCTGTCCTGGTTGACGCGCCTGCGTTAGGTGGGAGGGGCAGCACAGGAAACAGAGCACATTGGAAACTCGTAGGTAGGCTAGTCATTTTACGGAGACCCGTACCTTATAGCGAGGATATGTAAACGGATGCATACGAATCTGCCTCTCTCTCTCTCCTGTAGCAGATACTTTGAATTCCTATTTTGACGTGTTTTCCAGATGATATTATAGCACTGGCACATTTCAAGAGCTGTTGACCAGTTTCCCACCTCTTCAGAGAGGGATTGCGATGCCCTCTGATTTCATATCTCTTCTGAGTGCGGACCTCGACCTTAATTCGCCCAAGTCCCTCTACTCTAAAGGTAAAGTTAGCTTTACACCATTGTTCGGGTTTCTGTTTTATCACGAACTCAGTGAAGGTATGCCTGCTAAGTTTAGTAAATAGTTTACGGTGTGTGCGTTCATTCAGGCATGTGTGTGTGTGCGTGCGTGCGTGCGTTGTTTGTTTTCTTTTCCTACCACACGTAAACTTGACTAAACGTTAGCTAGCTTGTCAAGATCATTAGCAAGCCTCACTATGTCACGCAGTTACTGTCTGATATCTCTTTTCTTGGGCAGGCTTTTCTTAACGTGCTATGTCAATGTCCTGTGAATATCTTGTCGTTTCACATATGTGAGTGATGTTTGCATACAGTCTCAGGTGACTTAACGTTAGCTGTTAACTTGACTAGCTAGCGTCTCAGTAAACTTAATACTTGAGGGGGCGGGTCAATCCTCCCTGTTAATGTAGTTAAACGTTAGGCTAAACTGACTTGGATAAACTCTTACTCTTAAGAAACTGACAAAGACACTGGTGATGTTGAACACGTTAATAAAACGCACAGGTTGTATTTGGTCCACTCCACTAATATGACCTCTCTCTCGGGATTTCAGCATCTGCTGTTTCTTCCTCACATATTCTGAGGATATCAGTAGTAGCGTGTTCATCAGAGGTATCTGGCTAGCGTAATGGCTAATTTAGAGTTTTAGAGTTTAGAGTTTCAAAGTTTCACATTACATTTTCAGCACGCCTGTGTGGATACTTTAGATCTGTTGTGCGTTACCTAAGGCATTTCTGCTTCTTCATTGACCAGTCTCTATATTCATCTTCACAAAATAGAATGTTCGCAGTACGCTTGATCAATTTTAGATAGAATGTTACCATTTGGCTGTGGGTCGCGAGTTGCCACGTTGAGTTTTTTAAACGATTTGCCGCCGCTCATAGTAAGTAAGATGGCCTCTTTTTGGATATGTTATAGTGGTCTAATAACGGATGGCTGTCTGACACGAGACTTTTCGAAAGATAGTTTTGAAAACGTTTCTCAGAATACCATTTTTAGAAAATAAGGCTAGAAATTCTTATGTCTAACTGAACATATCTATTTACTTTGTCGTGTTGCAGGCTATGTTAGCTAACTGCTTTAAATGCCTAAAATAGCTGTCAAGTGCATGATCACATCAGTGAATTGTATTCACTATTGTGTTGTCTTTAAACCAAGTAGCCTAGTTTTTCACAATCTTTTTGTTGGAAGCATACAACCTTTTGTTTCATTGATTGTGCAATCTTCTTCCTAAGTGGTTGCCCATTTTCAAAGGTTAATAGGCCTATTGTCAAAACTATAAACTAAAACTTTAACAAGAATACCAGCTCTGCATTCAGTTTGATGCATTTCACTGTCATGATGTAGCCATATCCTTGAAGTCAAGTTGACATTGATCCCACCAAAGCACATTTTTGCTCTAGAGGACATTGCCAATAAAAACAAGCGTGGCTTACATTTCAACTATATACTACATCTTCTTGCTCTCACCTCACCTAATCTGTAATGACTCAGAGGGGGTCAGCAATTTATGTGTGTATGGGTTTCGCCTCACTTCCAAACCAGTGTCACCTGGTGAAATTGGTTTTGGATAAAGGTAAAGAAGCCATTAAAGAAATGTATTCCTTAAACCATTGAATGCTGAATGACAAATGATCCCTAATCTGGTGATTAAAAAACTGAATGTAAATAAAAGTTTTGATTACATTGGATTTAAGCTTTTGTTACATTTAAGTGATTGAACAAGGCTGACCACATTTAGATCTATGAAAGAAAGAGGTAATCACAAAATGACCTTGTGGCGGAATGGCATTCTTTCAGACATTCTTTATGATTGTTTACCAAAGCCCTAGGACAGTGTTTTGGTTTCAGTGGATCAAACTGACCTGTTTAGCTAACAGAAATGTACATTACCTATTGTGTGCACCTCAACAATAACAGAATGAAGGCAATGATTGCCTCAAACATTCCCTCTTGACTAGTTATGACTCATGTTCAATATTTATGCCTTCTCCTGCTGTTTGAAGATAGATAGATAGATAGATAGATAGATAGATACATTTTCCTGGAGGAAAATTAGGCATCCATTAGCTTATGATAGTCATACACATAATATACAGAATAAGAAAAACACTGTAAGTAAATACAATGGTCTATCCACCAGACTTCAGATTCCAGGCAAGCACTCTCCCTTGGTGTATTTTCAATTTCCTGTGTGTTTCTATCTCTTCGTATTGCTTGTAAAAAAACTGCTGATTTCCCTGGGTACTTCCTCTGGCATAGTTCTAAGCTCATAATGACAGACAAAATAAGAGACAAAACTGTTCTCAGATTTTATTTCTTTAATTTTGATTTTGTCACGACTGTCTTGTGTCGAATGTAAACTGGCAATGCTAAAACTTGTCTTATCATAGTTGATTGGCTTATGACTCATCCACCTACAGCAATTTGGCACTTTTGATGTAGGTTTTTACTTCTTTTTTTTAGCCAAAAAGTAATCCTGTTTTGGGGCATTATAAAATAAGTATCCAGGCTAAATACCTAGGTACAGCTGGCATTACATAAGGACTAAGCCTGTAGGTAATCCTGGGTAAAGGTTCACTGATGGCTGCTGCAGTTGTTGTTATTGAAGTATTTTGAGCATGACTGAGGTGCAGACAGCAAACCTTGCCTTGGGTGGCTTTCAATGTTTTCTTGTACAGGCCTCTGTCTCTCATTGGCCATTGATATGCTATTAACTGATCAGGAGGTTTACTGTTTATGGTCTGGCGCTATATAGTGTTTTGATGTTTTTCTAGTGCCATTTTGGTTTTTAAGTAATTTGTTTTAAATGTGTTGATAAGAAAAACATTTCTCACGAGTCCCTGTCGGGGACTGTCTGCCAGCTGGACTATGTAGTGAAAACCACTTGTGTAAAGCTTATTCAGTTCCCTCACTCGTGTAGGCTACCTCTCCTTCACTCAGTTTTTGTTGTAACTGATTGTTCTTTTCGAGGGAGATATTAAGCTCCTTGTTGCAATTCAGCAGTTGTCCTAGATCAGTGAAAGTGTTTCCTTTGACACTCTGTTTGATATGTTTTTGCCTGTTTTCAGTTTCTTTATTAATCTTTTCACCTGCATTTCTGTTAAGATCTGCCCATGAGAAAAAGCATGGATGACCAGATGTTGTCCACCTTGCACAGTTAAGTTAGTTCCTTAAATGCATCTGTTTTTCTCCTGTTCTTGGTTGACGCAGAGGGGGGGACAGTGAGAGGGAATGCTGAAAAGCTGCCCAGGTCTACGGGCACACAAACGTGCTCTCTGTTCCCCAGTGTGGAGGTGCCCTGAGTAAATGCCACAGGCATAGCGGTTTTGCCACGATGGCAGAATGGCACAGAGGTGTGTGTGTTTGCCTGTGTGAAGTGCATGCATGCATTTGGAAAGGGTTGAAGAATGTTCTCACTGGTATTGTGACGACTGATAGTATAAGTGTGAATAAATATCGAAAGCTGGTTTCACATCAGACTTTATTAATGTGCGCAGAGATGGCCTGGACATGTTTTGCTTCTTTTTTTCTGAGTAGCTTAAGTGTTTATTGAAAACACTCTGTATTGAAGTGTGCTGGATTCTTGGATTGCCAACTACAACATAATAGTTTAGCTTGACACATTGAACCCAAAGGAATGTTCAGGCTATTGTGAATGGGAAGGAATGATCCACATCGATCCTGGGTTTGAAGCTTCAGTTTGTTGGCGTTATGTTTTTACAGGGCAAAGCATTGGAAATCCATTGTTGGGAAGTGGTTGAGGCACGTTTTTGAGGCAGCAAGGGATTTATTTGTTTTCATCTTTTTATTTTCCACCATGCAATTTTGCCCTAGGAAAAGGCCTTGCTTGAGTGGCTAACTGTTTTACATAATCATAATCCAAAGGAGTTGTGCAAAGCCTCAGGAAATCTTTATCCAACTTTTGTAATGAGAACAGAGTGAGAGGTTGAGAGAAGGCTTTAGGATCGGCTTCTCATGTGTGCCAAACTTCTCCACCATGAGGTTTGCCTCATTGCAGAATGTTTGTCATGTGTGTGTCTGTCTATGTGTCACGTCCTCTGTGTTGGTTATCTGTTGTGTGTTGGGTGCCCCTGGCCACAGGCAGCATGCTAATGAGGGAGCCGGCTCACGTGACCGCTGCATGGAAACAGAGCTGTGTGGAGACGTAGCTGAACATACGGTTGAGCATTCCCCAAGGATGGCAAGACGCCTTGGAGTTGAGACTCATAAGTGTATTTTTAGCTGTAATTCACATGGTGGGCAGTGTGTGTATATATTTGAGGTGTGTGTGTGTTTGTGTTTGTTAGTTACCACATAAGACATCCTTGGGAAAGGATGCTAAGCATTGTTGAGGTTGTAGGCTGATATATTTCTACCCAAACTCAGGCAAGACTATGTTTATAATGCACAAGATAATAAAAGTGGCACATATTCGGGGCGTAAAATGAAAAAAGTTTAGTTATTTTAGCCCACTCTTCAACCTGATGTCCTCCCTCTTAACATCAGTGCCAGTGCGAATGCACACTATTCAACCCAGTTTCTTGTATTTTTTACTGTTCATTGCTACTGTGTAACTGGTTCTCCCTCTTATCAAAGCACCTGTCCTCCTCCCTGACATCTCTCCTTGCAGAGACCTCAGGGGGATTTTCATTATCTAGCCGATGCAAACTGATGAGCTCCTCTCCTCTGATATTGAGCTCAGTACAACATGATGCTTTGAGCTCGACATCTATCTAAATAATTTTTAGAATAAGCATAAAAAAGATCTACATGCGAAGGAAATGTGTTTTGATCTGTGCACTCATAACATGCAGAGCATAACTTCACCCACCCACTCACTCACTCACTCACTCACTCACTCAGACACACACACACTTCCAATCTTCTTCACTTGGATTAGCTATGATTTAGAAAGATTGAAAAGAAATTAGCTTCTCCAATTGACTATTTCGATGGCATATGAAAATTCTGGTAACACATTTTTAATTGAGCAAAATAGACAGTAGCCTAAATACTTTAAAAAAAAAAAAAAAAAGTAGAGTCCTATCTTATTATGGATATACATTCCCAGAGCCAGGACTTTCAATGCGAGATGGTCTGTACTGAGGTTTGCAAGATTTGATTGTTAACCAATCAGAAGCTCAAAGGCGGGATTAGGACACCAGCATGTCAGTCAAATTTGAGAATGGCAACAGTGATCTGTCAAGAGCAAGTGGAGGCAGAGGCAGGGGTAGAACTATTAGCAGGTGTTGCTTACAATGGTTTTAAAGGTGGCATGATGGCATTATAACAAAATAACAATGAGTTTTGAAATTATGGGTTTAAATGGGTTAGTGGAAAATTGCATGCCCTGTTAATTGATTAGATGAAGTAAAGTTTGATAGTCATCATCTGTGTCTTAACTTCTCTTGTAGTGATCGATACAAAGGTCCCTCGCAGTTATCAGTTGCCAAAAAGATATGCTATCTTATTATGTGGCCAATTATCTAATTACCATGTGCATTATTCTTAAAGGATGGTGATGTCTCAATAACTAACTCCCTATCAGGTAGTACAATAAATGAAATTTGTTAAAAATTGTTTAAACATCTTACACTTAGAAGATGTCGGTTAGTTGATAATTAGTGGATTGTTTTCATAAAACGATTTTGAATTCCTCAGGAGATCTAGAGCTTATGCATGTTTTTTTTAAATTAATTTTTTTACTGCAGACACATTTTGAACGTTTATGCATGCTGCAGAAAGTTCTGTAACATTATTTGTATGTCATATTATCCACTTGCTATTCAGAATTCCTCTGTCAGGAAAAAATAATAGATCACTATTTGCTCAATCAATGTGTTAAGAGGTATGGTCCACATGCAACAACATAGCTATATTTATCCTCTTCAAGATGCCTTGAAAGTCAAATATCCTTTTGAATTACCGAAGTTGCAAGCAGCTTACTTCATGCAAAATATTATTGTGAAATTACATTTTCTTTCCCTGTGTTCATTTCGATCCGAATGTCAAACAGAAAGGACATTTTTTTCAGCCTTGTGTTGTATCTTTCAATACCTATGTTTGAGATCTAAGTAGGGTTATTGTCGGTCTACTTAAGACATATGCTGCTTGTTTCCCCTGCGCTTACCCTGTCTTAAGCTTTTCACTGTTTAAACACCTTTGTACTGTGGCATTCCCATCAAACGCCAGTCTTGACTTCAGCGGTCTGTTCAAGCTGTATATAGTTATGAATAGACCTAGCTGTTTTTGCTATTAAGTCCATGCACCAGCTTTTTCAGTGACCTACAGACTCTCACCTCCTATTGCTGGGCTCCCTGGAGGGGGTTTAAGTTTACTGATCCCTGATCCAGTGAAGGTGAATGGTCCTAGGAATGCCCAGATGGACCTTTTGAAGTGTGACGGTGATCTTTGTTATCTCAGCGGCCTGGTCATGGGATTGTCCTCTCTACTGGATTCAACCAGCCAGTGAGTGCTTTATCTCTGCCCGTGGAGGACTCTTGTACCTGAAAACGGGAGTAATTTTTTAAAATGGTTGAGACGAATGGTTGACCATGGCTCTACCAGCAAACCCAGCTGTCGTTTAAAATGGTGATAGCAATTCCATTATCAATCATGAATCCAGTCCATTGTTACCCTTTGGAAAATGATAGTCCATTACAGCCCCTTCAGGTAGTCTTTTGCGTCTTCCTCATATGTTCTGATGCACTACACTCTTACTGTTAAGCTGAATGCTAAGGAGGAGATATGCAGACATGAGTCTTTCTTGTTATAGGCCTTTTTGTCTTACACTGCTGCAGTCTCTGTCTATGCAAACAGTTATGAGTGGAATAGACACAATGTGCACTGACTTGTTTGAGTGATGAAACATGATGTAGGCATCTAGCAACCTCCCACCTCTGATGTCACCATTTCACAGCCAGTTGCATGTTGGAGCTGTGCTGCTGACGGGCCTCATATTCCTTGTGGTGCCCGACTCTGAGAGAAAGGCCCCTAACCACAGGAGTAAGCACCCTCCACCTGTGTCTTAATGTTATACTGCAGAAAGTCACAAGTGGTTAATGGTTAACGCTAATTAAGCCACAGTTAAAAAAGGCATCAGCCTTGAGTCAAAATATGACCCCTTCCAATGTTTGCTGTGCACACCCCTGAGTCTGTTCAACCACCAGCAACACAATGCATGAGTGGTTTCCCACCAGTGCCACCAGCAACAGTCTCAAGGTAACATCAACACACACATCTCACCTTGAGAAGGGGTGTGTGTGTGTGTGTGTGGGGGGGGGGGGGTCTATATCCTGTTGAAAGTTTTACCTGGCTGTACTTTACATGTGCATGTATTTTATTTATCTCAGTTTGATAGTTTCCTAGCTTTTTATGAATGATCAAGAAAGTTATCTGGTCTGATAAGATGGCTGTCTTCATACCCTAGCCTAATATAGTAATGGGATGCGTTGCCCCCATTCCAATGGAGTTATTTGCAGTTTACAGTATGAGAAATTGTCATGGAACTTGTTTTGGTCAATATATTTGTCATCACTTGCTGACAAGTTTAAAAATAACTGATGCCTCTGTCTTCTTAAACAGCTGTTTACTCAACATGCTCCTGTTGATCACAGGAGAGTTGCCTCCTGTCAGGGGAAAATGGTCAATCTCTCTCACTTAAATTGCAGAGTGTAGGAGTTCTGCGCAGTGCCAGTCCATTTTCTTTGCCTAAATCTACTGACACTGTGTATAACAGGAAGTTGCCAAGAGTGCTATCTGATAACATGAAATCCAAAACTAAGCTACAGGTATCTCAGACCATTACCATAATCGATATCAAGCTAGGAACATCTAATGCATGTCCACTAGTAGATGCATTAAAGAAGCTCTTGACTGTAGCATTGGCTGGTTAGACTTGTAGGTCATATTGGTAGTCTGGTGGACATGGTTGAAAATAATAACAATAAAAATAGTGTATTTGTCTGTAATGTACACATTATGTCAAGCTGGTATGATCTAAAACTACCATGTTGTGTTGTGCATATCTACTGGGAGTATGCATACATGCTGTAAGTGACTCCCAACTTAATTTGAAATTGGCAAGCATGTTTCTCCCAGTGGTAGAACTGAAGTTTTCTGTTCTCATACAATTGTTAGGAATGTGACTACGTACAGTAAGCCTGGCTTTACTGGAATATTTAATCCCAGAGTCAACACTAACGTTTCATGGTACTGCAAAACAAACTCTTTAGCCTGTTTGAGGTCATGGTTTGCATATGATACAGTAAATATTTAATAAATCATATCATAGAGCATGGATTAAAGAAAAGATAGAATTTTAGTTACGTGGCTATACTGTATCTTCTATGGTCAAGACTAGTAGGCCCACTTCTTTACCTGAGCTGGAGTTGCCTTACTCTCTGGGCTCTGTTAGCATAATGTATTGTGTAATGTATATATGTCTTTTTGTCTAATTCACAGGCACTAACATTCAGGCACTAATTGTCATGTTGCTCTCACCCTTTCAGGCCACTGGTTGGTAACACTCTCATGATAAAAATAAAGATGACTTGTGAGCTCTGCTGAGCCCAAACTTCCATTTTAGACCTGAGTGAAACATGGGTTTTAAGGTTACCAAAGAAATATGAATGTGCTAAATCAAAGTGGTGGTATGGTATTTTTTTTCCCTCGGGGCCAAATGAGGAGAGCGGGTAGGATGTCCAGATCAGCTTACAGACATCAACAGTTATGTTTGGCCCACCTATTGTTCTCCTCACAGTTCTGCCATCTGCAGTGTCATAGCACTGGAGCCTTTTTATTCAAACCTCTGATGGGTTTGTGAAAGGTAGCACTTTGAAACGATAGTAGCCTATGTCTTCTCCCAGGGAAAGAGAGAGAAAGATAAAGGAACAGAGAGAAAGGGAGAAAAAAAGAGATGGGTGGAGGGAGACATTTTGCACACCTCAGAGCAGTTGTGCAATCTCCATTTAATATGTTTTATATTCCTTTGTCCTGACTCACCTGTGACTTGGCTGTGGGGGTGGACAGAGATGGCGTTATTGTGGTTGTGGCGCCTCATCCGGATTCCCTGTGGACTCGTAATGCCCCAGATTCCCCTCTTTAGAACTTATGTGTTTTTATATGACGCTGCTCTGACCCTGGGATTTTTTAAAATTTGTTTTTAAGTTTCATAATGGCTGCTTGCGACCCAACTCAAAAACGGACACAGGCTGTATACTAGGTTTACGAGTGGAGAATGTGCCAAGCGGCTTGATGTAGAAAAGTCTTTCATCTCTGTAGTGTGCCTAAACAGTTTTGTAGAATGCCCATTGCCAGTTTTACAAATGAACCACACCTCAGGTCAGGTCACTCGAGTTTACCTGAAGTGGGCCAGGCTGAAGTGTAATTAGTCAGCGTGCTGGGAGGCAATACATACAAATGAGCATGATGAAACCTGTTAGCTGCCGGAGGAGATATAAAGACTTAAGATATATATCTTCATGAAGAGGAGCCAGTGTGCAGTGCTCCGTATTTTCAGTTTATAAATCCCTCTTGATAACGACAGCTGAGGAAACAGACAGTCTCGCTCCGATTGGCTCTACTCTCATCATGGCAACATTGGCCAACCTTTGCTGTGAAATGACCCATGTAAATTCACATACACTCAGTGTTGGGGGTAACGCGTTACTGTAATTTCGTTACTTTATTGGGTAAAGAAGTAAGGTAACGCATTACAATTCAAATTTCAGTCATTTGATACAGTTACTGAATAAATGTAACGTCCATTCCTGTGTTACTCTTGATGTCTCTAATATATTGACTTATTGTTTCCATAGCAGCATGCAGTGATTGCTTATTGAAAATATTGATTAGCCTAGACACATTATTTCATTGTAGAGAAATGCTCAAGACTCAAGACCTCAAATGTTTTCTAAACAACAATAAAAGAAAGGATGCAGCAGGCAGCAAATGTAGAAGAGTCATTTCCAGTGGAAGAAAAAAATGCTGAATGAAGCCCAAAGCTTTACTGATGTTAAAACACACACACATAACGATTAAATAAAAATAAACAAAAGGTACATTTAGCAATGACGGTGACAAAATGAATATAGGCGTGAAACTAGGCTACTTTTACTGTAGCTGACCAGTGCCAAATCTGAAATTGCGAATATTAACAATGTAGCCTAACTCTTTGAATGTTGCACCCTGGTTAGAGACCAACTCGAAAGTAAAAGTAACGATAACGAGTAACACGTTACTTTCCAAAATGACTAACTTCATTACAATTTAAAAAAAGTAACAAATAACTTGTAACACATTATTTTTTTGAGTACGACCCCAACACTGCATACACTTCACATGCAGGAGACATGCTGTTGTTTTTCTGGTCACTGGTGGCGATGACTCTGAGGGGCTGACCACAAGCCAGGCACCACAGGCCTTCTTATGAGTGTGCGCGCTCCCTCTCTGGTTGTTTCTAATTAATCAGCAGACACTCTAAAGCCTTAATTAGATTGCGTGCCAAATCCTCTTACATGATTACTATGCTGAAGGTGTGGTCTTAGTCTGGCTGAGTATGGAGGCTGAAGGGCAAATCAAGTTCTGCTGCTGCCCCCGGTGAGATGGCTCTTAAACCTGACGCCATTAAACCTATCGTGGCCATTTTAATGTCTTTGGTCACAGGGACCCCTGATGGCTCTGCTTTTCACTGTTTTACTGTTTCTGTGATTGTGTAACCAGCAGCTTGTCTACAAAATTGATATCAGTGGAGTGGAGAAATATCAAACACGGTCGCAATACAGTGCCGTTTTCTTTTCTTTTCTCAATGGTCTTATCAATCAACAAACGCACTAATCGATCAACTCCAAAAAATAATCTTTAAGACTTATAGCCTAAATGTGTTCTTTTCAGATACTATAGATTGTTTTAAATAGTCATTGGAGATCTATGGATAGCTTTTAGAATGTATCCCCTGCTGTCTAAAGGTGATGTTTGATCGTCTATTTCATGGGCTGATGAGTAAATGGTTTGGAGTCTTTAATAGTTGCCCTCTGCAAACAAAGCGGTTACTGATACAGCGACCACCTCAAACGAGTGGCCATCAATCATTCACCCAGAAAAAGGGTCCATTAGCTCTCCCTTCCATTTTGTTAGACCAAATAAAGTCTCTTTTATGTTGTTTTTACGTAAAATCGACTTCTTTTCGTTTGTATTTCTCTCTGGGCACCTGATGGCTGTAGAAGAACAGTAAAAAGCATGTGTATTTGTTGAGTGATTCTCAGTGATGTCATGTGGCCGGTTTGTTTTAGGCTGGCTGTTATGAAAGCAACCCCTCTTTTGCCACCACATGGTTTTGCTGCCAGCAGAAGAGGTCCTTGTGAGGGTTCGTACACAAGCTCCTTGTGGAAGGCAGCTCGTCCACCTACCAGCAAAGGAACCAAGCCTTGCAGTCACATGTGCATCCTTCCCAAAGGGAATGGGGATGTGGCATCTCCCCATAGCCTGTGTGTGTGTGTGTGTGTGTGTGCGTCTGTCGCTGCGTGGGTGTGTGTATGCACAGAGGTTTGGCTTGTGTAAATAGCTGGAATTCCACAGCGCTCTGAGGTCTTGCTTTCATCTGAGCCTAGTGTCTGTTCCTCCTCCTGCTGGTGGAAGCCGCTGGTAAACAGAGTGCAGACAAGCGCTTCCCTGTGCAGACAGACATTGTTGATCTTCTCCATCCCACAGCCTCCAGCAAGTCCCCTCGCTTAGTGCACGCACCATCATGTGATCTAAAAGCAGAGGCAGATTAAAGGTTCACTGCTTCGATGTTCACAACAACCCCACATCCCTTCCTGTCAGGATCACATTCCAAGTTTAGGTGTTGTGTGTCAGCCATGCGGCCAGGCCAGCATGGGTTCAGTAGTAAACTTAGCGTATTGACTGACGTGAATGTTTTCACCAGTCAGGCAGTGGTAATCTAATTACAAGAGTGGTTTTAGGTCACGGTATTATTAGGTGACGTGGAGGAGGTGATTGCATTGATGGCTGAACTCTGTGACATGCAACACAGGTTACCTCTACCATGTTTCCACTAGGCTTAATCGTGCTGTGGCAGAGCCACACGCAATCAGAGCAGTGTCCGTATTGCTACAGCCAGGCAGTAGGAGCACCTGGTGATATAAGTTAGCTTTGGGGGAATCCACTTGATTGCGCTAAGCACATCACACACAGTATGACTAAAGCTGACTCCTGGAGAAGTGGCATTTATAGGAATTTTGTCTGGCTATCACCTGTTTTTGGTTATTTTGTGTTTGGGGGGATTATGACTACCGGTACTTTGTTTCATATCATGTCACTGGAAGTATTACATCACTTCCAAAGCTTTTGCATCACTTCGAAAGAAAATGGCTTGTGCAATTCAGTCTCAGAACCTGAGAGCCTGTTGCCCTGCCAGCATAGGCCCATCAGAATGAAGAAAGTCGCTAATGTGCCTCAACATGAGTTGTAATGATCTTCAACATAAAAGCCTAAGTCACACTAGAGCATTTCTGAAGACCCACCACAGGATTGGATTCCTGTCATACATCCTAAATCGTCCCGTGGCTACCATAATCACTCACTGCTTCCTAGCCTGGTCCCCACTGCATGGAATAGATTACTCATAATAGGAAGCACATGGTGGCGCCCAGAATGGAGTAAACATCCGCCCTGTTGCCCACTGGTCTTGTATTGATATCTCTCTCTCTCTTTCTTACTTTCTTTCTTTCTCTCTCTATCTCTCTCTCTCTCCCTCTTTCAAACCTAGTCATACATTTTTGTCTGTTCACAGATTTATTTCAAGGTTGTTCTATTGTTTGCCCAAGACCGAGTGACGCTAGCCTAATAATAACATATGGCACGGCCGTGCCAACTGGCCCCCATGAGACCACGTTACGATGTGAGATGTTCATAAAGGACGACTCCTGTGCCCAGCGTTCCTCTGGATATCTCTTTCAAAAAGATGTCATTACTAATTTGTCATCAGCAGGAAAGCTGTTTTAGTACATTATTTCAACAGTCCAGATTACAATAGGCAAACCACCACATTTCTTCAGAGCGCATGATGGATTTACACGCTAGAGCAACAGGCATACTTCCTGTTTGAAAGGCTGATGCATTGGCGCATTAATTTGTGCCATGTAAATCACTTCCAAGGAAGTAGAGATTCCATTTTCGACACTTCTATACCCTGAACATTCGACATTGTGCTCAAAGTTGTCAATGCAGCTTCCCCTGAAACATGACTCATTCAGTTAAAGCAACAGTTTGGAATTTGGGTCTTAAAGTAGTTGGACTACATAAGGCATGCAAAAACCTTGAGCAAACTTACAACACCCGAGTTGGGATTTATAAAAACTTCTCCGAGTTGGGATTTATAAAAAGTTTGCTAGCATACTAACTTTTTATATATAATAATACAGTGTCTTGTTGTAGCTGATTTATTGTGCATTTCCAGTTTGCAGGCAACCAACACCAAACTTGATTTTTAGGCCATCTAGCCTGGCCATCCATGATCATGAAGTCCAAACATGAACATGAGCCTACACTGGGCATTGGAGTAGGTGGGCTGTTTACTGTATGTAAGTGTGGCCTCTGTGAAGACAGGCCTCTCCAGACAAGTCTTCTCACATTTGCAGGGCTAAAGAGTCCATTCTTCTCAGCTTCTGGCAGAGCCCACGGCCTGGCTGTTACATATGACTCTCTGTTTTCTTTTTAGTAATAATTGCTATGAGTAATGATGGCTGAGGCGGAGGAAGGAGCAAAGGGGCACTACAGTTAGGTGTTTGTGTGCTTTTTCTCTCAAGCTGTTTGTTAAATCTTTGCTCCTTGCTGTGTGATGGCTGACCGGAGAATAGATCTCCGCAGGCAGCCATTTAATTCCACGCCCTATCTCTTCATTAAACATTTAGCAACACTGGGATTGGCAGGTGGGCAGAGCTCTCAGGTGACGCAGGCAGATCGCCTTCTCCTCCTCCTCCTCCTCCTCCTCCTCCTCCTTCTCCTCGCATCCGAGTCGAGAGCCGGAGCGAATTGTCAGGTGGAACCGCACACAGCTGTGTTGTGGCAAACCTGAGACACACCTAAGCAGGCACTTCACCACTCACTGCCTGACTGAATGGCCTCAGGATTGGCTGGAGCCAGTGAAGTGTCCTCCACAGTGTCAGTTTTAGAAAGTAAAAGTCCTGCTATTCCTTCTGCCTGTGCCCTGTCACAGGGGATATCACTAAGTAGCCAATCCACCTGGCTGAAGAATTGTGTTGATTTGGAACAGCTGGTTTAGTGAAGGGTTGGAATTTATACTGTATGTGGTCTAACTTTTACTTTCTGAGGCTGGGATGTCCAGCTCTGCCAGCCTCAGTGATCGAGCCTAAACCTCCAGATCATTAAGCTGTGGTCATGCTGAAACTGTGCCAGCAGTGTTGGGGGTGGGGTAGAGGTGGGGGCGGGGTTGTTGCAGCTATATGTGATGCCATTATCTGAACACGTTCCACATCACTGATAGGCACGCTGCTTTTCATCGAGTGAACACTGCTCAGTCGTCTCACCCCGGTAGCATCCGGTAGCAGCGTCACCCATGGCTGGCCATGATGTCATAGCCCAGCATGGACCATGCTCAGGCCTGTATTTGTTCAGCCATGTGACTGGCAGAGCGATGAGGGTACTGTAGAAGACGAACGTGGCTCAAGAGGAGTGCGTGCACAGCCGTGAGCTCACTCAGACAAGACGAGTCGCAGGTGGGCACCTGTGTGGCATGATGGCTGAGCCATCTGGATGTCGCTACGTGAATTAGGATGCCAGCAGCACTAATGTGCCACCCACACACCCCAGGGTTTCTGGGAACAGTAGGATAAAGGTGTCTAGGGACAGATCTATCAGGCAGTTTACAGAACTGATTGTTTCAAATCAGTTATAGTCTTTCAGCTAAAAGAAAAACTGCATTGAGCACATAGGTGGTAAAATGTAAAATCAGGTTTCTCAGCCAAGTATACTTGCGTATACAAAGAATTTGGTCTGCATTTATTCCATCCATGAATTAGTGAACACACAGAGCACACAAGCCCGAAGCCCTAACCAGTAGGCCACGACTGCCCCCCAGTCGTGTTTTAAATTAGCTTAAATGGCAAAAGAGCAGGCTGAGTCAGGGTAAACAAGCTTATGCGGTTATTGATTTACAGTAGAAAAAAATACTCTTTCTCTGCCAGTGGCCAATTATGTACCCTACTCCTTATGATGAACGCACCAAGTGCAATGTTTGAAAGGTGTTTCCCATTAACCCCTAAGGAACTTGTCTAATTCCTTGGGGGACCAAACTACTCCATATTTCTAACATGACCTATATAACATCCTTGTAATGTGTGCAGGCCATAGTTGAGTAGAGCATCCAACCTGTTTGATAAAAGCAGTGCTGTTGCAGAGCTGCTGTGTGAAATATGTTGGTGCTCTGGGCTATGATGGCTGGGCTTTGTCATTGCCAAGGTAAGTTCAGTGGTGTGAAAACACAAAAGCTCGGTGTGTAATTGAAGTCATCATAAATCTACACCGTGTCCATGGCCAGTGCGGGTGGCTCTTGATGCCTATTATGACGTGAAATAAAGTTATCGGCCTGCATAAGCGCAGCTGTTAGGCCTGAGGCTGTGACGGTGAGTGATGGATTTTTTATTCGCCCTCCTTTCGCACCTATCTGGCCTCTGCAGGGCAGTTCTTGTTACTCTGCAAGAACTTTCCACCGAGGTGTCACCCATTCCTCCAAGCTTTGTTGTGGGCCACGCGAGCCGGTAGCGAGTCCGTCCTCTTGGCCTGGAGCCACGCGCTGTGCCTTTGATGGCGAGTGACTGATACATTCCAATCAGCAGGGGAGGTCCGTGAGCATGCTCATTTTCAAGGGGATCAATATGTCAGCGTAGGCCCCCCTGTGTCGGTGGCTGTGGAGATGCATACTGCGTGACCAGCGAACAGGAGGCAATCAGTTTTGAGAGTCACTACTAACCGGGCACACTGGGCCGAGTGATGGTGCAGACCTTTGCATTAAGTATCAGATAGAACCTTGTCTTTTTAATCTCCTCTTTCTTTCTTTCTTTCTTTCTTTCTTTCTTTCTTTCTTTCTTTTTCTCTCTCTCTCTCTCTCTCTCTCTCTCTCTCTCTCTCTCTCTCTCTCTCTCTCTCTCTCTCTCTCTCTCTCTCTCTCTCTCTCTCTCTCTCTCTCTGGCTAATTAAAGCTCAGCAAACGCTCTGATGGACAGGGGGGGCCTTTTCTCCTGTGTTGCTATGGTGTTCTCGTCAGCTCCGATGTGGACTGAGTCGTAAACAAATCACAAGAGCTGTAAATGACTGTATGCCTCGGCCGACACTGCTGCCCCTCGAGAGCCCTTTTCGCCTGGCCGCACCATGGGAGACCCTGTCCAAGTCTTTGGTCAGTACTTCTCTACTGTGTCTTTCTTCCTTGCTGTGATGGACGGGGCTCTTCTACGCTATGCCCAGCTCAATCTGCGGCCAGTATGTGTTTATCTGTCTGTCTGTCTGTCTGTCTCTCTCTCAGACTCGGGATTGTTTATCTTTTTCTCTGTGTCTCCATTTCTGCCTGACAGGCTTCCCCATGACAATGGCACCAACCTGTTTAGCTAGTTAACAAAGGAGAAGGGCTCTGTTAACATAGCAAACAAGGAGCAGAGAGGGAGAGCGAGAGAGATGGGAGGGGTTTGAGGGATGGGGGTGGAGGGAGGGGGGGGCACACAGGCCCTCAGCCAAAAAACATTGCCACACCCCAGGTGTCAGGGCCAGTAAGAGCAGGCAGGAGGAATGTGTGTGAATGAATGGGAGAGTAAGTCCTGTCTTTCTCATGGTGAGTGCCTTTCTCTTTTTTCCTGATTCTCTTGGTTGTTTTCAACCAAGCTACAGACATCCCTTGTTTTTTTGAACGGTACACACACAGGAGACTCTCGGGGGGGCAGAGGACATACAATTCTGTGTGACTGTGTGGACTTGAGTGAAATGTTAGCTCAACACACGTGCTTAGGCTTCAGAAAGGAGAAGATCTTAGAGAAGAGTTAAAGTTCATTGCAATACAGGACATTGGTTATGATGTGGTTTATGATGATTTGGGATGGTGCATGTTGTTTCATTCATTTAATATTTGTGGGTAGGTTTCATGGCAAGCCAAAGTGAATTAGAGAGAAAAGAAAACAGAACATTGCAGGAATTCAATGCAAGATGTTTCCCCTGCGTGGCGAATGCGTCTCTATTGAAACTGTGAAGACCTAACCACATGGAAGTCTATGCAGCAACAATGTCAGTGTCAGGGGATCCAGGACCAGGTGAAAGCCAGATTGTGTTTTTGTTGACATAGAAAGGATGGTTGTTTTATCCCTCAAGTTAATTACATTGACTTTTTGTTTTTCTTTTCCCTTGGTGAAAGAGCAACTGTTTTTCGATGTGAAAAGCAAGCACTGTTTTCTGTTTGCGTAGGAGGAAACTATGCAGCAGAATAGGAATTTTCACTCTTTTAAAAACGAGTGGAAACTCTTTGAACAGGCCAGCCACTGATTCGAGACCGAGGCTCTGAGAGCAGAGTACATATTTTCTGTCTGTGTGGTTGGCAATCTGTTTACTGGAAGGGCCCTGCACAACCAAGCGTGTGTGTGTGTGCATGGGACGTTCGTGTGCACTCATGTTTGAAGAGTTAGCTTCTAAGCAACAGATCTGTGGTTGCTGATGCAGAAACAAGATGTGGACAATTGCTGGAAAGGCTTAAAACACTTTGTAGGTGACCAAACAAAAATCAAAAGAAAACAATGGCTTCAGGTGCCCTCTATTGCCACGGTGAGGAGGACTGTGTCTTTTTGCGGGTGGTGATTGAACAGAACTGGGAGACTATTCACATCAGGCATGTCATCCATGTGTCTTATTCAGTAACCTTAAACTAGTCAACAATGGGAGTATTAAGATTCATGGAATTAGATCAACTATGAAGCACTGAACTTCCATGGGTAGTGCTGGAAAGGTTAACCATGTTGGTGCTTATGCAATAGGCCTACTGTCATCTATACCTCTCAAAATATCCACATCATGTCGAAGGAAACCAAGGGGCTCCAAGGGCCTCAGAGAGGGCGTCTCAGTAGCCTGGGTGTTCCCATGCTGCCTTGCGCGCGATTTGATTCACGCTGCTAAGGCAGCCTGGAGACCATGGAGCAAATTTTCGCCTGAGATAGGGAACCAATCACAGAACGGGGAGAAAGCAAGACGATGATGAGCTATGCACAGACGCATTTGATAGACATCCGTGGCACCCAATAAACGGATCTGGGCATTTTTTTCAAATACGAGAAAATGAACGTTTGGTTCCCAGACCACGTCTCATTGAGAAGTGGTGGCGCTAGCCAGGCTAGCGTCTCAGCACAACCTGTTCTTATTCTTAAAACAGATTATAAATTCTGTTGAAAGATGTGCCAGAGGCTCTGCCTTGGCCTGCATGATGTTGATGGTTTGCATAGTTTTTCCTGTTCTTGTCTTCCTATGCTCTCAGAGCCTGGACAGAATGGGTGCCTTTTTACGATTGCTCTGTAGATTGAGGCCGCGCTCTTGTCGCTTCCAACAGGGCTGCAACATGCCTGTGCATGTGTGGCCACCAGAGAGTCAGAAACGGGTAGTCAGAGGGGGCTCAGAGGGCTACAGTGCCGTCTTGATTTGTGATGCCTTCCCTGTGAACTTGTATCAGATTTCAGGTTTAGTTCAGTTCAGTAAACTTTATAATCCCAAAGGGAAATTTATCTTGCAGACAGGTACAAAAGCCCTGGTTGCAAACTGATGCAGCATGATGATGCATGGATTCAGACTTTACAATACAAATATTAATAAGGGGTTTTCTGGTCAAACTCTAGTTATTGGTTAACCCAGGGTTTGTGCAATAAAAGTGTTTTTATTTGGATTACAAGTCTTAGCCATTTAGAGTTATTTGGCCTAATAATAATCTAAACTTTATACCCCCCACCACCACCGGATCCAGTGGGCCTCCCCTCCCCCACACTGAAGGTGTTGTTGGCCCCTACCCACTAACCTTGTCTGCTGCCAGAGTGTTTTCAAAGCTGTTCATCAGCATGCTAAACATGCCTGGAGGGCATTGTGCTCTTGTACCCGTAAATAGCCTGCCATTGGTGAGCAGAGGGGGCAGTAAACGCTGGCCCTGGGCACTCCACTTGGTGGTTGGTTGGGTGGGTGGGTGATGGCAACCCACTGGTAGATCATGGAGACGGCCACGCACTCGGAATGCAGCGCGAGGTGATATTTATCACTTGCGGCCATTTATAAACAGACAGAGCTCTTTCCAAAGCTACGGCCAAACAGAGGAATGGTCGGGGTCTGGTGGCTGGACACCCCTGGCCTAGACAGTCCCAAGGAGAGTTCTGTTCTGGTATGAGCTCATCCATTCATTCATAACTCTGGACAAAAACAGATTATCATAAATCCCTGGTACAACAATGGGCCAAAGGACAGAGCAGACATAATTTAAACATCGTCGGCTTTCTGGCACATATCACTTGAAACTTTCAAAATGAGATCAGCCATGGGACAGTTCGGAAAGTGGTGGTAGTGAAATAAACCTTAAACGGCTGCCTGTATTACCCCCTGAAAAAAGCAGAACCAGAAAGAAGAGTCATGAACAGTATACTGGCTTAGAGTAGTGCTAGCATTACAACACATAGGCCTAACAGCTTTAGAGTAGTGCTAGCATTACAACACATAGGCCTAACAGCTTTAGAGTAGTGCTATTGATGTCAATGGTGCATTTTGCCCATGTTCAGGGTGGAAAGTGAAAAAGATTCGCATAAGACAAGTCAAATTGGTGTTTTTAAAAAAGAAAAGATCATGGAGAATAAAGAAAAAAATATTAAATCTTTGTATATTCCCACAAGGTGTTTGGGTGCTCTGAAAATGAGAACCAAAATGATTTTTTAGACTTGTAAAGTCTGCTGTTCAGACCCTGAAGGAATTTATTTTCTGTTCATTGTTTTTTGTGAGAGTGTTTCTACTTATCTCAGTAAGGAAAATAAATCAAGAGCCTATGTTGAGTACAAATATGTCTTCTGAAGGCTTAAACAGAGCCCAGCCAAAAACTCCAATAAAATTTGTATCAACTTTGAGGGACAGCTATGGCCATGCAGGATTATCCAGACCAAACGTGACGATTTTGCTACATACTATTCCTATTTATGTACCAGCATGCAAAATTTGAGCCTCCTACATGGTTTAGTTCTTGCGCTGTGGGCTTGTGAACTTTGACAAAAAAAAGAGGCCGAACAAAATCGACACCCCCCTCCCCCTGTAAAACTGGCTGTATCTTGGAAAGTATTGATCTTACATAAGAGTAATTTTACAGTGTGTCTCCTGGGTAACATAGGTACACCTGGTAATTTTTTCAGAATTTTTTGAGACCTAAGTGCGTGGGCCCTGGTTGAATTGACGTGGAATGACCCAAAACAAAATAAATTCAGCGTTCATAAAGCAATCAATCAATGCAGACTTACATAGAGCGTAACACAGATTCTCTGCCTCGCAACAGGGGAGCTGCTCTCTTTCTAGCACTCAGGTATTATGGTTTCATGCGCGGTAGAGTTTGTGTACATTTTTGGAGATTTTGGCTGATAATAAGTAATTTTTATATAACTAAGTTTTTCACGTTTTCCGCTGACTTCATTTTCTGTACCCTGCTTGGACTACTTTTTCACAACCTCATAACACTGTGAACTAAACTTGCCGATGTCAGCAGACAATCCTCAGTTCACTAGAATCATGTCAGACACAAACTGACGCTGACACCCTGAATTGTGTAATATGTGTAGTAACAGTTTTGATCAGGAGTACAAGAGAAATCCTAATGTGCTGAAATAGTTCTGAGAAAATATTCTACAACAGGAAATGCATTTGGACTGACTTAAAATTCTCACATGCACTCCTTCTCCTTATCTCCTCTTTAGAATCAGTGTATGACCTACTCCCCAAAGAGCTGCAGCTACCACCCACCACTGAGCCGAACATCGGGGTGATGAGTCAGAAAAGTGGCGGAGAGGCCGGTCCTCCTCCCTCGGCGGCGTTTGCTTCAGGTAGGCTGTCTCCTCTGCCTCTGTCCGTCCACCCTGTGTCTCTACAGGGCCTCTCGAGCACCATGGTAACAGTGAGCAGTGCTGCGACTGGTTGTTCCTTCCTGTCAGCCTGATGGCCACGCTTCTTTAGGCTACCTGCAAGACATGGCCTAGGCCATGCCACACAGGCCTAGGCAGCATGCAATGCAAGTGTTGGCACTGGGGAACCTAGACTTACTTTATGAGCAGGCAGGGTTCATCTTGGATTGATATTGGGGGCTTAATGTGAGAGAAGATGACATTTAGAATTGCAGATATCACACACACACACACACACACACAAACAGGCCTGGAGTGCTGAAGACCGGAGTTACGAGGCCTAAGTTCCCTCTCTCCCTTTTTGGGCACTCGGGCAAACAGCAAATAAGCCACACCCTCTAGACCAACTTTTTTGGGAAGAAAGACATCTTCACATTTGTGTGTTGGCTATGTGTGTTCAATAATAATTGGTGTTTTTAGCCTCTCTGTTTTCCCCAGGAGAAACATGTGAAATGTCTGATGACAAAACAGCCTTCCTGACCTGACCTCTCTCAGGTCTATCTTTGTTTATATTTGGTGGATAGGACCTAGGAATTACCAAGCTATAGTTAGTGTGCCTTACCAAAGTCTGAACAAGCAGGCTTAATGGCTTAAGAGTGAATGCACTGTATATATACTAATATATACTAATAAATACAGTTATTTTCATAATTATCTACATGCACAAATTAATGCAATCCTATAAACTTAGTTTACTGTGTAAAAAACATAGGTTTTTTGCACATTTTAGAAGTTTTTTTAGAATTTTAGAAATTTTAGAGAATAAAGCTAAATCAATGCCATTGTAGCTGCATGCAATTTCAGAATAAGCTTAAAAGTCCTACTGTCTCGCCCCTGCTGGGTACACTGTGCCTTGCAGTTGGAGTCAAAGGAAACTACATTAGATTTTACATGTCAAATAATTACTTGAAAGGAGACATCTCTGCTCCATTTGAAAAATCAAGTCCATTTATCTTGGCTGCTGAAGTACTCCCCAAGTACAGTTTGTTTGGGGATAAAAACATAAACTTGAATCGTCTTGTATCTTAAAACTTCAAAACGAGACAAAGCATTGGCTACCCTTTCAATCCAGAAAGGGAAGTTAGAGCAACTTCCCCCAAATTTCAATTGGCTATCATGTTTCCAAATGTCTCACTAAACATGTTTAGGGAAATATTTGTTCCAGA
This sequence comes from Alosa sapidissima, assembly GCF_018492685.1. Taxonomy (NCBI): domain Eukaryota; kingdom Metazoa; phylum Chordata; class Actinopteri; order Clupeiformes; family Clupeidae; genus Alosa; species Alosa sapidissima. The sequence continues at coordinate 31,763,694 of NC_055970.1, forward strand.
CTGAAACCAATACTTTCCAGGTACAAAACCATCTCGGTACTGCTCACAATAATCATTGTTTGCCATCGAATCAGTGATGCCAAAAATGAGGAAAGGTGGACATCACTTCCTGTTCATGTGTTTGTGCTTTTTTTCAACCAATTAAGCATTTTGTTTACAGCTTAATCAAGCACTTGGTGTTGAATAACAAAAATGCAAGATGGTGGCGGAAAACAGCAGTCAGTTAGGCTACTTAAAATCTTTTTAAACTCTTCTTGACGGGCCAAGGAGGACTTTAAAGGCAAAAGGAAGATTTCTCCAGCACCAACCTTTCAGTTCAAAAATTTGTATTTGAACATTCAAAATGCGATTCACTTTAGTGTCTTTTACTCTGCCCCTTTATCATAGTACCCAGGTTTAGGGTGAGTTTGAATAAACCAGGAGTCTGTTGCCTTTGGACATCAGTACCTAACTGCAGCCAATGCATCCCTGTGACGAGGCAGGACTTGCTTGCTGTAGCTGGAGGAAGGTGAAGTATTTCTAAGCTTAAATGAATCTTAATTCGGGACTGTAGGTTTCACTGCAAATTGGCCTTACATCTTCTGGCTGTTTTCTCTTCTTTTTTAATTCAATATCCTATTTTAATATATATACATATATATTCAAAATGACTCAGATCCTTGAATCAAGGGCTTGTTTTATTCAGTGAGCCTTGTGGTGTGACAGCTGCTGTATAAAGTGGCTGTAAATGTTGTCTGCTCACTGAAGAGGGCAGTTTGTAAAGCAAACTCGCATCAGCACCCAGATTAGGTGTTGGGAAGGGGACTGGAGGCGAGAGTGGGCAAGTGAAGGGGCATCTTCCCCTCCTATCCCCCGTTTATTTTCTTTTTGTTGTTGTTACTCTCTCTGGAGTCACACCTATGAATTTAGCCTGTCGCTCAGGCTATTTACTCACACACTTGTTGTTGTTGTTGTTATTCCAGTCTTACGCTCGCCCACTTCTTTTTTTCCCTTTGTGCCCCTTCCCATAATGCCCTACACAGCCTACTGGTGTGTAAGGGGGAGCCCATACATGAAGCTGCTGCCTCAGTCACTGCCTCAGCGCTATGCTATGCTACCTATGCTAAGCATCAAAAAGACACAAAAGAAAAGAGAGAGTGTGAGAGAGAGACCATGCACTTGACATGTCGACCACCTCTACTTCTTGCCTGCTACTGAAAACTGCTATTCATAGCTTTGCCTGCCATGACACAGTCACTGCTAGAGTCCCTGTGTTGAACTGTAGCTTGACCCGGCTTCCCCCTTTCGAGCTCTCTTGACCTCACCCCCTTGCTACTAACACTCAGCCTTCAGAGCTTGCACTCCCCTCTTCTCTTCCCTGCCTGTCTTTGGGAAATGGCTAAAGTCAATAGTGCTACAGGGAAGGCTTTGGGGGTGACTTCATGTAAAATGTTTTAAATGGCTCCTAATTTATACCCCAATATGTTTTTTCAAAGAAGCTCCCTTTTTTGTTAAACTGTTGTTTTTTATGCCATTGTCTGTTATTTGTTTCCCTTGTTTGAATGTCTGTCTAAGTTGAGCCTGAATCATTGATGTATGACGTCAACTTTCTTCCTTGCCTTTCAGTTCATCCAGAGAGTTTTGAAAAATAGAAGGGGGTGGGTGTGGTGGGGGGGGGGTTGAGATAATAAGGGTTAATTAAACCGAGGTGTTGCATTTATAATGAATGATTATGACTCCTGTTCAGAAACCTGACCATGTTTTCATTTGGCGACATATCAGAGAGTTCAGAGAAAGCTAACTGCATGCGTGGCACACATGGCTGTCTTTTAAACCAGTGCTTGCAGAAAACCTTATTACACACTAGGCTTCAAGTAGCCTTGCATTCAAAGAGTGGTGTCCAAGCACTTACCAGGATATGTGCTTGTTTTTATTTGTGACTGCAAGGCTGTGTGAATACACATAATGTTGTACTTTTTTGTTTGGGATCTATGGATGTTTTTTTCCATTAATAAACCTAACTTGCATTTTAGCTGGGCTCCGCAGACATCCGAATGGGTTTTGTGAGAATGTGTCAGTAATGAAGACACTTAGTCCCAGGGGCACTTAACCCATCAAATCTCAACCAGGGTGCCACCTAGGTCGGTCTGTCTGTCTTTTAGACTTTTTTTACTATTGTTTTGTTTTGTTTTTCATGTATTTCAGATTGTGTCTGAATGCACTTTTAGTGTACCTCTTTTACTTTTTTTGTAGTGACAAATTCTGTTCGTCACAGTGTGGTTGTCGAGGGCAAGAGTGCAGCATTTTGGCTGCTACCATGGTCACATAGGTGGAGGCAAGGGCTTGTCGGTTGTATGAGTCATGGGAAATTTTTATTCTGACTCCTCTTCCAAAGGAGAATATTAAATAGCGTGATTCTGATGTCTGTAGAGGCCGATTGATTTTTCCTTGGTCTTGACTCTGTGAGATCTGTTTGGTGTTTTTGTCTCCTTGATACAGTCAAAGATCATATGACCAACCATCCCATTGCTTCCATCTGCTGGGACCTTCTAAGTACCTCAGACATTTGAATGTCTTCAGTACCTTGGAGAAACTGGGCTGTTCTTTTGCAGCTACTTTCAGTATGATAAGATAACGCTTTAAATACATTTTTACAAAGCAAACTTCAAATACGCACAATGTACTAAAATACTATGCTTGATCAACAGGTAGTAAGTATTTACTGGTAGTACATTTAATTTAGTAATTTGTTAGAATTCTTCCATGACAGCAAATGCTGTTAGAACTAGATCAACAAAATAATCAGTCTTTTGTTAACTGCATCTAGTTTGAATATTGAATACCAATGCATTTCATTATTTGCTGTCTTAATACAAAAACATTGCTCATGTTTCTGATTTAAGAAAGCTCTCAAATTTCGGCAATGTAAGTCAATATAAATAGTCCCTCTGTTAGAGGCGCCACACCTCCCTGTGCCCAGTTAGCATGGAGGAATCAGTTAAGCAAGAGATCGGTCAACATTAACGACCAAAGTGCCACATTTCTCAGGGTTATCAGATAAACAACACAGAGTCTATTTCAAAATACTATATATAATTTCTTAACATGTTAGTTGTCACCTACAGTATATGTCAGAGGTAGACCTACTGATGAGTGAGCATGATGATCAATTGAATTGAGGCTTCAGTTTCTGTTGGGGCAGCCTATTGGGGAGGCAAAGGTGACGTCCCTTTTTATTAAAGCATGTCGGCAGGCTGAACCAAAGGCTTCAGATGACATAACATGCCCGATCTTTAGTGTTGTATATCAAAACAAAAATTAAAACTCTGGTATGAAGTGTGTTCCACTAGGCATAATACTGTTATGATCCATACCTTTTTTATATATCCCGAAGTTGATCTTGTATTTCGTAGTTGAAGATGCCTATATGACACAATTGCTTTCTTTTCAGAATGACTTTTGCTAAAAATTAAGAATGTTAAATAAAGAATAGGAGGGTAACTCATGTAGAATGCATGATATTACACGGGAGGAGTTGTTATAATCATCTTAAAGTAGCTGCAAATCCATCACTGTGGTTCCAATCATTTGGTCTTAATGGTGTTTTATGCTGCACTTTTTTGCATGGTTTAACATTGTCTGGCATTTTACTCCTTAACATAAAGAAAATACATTCTTATGAAGTACTTTTGATAAATTCATTCATTTAACTAATGCTTGATTTTCCTCAGTCTAGAGTTATACCTGTTGCTTTAAAATCTTTTGATTTATTTAATATTGGTTAATGGTCTCTCTGCAATGTGTGAAAATGGAACTTACTTGTGTCGGTTATACTAAGGGTGAAAGGGGAACAAGCTAATTTATTGTCCACTTTTGATAACTCCAGTGTCATGAAATTTGCCTTGTTTTAAAGAGTAGTGTCCAACGTCAGTGGGTATGTGGGTTTCCGCAATCCACTTATGGACCGTTTGGCTTATATGCTCTTGTAGTTGAGGTTTAGTTGAGAGACATTTAGTTGATAATTCACTGCCCTCAATGAATTCACTGTGCCTTTAAGACGCATGTGTGTGCTAGAGTGTATGTTTGTACGAGTTTCTCATAGTCATGTTGGAATGTTTGAGCGATCCTTATGTTAGTCAGTTTCTATGTGAACATTTTATATTAACATATTCTTCTGTTGTCTATGTATTTGCTTTGTGTGGATCATGTCGCTCGACTCTGGAATTATTGTAATTGGCCAAATTTGGATTGCTTGCTTGTGAGGGAGCCTTTTCTGCTTTCTGTTTTATTTGTTTTAAAGCATCTTAAAGGTACAGGGTCTCTATAGTTGATGGGTTTCCAAATGTCCTCCTAGACGTGAAGAGATGTGGATACCAGCAAAGAGCTGCACTGTTTGAAAGCATTCTTTTGCATCAGACATTCTGAATTTCGGTGGTCAAATGTGTGGTGTTGCTTTCTTTTGTACGTTGCATCTTGTTTTTACCACTGTCTTGTGTCTGATGTCTGCTGAATATTTCAAGTTACAGTCGTGACCAAAAATATTGTCACCCGGAAACATTTTTACATTTTTAAAAAAAATAATATTTGGCACAGTGTTCAATGTTAAGAGGACTAATTAAGCAGGTTCTATAGTGATTTTTCACTCTTCTTGGATCTCTGCATAAGCGGTTATCCCAATGATTTTGGCAAATGACTTAAATGCTGCCTTCACAGATACCGGCTCAAAGACCATGAGGCGTTTAAAATTTCCCTATGTCAGGAAGTTTGCTTTTTGAGGACATTATTTCATGTGAACACGTTTTGTGTGAACTTTGGCATGACCTGCCTCACCAGAGAGCTGTCCTTTGGTCTCAGTTCACATGACATTTTCCCAGAATATTTTTTACATGTTCTGGTGTGGTTGGGCAAATTAAAGACTGGCCTTCTACTGTCTGCTGGGAGCTCTCTGGCGTTTCTAGCCTTATAACCAGTGACTAGTTGTGTGATGGTCAGATCTGTTTGTCATTTGACTCAATAGCCTTCATCCATTCTTTGAAGAAAATGTTTTGTTTTCCAGCCACAGTGGCTGGTATGCTGTGTGGTAAAATTATTTTACCAGCAACTCAAGCTTTGTACCAATCATTTCTATAATCTTTTTAAATAAAAATATGGAAATGTATAACCTGACACAAACCTGATTCACTCCATAACATCTGTTATTGGCACAAAAAGAATGGAACAATTGAGACAATGTTATTCCAATTTTATTTGGAAGACATCAAATGAGTAGATGTCCAACTGTCAAATATTCTAACAAGGCCAGCCTTATTGCCACGATTCAGGTAGATACCTAAATTGCATCGCAGACTTCCAGGTAGATGCCACAAGACCTCACTCACTCCTTCATACTCTCCCCGACATCAGTTATTTCACTCGCTCTTAAAATTTGTGGTCCAGGAACATTTCTCTGATCTCTGCTGTCTTTCTACCAGTAAGTCCACACAAGCTGCAGCATTACATTCTGGTGGATTATTCAGATGGGCTAATGTTGCTTTGGTGATTTGTTTACCGCAACTGAAAAGTTTAACAAACTAAAAACAAAGTCGGTTCTAGCTGCCACTAACCCTAGCCATCAGGAATGCCTTGATTTGCTTGTGTATTATTTAAAAGACACTGCAGTATTACAGTGATTCAATAGTGACCTATTGTTGCATCAAGACATTAGTCCCACATATTTGACCATTTGGAAGTGTAAATCAAAACTGGTATTTCAGAGGGCACCATAAACAAGAAGATTTGAATTTATACCTGGGTGATTCCTAAACCTGAATAGCTGTTTTCTTAGTGAATTCCAAACACCTAACTCCTAACCTCCAGCAAGCAGTCTGTAAGACTCAAAATCACAATCCAGACAGGTCATCTCACAGAAATTAGTAGTGTACATATCAAAATCACAAATGCCTGGCCCTTATGTAGGCCTGCAGACAATCCTTTTACTGCTCTTTCCTTTTACTGTTAAAAGGCAGTTAAGCATTACTTGATGTGATGTGAGTAGCGACAGTTTGGCTGGAAATATGTTTAGGTGGTTGTATTATAAACCCTGCTGTCTGATGTCGAAATGTCCTGTCATACCTTTGCCCAAACATTCATTCAAATGTTGGTGGACTCAGATAAGTATGTTTGTGCTCTTTTGAGCTACACTTTTCCTGTACTCAATAAAACTGCAGTGGAAATGTGGCCCATATGTACTGCCGTATGAGGATGAACATTTTGTTTCCCTGGCAATACACTCTTTTTATGTACTTTGCCTGCTAAGGTGAAAAAAGTGTATGCAATATCCATCCCATAACTTGCAGACATGCAACTGTGTTCATGTAGCTGAGCTGTGTGATTATATTGGTTCAATACAACCAACCTTAATTTGTTTCTACTGCACAGAAGTGAATGTGAGGTTTGATATGTGATATCTGAATGTGATACTTCTGATAACTTCTTACTAATTTGTCCTTTCTGATCACTCTCATCATATCAAAAACCATAATCTAAATCATCATTCTTTGCCAAAAAAGTAACTAATTACAATCAAAATGTAGTCTGTATTTGTCTTTCATGTATGATCCCATTTTTGTCCTACCTGCATGATTACTCAGTGTTCCTGACATTTCAAATTCCTTGATGATGGGAATGCTTTCAAAATGTAGCCTTTGCTTGAGTATTCACATCATACTGCAGAAACAGTTTTGGGGCACAAAAAAGCAGATGGTTGAGCAGGTCTCTTGAAAAAAGTTCCATTTTCACAAAAAAAAAATCATCTGAATACTTTATTTCAACATATTTTTTATGGTGGTCAGCTTTTATTGCTCATTCGTTGTCTCGTTTTTATTCCAGGAAGTTCCCTCTGAAGCAGGGAGTGTCTGCATATAAAATGGTCTGCAGGTCTCTGCTTCATAGGTCAGAAGCTGGTTTATTCTGTTCTAAGTGGCTACGCTCAGTCCCAACCACCAAATTGTTTGAACCACTATAAGAAAAAGAACCAATTGGCATGCATCATCTTACACATGACAGGGATGAAGATTCGTAGTGTACCATTTTACTTAAAGTGAAATAGCTGGACATTTTTAGTGTAAATATACATATAATGATTTTACACACTGCCTAAAAGTTTACCGTATCAATTATAAAACATTTAAAACACAAATGAAAAACATATACAATGGCTAACAAATATTAGTTTTGCTTATTTTAACAAATATGCATTCCCAAATTAATGCTTGCTCCTCCTCGTAATTTTTCTTTATGCCTTCTTTTTAGCATTTTAACATTTTATGAATGAAACAACCTTTATCACTTTTTTTTCCAAGTTGCACACATTACACTCAGCCACACACTCACACCATGATGCATTAAAACAAAAAACAAATATCAAATTATAATTGGGATGAAATTTTTGTTTAAAAAAAAGCAGTCGTTGCTCACATTTCGCTGCTTGAATGGGACTGCTAGCCAGCATATGTGTAGAGGCCTTTATTCACTGTCTAATTGTGCACACTGCAGATGCTTCATCCACCTCCTCTCCTCTGACCATGGGAAGTCCCTGCAGTGCTTTTCCCACCTCTTCCAGCTCTAAGACGCACTCCTCTACCTCAGCCACTGTGCGGCCACCCGCATCCAGCACCTGCACTCCAGGAGAAGTAAGTAGTCGGGGGTTGTCTGAGCTGTTGGATGCAGAGGGCAAACTGTGTGGAAGCAGCAGCACCACCAGGTCCATGGGAAAGAAAGGAGGAGGAGGAGGAGGAGGATGTGGTGGTGGAGGAGGAGGAGGAATGGCTGCCCAGCAGACCCAGCCGCATCACCAGATGACTCCATCCAAGCGCTCTGTGTTGAACATCTCGCCCCCGCCAGAGGACCTCTTTGATGACAGCCGCATGTCCTGTCAAGACGAGCTGTCGCTGGACTCGGAGCAGAGCAACAGCATCTGGACAGATAACTCTGTGTCTAACTTCAGCATCATCAGCTCCAGCTCCTACAACGACAACACAGAGGTGCCGCGCAAGGCCCGCAAGCGCACACCACGCCAGAGGCCCGGACCAAAGCCCATCTCGCAGCAGGAGACCAGCATGGACATGTTTGATGCCGACAGTGCCAAAGCACCACACTTTGTACTCTCCCAGCTGGGCCCGGACAGCAAGGCCGGCACCAAAGGAAGGTAAGGGTCCCAGTTCTGGACAGTCTGTCTTGTAGTACGATGTCAAGTGGCTCTATATCAAATACAAAGCAAGACAATGAGAGTGTGCAAATATAGTGTGTTCAAGACCATTCAAATCCTACAGAATAATACACATTAGCCCCTTTAACCAGATGAAGCTGATGTTGCTTCAGCTAGTCTATAGTTGGCTCTGTAACATAATGAACCTCTCATCATGTTGTAAAACAGCTCTGTCCAGAGTCTCTCCAGGCCTGGTAGAACTACTGTAGGCTATGAAGAAACCTATATCTTTTTTCATTTAGTTTCATATTGCGGAAACTTACTTGGAATGATTCTGCACTGCTGCAGTATATAGTTTGGTAAAAGCTCTGAACCCGTGTGGGTGTTTAATTTGTTGAGCTTTCAGATGCATAAACTGATCCACTGAACTGTGGCTAGTGAAAGGCAGCTAACATGTTTGAACAGGAAACCTGACACTGTAGAGTTTCTCCTTGTTTATAAATTAACACAGAGATCCAAGGCAGGGTGGGGCTAGGTACATGTGAATCTGGAGGCAACTTATTTGGTTGTTAAATCACTATAACAACAAGTCAGTTTGGAGAAGTTTAGTAGGCACCGTATATCATATTATAGATCATATAATAATGGGAGCATTTGATCAGTAAGGGCAACAGAATAATATATATTTTAAATATATCTGAGTAGTAGTAACGTGTCTGAGCAGGACCTTTCACTCCTTCTGTGTGTTTGCTCTGTTGAATGCAGCCCAAGCATACTTTTTAAATTGCAGTAGATGGACCTGATCCGTCTCCCTCCCAAAGTTAATGTTAATGTCTCCGCATAAGTGCATGTGGTGTGTGGGGGCCTTGGGGGTGTAGGTGGGGCGTTGGGGGCCCAGCCTGGCTGTAACTCTCGTAATGGATGAGCTCCAAGTCCTGCCAAGGCCTTTCCCACTCAGAGGAAGTGTGTTGCCAGAAGTGGGGCCCGTCCTTCCCTTCCTTAGATAAATGAACACAAGCTTCACATAGTTCTGGAGTCCCACACACACAGATCCCTCTCCCCTAGGCCAGGCTTGGAGCGAGACCGCTTCCTACTCACTGGAGACACTGACTGACTGTATCTCTCTGTCACATACACACTTTCGCATGTAATTAGTTGGCTGATTGCTATGAAAAACTGACCTCTGAAATCCTGTCATATCTTACGCTGAAGATGTAGAAGATTTACATGTGACTAATATGATGTCATTGTGAAAGCAGTTACACAAACAGCACTTTTTTTCTCTCCTTTGCCCGATACCCCAGTGAGAATTATGGGTATTTTACCTGCTTTCGGACAGGAAACGGGGTGCTGTAACGGAGCAGTTTTTGTCATTGACTTCAACAGTGGTTTTGCATCTATTCTATAGCTACAGCTTTTGAGAGAACCTGATCAGTAGAATTCTCCATTTCAGTTCCACAGACGGACCACAGGGGCCTGGTCCAAAAGGAGGCATTCTCTGTGGGCAGTTCCCTCAGAAGAGCGAGGGCAAGGAGCTGAAGATCCTTGTGCAGCCGGAGACGCAGCACAGAGCCCGCTACCTTACTGAAGGCAGCCGAGGGTCCGTCAAAGACCGCACCCAACAGGGTTTCCCCACTGTCAAGGTGTGGTAAATTACTAAACACACACATATGATTCTGTCCAAATCAAAAACACACGACACACACACACACACACACACATATATACACACACACCTGTACCTACACCATACACCATACGCACACCTACATACACCATACACACATGTACATAATGTGCACATATATAATACTGTTATATGTCAGTCAGTTCTACACTTATCTTGTCTTATTTGAAAAGCTGCCATTAAATCAGCCATGGGTATTGCACAACAGTGTCTCACTGAGAAAACTGTCAGAGGTGGCTTTGGGCCCAGTTCAGACTTGTTTTAAAACTTGATGCAACTGAACTCATACAGCAGTCCTCTTTCTTCCACATATAAAAAAAGTTCATATTTCAATGAGCCTGTTCGAGATCTCTCAACCTGATAAAATAAGGAGAAACCCTATTGTTTTCTCTATCAACATCTATGATTGTATCGCTAAACCGTACTGCATTCCTGGCTCCAGTTACAGATTGGCCCGATACTTCTTGTCACATTTCAAAACCATTTCTGTTTTAGCCTAAAAACCACTTTAAAAGGAAGCTCTGGTGTGAAAACACAAATGAATGGGGAAAGATATTTGTAACACTTCATTTCAACAGTATTACCACATTTTACCATAAGAGCAATCCACCAGATAATGAAATTCCAGAAAGTGACAGACTAAGGACATAGCTATGTTTATAACTATGTCTTCTTTAGCTCTGTCCCATAGCCCATTTAAGAGTGAAAAGACTAAAAAGGATTATGCAAATACATCGGTATTCATATAGCTTAAAATGCCATCTTACTCTGTTTTCTTCTCAGCTGGAAGGTCTGAATGATCTAGTGGTTCTGCAGGTGTTTGTGGGTAATGATGTGGGAAGAGTCAAGCCCCACGGGTTTTACCAGGCTTGTCGGGTAACTGGCCGTAACACCACAGCTTGCAGGGAAGTAGACATTGATGGCACCACCGTCATTGAAGTATCCCTTGAGCCAAGCAACAACATGACTTTGGCGTATGTCACAGTAATGTATATTTGCATTTCACACAATAGGTAGAAAAAATTGTCACAAAATGAAATGTTTTTTTTTTTTTTAGTCTAATTTAACTCCATTTGTATATCCTTAATTTATAGGGCTCCCATACAGTTTATTTGAAGAAAGGCATCAACAATGATAAATTATGTTTTTGTAAATTATATTAGAACCATATAATACATATTGGTGGAAGCCTAGGCAATGACAAACGTATGGTTTAAGAGCCATCAAACAGTGCTTAAACCTCTGGAGAGAGAATGCGCTAAGAAGCTTAAACCCAGAACCTAAAATTAGTATTGTGTGTGTGTGTGTGTTAAAAGTCCACTTAACGATGATTAAAACACAGCACCCAATAGAGGCTCTTCGTAGTCCTCCACTCACAGACTGCTATCTCTACAGGGTGGACTGTGTCGGGATCCTGAAACTGCGCAATGCAGACGTGGAGGCTCGCATCGGGGTGGCCGGCTCCAAGAAGAAGAGCACCCGGGCCAGGCTGGTGTTTCGGGTGAACATCCCACGGGCGGACGGCTCGGTGCTCACGTTACAGACACCCTCCTCGCCCATCCTGTGCAGTGAGTGACCCTGGGTTATTCATAGCCTTCGCCTGCCAGCAGCAGTCTTCTAGGAACCCAGCTGGCTCGCCTGTCACCGCATAGGAGAGGGGGGATTAAGGCAGAGGGATAATGCTCATTTATATCATGAGTGCTGGACAGCGGGAGGGGAAGCGACACAGGGAATTAGATTTTTTTTCCTCTGAGCCTGCTGTTGGATTTTCAAAATGGCACTTAGGTTGTCACTGTAAATTAGAAGTTTTCCACTTGCTATGTACAATTGCGGTTCCTACTTATAGTATACATTATTTTTATTTATCTTTCTGTTTACTTTGCCTTTATAGCCATCCTTCAGCTGTCTTTGTCTATGTTTCTGCGATAGAGGGGATCCATAAAGTTTAAGATGTACTGTAGTCTTGGGCCTTATGGGGTGTGGTGAGGGCGCTCAACAGTAAAAACTGGATGGCTGATGGGCTGAAGAAAGCCTGTCTTTTTTGTGGTTTATCTCAGAGGTCTGTGCTTGAAACAGGAGAGAGGCGAGGGTTCCCTTTGTTTATATGGATTGGGAGTGCAATCTGAGTAGGGGCACCTGTGGTCAGAACGTTATCCACCCCCACACCTACCCCCTCCAGTGAGGCAGAGTTATGAGCAGCCAATGAAAGTTTGCGGTCCCTTTTAAATCAGCCTCTCTGGTACTGAGACGTGAGAAAAGTGTGTTCTTCTAGAGTTATTCTTTTCTCTCACCACAAGATAATTGTGCAATGAAAAGGAAAGAAGCTTCCAGATTTCATACCCTTTGCTGAATTGTCCTTTTCAAAATCCCTGATTGAAATTCCAGACAAAAGACAAGCACTTACTTGTGTATTCCTTGTAGCGGACTTGTCTGACTGACTGTGGTAATTAATATATGGCTATATTTGGTGGCCCCAAAGCTTAATTTGAGAATATTTTTTTGCCATTACCATTACAGTTATCATTCCTGCTGTACGTACATCTCTGTGTCCACTGTGTCAACTCTTTGTTTGTGATGACAGCCCAGCCTGCTGGTTTGCCGGAGATTTTGAAGAAGAGTCTCCACAGCTGCTCTGTAAATGGTGGAGAGGAAGTCTTCATCATCGGGAAGAACTTTCTCAAGGGCACCAAAGTCATGTTTCAGGAGAACATAGGAGGTATGTCATTCTACACAGATCCATAGTCCAAGATTCCAAGCCCAAGACGAGGTGAACTCTGAAAAGAAGCATCAGAAATTACCAAACTTTCATGGCAGGTTTTTTTTTGTTCTCATCATTCATCCACAGATGAGAAGTCATGGAAAACAGAGGCGGAAATCGACATGGAACTATTTCATCAGGTAGATCTTGATGCCGTTATTTATTCTTAAAGATAACATACTGCAGTTTCAATGCGTTGCCTGTACCTCTTTTTCAGTTTGCATCATATAATTAGGCTTATATTGGATTTTGTGGACTTTCCCTCCAACTGAATTGAATTGTGTCATCGTGGCCAGACACACCCTACTCCAGTTTTTGTACTAGCCTACATGCTCTAACCCATGCCAACACCAAGCCTTTCTCTTATGTCCGATCTCACTGTACCATCGTTTGATACACTCTTATCAAGGAGTATATAGTCATATTAACTTGGTCTATTTCATATAAAATGTGTATTTTTATATGCTGAATTCATACTGAAATACTGTCTCATCTCCTTCCATCTAGAACCATGTAATAGCAAAGGTCCCCCCTTATCAAAACCCCAGTATATCCTCTCCTGTATCTGTTGGGATCTTTGTGGTGACCAGCGCAGGCCGCTCTCATGATGTACACGCCTTTACTTACACTCCAGAACCCGGTCAGTGTTACAGTATAATTCCCTGTGGACAAACCCATCATGTAAGGTTCTATTTGTATACATTTTATATGAAATTCAATTTGTTGATGCTTGTTTTCCAGTTAACATTGAGGTACCAGTGAAGAAAGAAGTGTCCTCTCCAGTGAAGCCCTGCTCCTATGAGCAGATGAAAGGTGGCCCATTTATTCACCAAAATTGTGTTTTTAGCTCCTGCTGAATGACCATAATGCCACATCTTAAATATTCTGTATCTTCTTTTTCAAACAGCTATGGATAGTGCCTTAATATCCCCGGTTATACCTCTTGTTAAAAGAGAAGATGTTACTCCAATGGAGGTGTCCAGTAACCCTTTGTCTTCAAGTGTCTTCAAGGTATGTCTTGAACCTCTTTAACTTTATGAAGTTAAGTCTGTGTGCCTATACTTATGCGTTAAACCTTATTTTACCAACGTGCACTGTATGCTCTTTATTTGTATCCTAATAGTGTGTTTCTTTTTGCAGCAGACCCAAGATGTGATGAACTCAACTCAACAGACCTCCAGTATCCCCACAAACAGTGGCTCCTTCTCCAACACCCTGCCTTGCCAGCCGGGTGAACAGGACCAGAGCCAAAGTACCGCTTTTGCCAGCAAAGAGGCCTTGACCACCATACAGAAACAGGACATTGCACCTGCTAGTTCTTTCCCAGTGTCTGGGAAGTCTATGCTCCCACAGGGACCTTTTATGATGCAGGGTATGGAGCAGGAGAGGTCTAACAGTAATGTGAGCACAGTGGTGTCTCTCTCCCAGCTGGGCGATTCTTCCCAGCAGCAAACCCAGCAGCTTCCGCTCCTACCTCTGGATGAGGTGGCACAACTGGAGCAAGCTGTCCGTCAGCTGCAAGCCAAGGGTTACTGCAGCCTTCCGCTGCAGTCAGAGAATCCACTGGCTAAACAGCAGCAGCAGAAACAGCTGCAGCAGCAACAACTGCAACAGCAGCAGCAACAAATTCAGCAGCAACAGCAGATTCAGCAGCAACAAATCCAGCAGCAACAGCAGCAGATTCAGCAACAGCAGCAGATTCAGCAACAGCAGCAGATTCAGCAGCAGCAACAGCTTCAACAACAGCAACAACAACAACAGCAACAGCAACAACAACAACTTCAACAACAGCAACAGCAGCAGCTTCAACAGCAGCAGATTCAGCAACAACAACTTCAACAGCAACAGCTTCAGCAGCAGCAGCAGCAGCAGCAACAACAGCAGCAGCAGCAGCAAGCCCTCGAGAACCTTCAACATCAGATGTTTCCACCGCAGATACCAATGTCCCAAAATCCTTCACAGACCATGGTACAGAACAGTGGCTCCCTCTTCCAGTCATCCCAACAACAGCAGCAACAACAACAGCAACAACAACAGCAACAACAGCAACAGGCAGCTCTCTTCCAGCAAGCCAAAGACCTCCTCTCGATCCAGACCAGTTTCCTCCAGCAGACTCCTTCCCACGCCTCACCACCTCTGTTCCACAACCCCAGTCCCATGTCTGACAGCCAGGACCCACAGGGAGGACTTTTTCACACCCCAAAGACATCTCCTACTCAGGAGCAGGTCCAAGCAGCCCTTTTCCAGAACAGTCTGTCAGCTCTGAACGGCTCCACTCTCCCAGCAGAACCCCAGGCCTCTGCTACGAGCATGTTCCTCTCCCAGAATCCTCTGTCCGGTCCGCTGCCGGTAAATGGAGGCCATCAACAGCAGCTCAATTTCCTGAACTCTCTGCAGACACAGAGTCTGGAGACTCCGTCTGTGTTCCAGAATCAGGCCCAAATGTCTGCCATGCAGCAAAGCACCCCTATGGACCAGCAGCAATGCCCACAGCCTCCGCAGCCTACCCCTCAACAGGGAAACCTCTTTCAGAACCTCACACACTCACCCTCCAACAAACTTCCACAGACTCAGCCACAGCAAACTGGCCTGCTGTTCTGCAGCAACCCTCTGCCTTCTGTCAATCCTGAGCAGGCCTCGAGCCTGCTTTTTGGGAACCAGGCCCAGATGTCCCCTCTGAACACCAATACCATGCCATCCCCAGAGCAGCCCAACCCCAGCCTTCCCTTCTCTCAAGCCAGCATGGTGACTGTGAACAGGCCAAACTCGTCGGAGCCCATGTCATTCCAAAACCAAACGTCTGTGGAAGCGAACAAGCCGCTCCAGCCCAGCATGTTCCAAGACCAGCAACCCATGCAGTTGACCCCCAGCTCTAATGGAGGGTCTGCGCAGTCTGTTACACTCTTCATGACCCAGTCTAATGTGTCCCAAGAGCTACCCCAGGCTTCACTGTTTGCCTCTCAGAATGGAGTAGCAGGGCTCCAGACCACCACCTCTTCGCCCGTGCAGCAGCCAGGAGCGCTGTTCCAGTCGGCAGTGAATGGGACCCTCAACCGGCCTGGACAGACCCAGCAGCCTGGACTCTTCCTGTTTGACCTGCAGAATGGTAAACATTTCTGCTCATGGTCTAGTAGTAGTTCTGTCCTTTTATAGTTCCTGAACAACACAAACAGTTTACATTTTGAACCAAGATTTTGAAAAAGGCTAACTATGTTATTGTAGTACGTTAATGTTAAATGCAGCTTTCCATGTCAACGTTTTTTGTCTGTAATGGTGAATAACCATTATTTGTAGTGTGTAATTTTTTCCAAATTTATTTCCTCTCCCAGATTGTGGTGGATTGATGAATTCTGCTGGAACCACGTTGTCGGATCAGATCATCGCCATCAGCCAGTCGGGTCAGAACCAGAGAGAGGCTGAGGGCCAGATCCAACCAATGCTCACCCAATCTATTTCTGAATCTGGCACAATGCAAAACAGCATGACTGCCAATCAGAACATAGAGAAAATCGATGACCTTCTTGTAAGCCTTCATGAGCAAGGCAACAACTTGTCTCGCTCCTATTAGAGGTAAAAGCCTTAAAGACCCCATGCCACACTTAGTGTTGCACGGTGTATCGATACTAAAAAGGTATCACGATGCCTTCACGCAAAAAACGATACGATTTCAGACGTTTTTAGAATCGATACTTTATTAAAATAATAACGTTCGGTGTCTGTGTGAACTGCTGCTCTCACTGCTCCTTGCACGCATCTAGGCAAGTGGGCGTGTCAAGCAGGCAGCTCTGAGTGAGTGAGTGCGCAGCCAACGTCAACATAGTTCTTTGCTGACAGTTCTAGGCCTTGTGGATTAAAGGAAGGTGCAGTGAAATCTGCAACTATTTCGGATACATCGCGAATAGTGAAGGCAAGCCATCAGGTACACAGAGGCCCGTTTGTAAAATATGTTTCAAAGTCATTTAAAAGCAGTAGGCTACGCATGGAACTTGGCTAAACACCTCGCAGACATATCCCAACATTTTTAAAGAGTTCAAAGAGCGACAGGTTAACGAATATGCTATAGAAAACACGACTACATGGTTAGTGCCAAGTTCTTCTCTTATGTTTTAGTCTAGCCTAAGTGAAACGAGTATGGTTCTCTGGGATAAAGCGAACCTTCCTTCATCAATGAATTTTGACGAGACGAGCTGTAATCATTTTGACGAGACATAACGATCTGTAATCATAGGGTGCTAACGTGATGAAAGCGCAATGTTCACACCAGAATAACATTAGGCTACCATAACTTGTAAACTATCTATTTCATGTTCGGTCAGTACTACTGGTAATATTTGTCATGGCATGTAGACCGCTAATTAAAGTCCACAGCATACCACCAAAGCGTGTTGAGTCCTAATAATAATAGTGGCTTATTGTTACAGTACGTGGTAGCAAATCATGTTATCAAAGAAATAGACGTAATGTAGGAATGCACACAGATATATTGCAACAGGTAATGGTGTAGGCCTATCTGACGAAGACCTGAGTGGTTGGAACTTCGTACTTGTACACTGGGCGCAAAGAAGACTATCCTCACATTTTCCCCTTTGCAACTGTCAAAGAAATCCCATGAACACGGGAAGGCCTAGGGTAGCCTATACTGTACATCAGATGGCCTAAAGATTAGGCCTCTCTGCATAGCATTCAGTGATTTTAACACTGACCTTGATCTAGCCTAGTTTGGCTATTTAAAGCTAGTTTATTGCCAAAACACAACACAATGTAAATGAACTATAACAAACAATAAAGGACTTAATCAGACAAAGAAGGCCTACTATTTTACTGACTATAAAAAAATTATAATTATGTAGGAAGTTTAGAACCCAGAATTGACCTGCACACTACAAAAGTGCACTGAATTCAACACAAATGACTCCATACACTAGGAGGAGGTATGAGTCCTTTCTTCTCCAGATATCTTAGGATTTCGCCGTAGTATCGTTTTAGTATCGAGCATCGCGATATTTATGGCAGGTATCGTATCGAAGTCATAATTTTGGTATCGTGACAACACTAGCCACACTATTTAATTTATTGTGTTATAATCCTTGATGTCCTTTGATTGAGTTTGTAACATTATTTGGGTTGGAAATGCCTTGGATGGCTTATTTCAAGCTATTCTAGCATTGTCTGAAAAGCCTGGTAGAGGAGACGACTGCTTTTCTCATGAATAATTAATATGTAAATAAGCTTTGCTCTGATTGGTAATCCGCAAAAAAACACTGCACTCTGCCTGCAGCAGCAAGCAGGACAGTTGAGAGGTATCCATGGTTACAAATAACTTTTTACTCACTCCCCTCGACTTCTCATGTAACTTACGTTATAGTCTATAGTACCCAAAACATCTGCAACATTTATACTATCCAACCGATTGTGACAGCCAAACCTTTCAACAGTCTTTTTTTAGAGATATAGCAGATGTAAAGTCCTCACGGAGACAACATACAGGCTAATTTTATTGAAAGGAAACGAACGCGGGGAATCGAGCGAGCAGTTATATCATTATCAGAGCCATTATTTTTTTTATGATTTTCAAAACCATAGACTATACAGTCTATGATTGAAACCCCATTCACTCGCTCATAGGGATTTTTTTTTTTGTGAACTGGAAAAGGCAAAAATGACTAGTGTCTACCACACTATAGGTCATGTTACATACCGGCATAACTTTTTAAATAGGATTTCCTTGTGTAGATAAAAGTATTACAGCTGGTGGAGAGGTGGGCAACCTCTGTGATGGCACAACTCCAGGTTTCCAACTTTGATGCAAACCCCCTGATGTTGACGAAGTCATCGTCTTCCAAATGTGCCGAACACAGCACTAATTTGGTACCGTAGTGTTCCCATATTTCACCCAAAATAAATTGTAACCATTTCTCTCTCAACTCCTCTTTCTTTGGCAGAAGATGCAATGTACAGTAGATGTTTTGTTTAGGCATAGCACACAGGTTTGCTGTCGTTCTGCCATTGCAATCAAAATTCTGTAACTAAGCAGCAACTATGTGTATTAGCACTAGTTCAATCTAGATTCTGTCAGAATTTCTGTGGGTGGTTACAAAGGACCATGAATAATAATTAGGCAATGCTACGTATAGCAATGACCGCTTATCCAGTTCCAATTTTTCTGTCTTTTCCTTTCATTGGCTATTGCATAGAGCAGACAAACTGCATAGATTTCAAACCTACCACAGGTCACAAACTCATTTTGACTTATGTTATTTCAAAAACAACAGAAAAAAATGGGATTTTAATGGCATGGGATCTTTAACAACTACAGTACAATCACTCACTCTTTTGTGGGATTTCTGTGCCCACACTACTGGTTGATAACCATAGGTGTTAATTACCCCATATGTCAGCAGATTCTTATGTTTTCTGTATTTTTACAGAAGATTGATCTTTAGCTTTCTTTCAATTGTAAATTTTATTCCGTTCTGACAGGTTCCTCAACTTTGACAGGACTTCCTGCTCTTGTTTGACTGATGGTCAGATGGCCAGACCAAAACCAAGAGGCCAATAGGTGTTACACTGATTTCCACTGTTTGAAATTTAAACAAGGCAATATCAATGATGTACTGGATGAGGATGAGGATGAGGATGCCAGATGGAGTTTACACAGTACATCTGTGTAGGATAATCAGGCATGGCATTCTGGGAAGATCTGTATTTCCGGTTTTCTCTTTGGGGATGGCTACATGTTATTTTTTTTTTTGTCGTCTCTCTCCAACTGTGAATGACAAGAATCATAGGATAAAACGTTTGGTGTTGTCCCGTTCATTAGTCTGAATTGCAGTTTTTGTTTGGCTTTGTTTTGTTTGTTTGTTTGTTTGTTTGTAATTACACCTTGACACAAGTTTGCATGCATGTGTCCTGTAGTATTCAGGACATGATGTGTCCTTTTAACGGTTTATAACATGTTGCATTTTTATATTATAATGAACTATTTTAGATTAATCAAATATCATATTCAAAACCATAGAAATCTGGCCTGTGTTTTCCCTTTCCCTAAGCACTTTATAATGTTCTCCATTGTGACTAGTTTCTCCTTATGGTGGACTCGACGTTTTAAGGCTATTAGCATTTCACCTGGACTAGTGTTTACTGTTTGTATATTTCCTTTAAATTCTCTTCTTGCATATTTCAGGAGGATTTAGTTTTGTATTAAGTACTGAATATTCATCCTAGCAATCTCAAAACATGCAGTATGAATTGCTCACTTAATACATTCAATACATCATATACTGAATCAAGAGAGGAATCTACCTTTACTGTAGGTCATTAAATATTCATTCACTCACAATTTTATAATGTGAAAGTTAATGACTATTCCACAAGCATCTGATTGCATACATATTTATCATATGAACGTTGTATGCCTGACAGTATACTGTATACATGCTCCCATGGAAAATATTTCGGTTGTAAGTATTTTTTTCATGCCTTTCATCCATGTTTGGAATAGAATCATTTGCTTGATTGCTTCAGACCCTTTATCTGCTAAGGAGAATTCTGCATATGCTGCCATATTACAAAGGATGGCAGCCAATTTATAATTTACCTTTTTTATCATGCCAAGGTGCTACTTGCTGGAAGAGCATAGCTTTTTTGCCATGCTATTCAATACTTTCAATCATTTTGTAAATAGTATCATTTACCGTACTGTAAAATATAGTACCAACATTCTCATGTAAAACCAGCCAACTGAGAATTAGCCACGCGGTCTCGCCTCATATCCGGCTTTCTGGCCAGTTTTATGGCTTGACTGGGTTTGGTAGTTCATGCGTTTTCTGCAACGTTAAGAAACTGGCCATTATTTGTTGTGCCTAAACCATGTAGTGGGTGTGTTCATCATCTCTCTAAATCTCAATGTCTGGCATGTTGTAAAGTTGTCAAACTGGTTTGTGTGGTTTGTTTTCATGCGTTTTAGTTGTTTGGGATGGAGGACTTATTGATGTTGTTTTTTTGTTTATATAGATAGTATTCACATTACCAGGGGCTGGTCTCGCTGATGACTAATAGCTTGATTTTAGCCTCACTCTTGATGTTGATTGTTTATCTGGGGTGAATATTCTTTTTCCACTGTCTTCATTATCTTCTGATTAATTTGACTGTCGGTCAGGTTGTTAAAAGGAGAGTGTGAAATCTCTGGGTAAATGATGTCTGATGTTCGATTAAAGAGCTTGAGTGGTGTCCTTTTAGATGTTTAAAGGGACCTGCTGACGAGGGATGAGTCACACCGCCTCTAAATAAATGCTTAGCTTGGCTTTCATCTCTTTAAAATACTGTTGGATGTGTTTCTGTACTGTCATGAATATTTATGTGGGAAATGCACACTTCTATTATGTTTTCATATTATCTCTTTTCATGTAATCGTATCTAATTTATTGTCTGGAGTGTGTAGTGATTGCTTCCTCTCCCTAGGTTTTTAGCACTGTAAGCAATGTACACAGCCTATGTTATAGAATGTCAATACACCCTTTCTATTTTTTCATCTTATATTGAAAATTGGTAATATATTTCTCTATTGGCCCTTGTTATATGCTTATCCCAAGGGTATCCCATGATTGAGGGGACATATTTTCAGATTGAGGGTGTTCAAATGTACCCTGCTCACAGCGATACAGTTGTACATTCCTGTATATTCACTTCATTTCTATGTATCAAATGCCATGTTTAAATAAATTGCATTGTATTTTTTTATCCAGAGCATATTTGTGAAATAGAATTGTAAAAATTGATCGATAGTTGTCATAAGTGAAAACACAATGAAATGTCATGCCAATTATGAAGCCATACAAAGAAAATAATATCTATCCCCATTCTTAGAAAGGATGTATTTATGTAGACACATGTTAATGGTATAGGCTGCTGCAGTTGCCACCTCTACATTGGACCAATTGCAAACAAGTACATTCTTTATCTATATTAATATTTATATATATTCTTGTGAAAGATTGTATACACTTGAGTTGAACTTGTTTTCTAATATATGAGAAATTAAATATTTTTATCAGACATTAAACAGATGTCACAACTAGAATATTTTAGTGAATTTCAGTGTATGTATTTAAGATTAAAGAATATATGAATAGGCCTATTTACATGATCATACACCTATAGGGATCACAGGCATATTGATTCACTTTTTGAAACAAATGTATCCGTGGCTTTTACCATCCCCCATGGTCCTTGTTAATTAATTTGCTTTATGTTTTCATTTTCTTTTGGTAGGTTTTATTTGTATTCTGTGTAAAACATACAAAATGTTGACAATTCATATGTGATCAAATGAAAAGTAACAGTCATACATATACAGTAGAGGTGTCACTCAGTGAATTGGAAGATATATCTGTGCCTTGACAAACTTTATATTTATATGGAAACTACTTTTGCTCCGGTGGTGCCTGTTGCATAACAGTGTCACAGTTTTCAGTGGTTGTTGTCCTATCTCAATGTTATATATAGCAAGTCACCAGACCTGTGGCCTAATTATGGCAACTCAATAAGTGTACTGTGATGTGCAATTATGTTTGTGCATTTAGTGTTATTTGTACAACCAAATTCATAGCATTTGTTGTTCGAAGATGTCTGTGTCGTTGACATTTTTATCTCAACCTGCCATGCAGTTTGATTCCATACAATATTAAATCTGTTACTGTTTAAGAATGTTTTCTACTTGGGCTTTCTCTTCATTCTTTGTAAAAAAAGGATTACTCTGACTAATATAAATCTGGTAATTGCTCTAGCTCTATTTTAAAATAAATTATAATTTTGTAGAAGGCCTCTAACCATTTACGATGCCAGTAAACTCACAGCCATTTGAATGAAATGATTTATATAAATCAATGAAATGGGGGAAACAAATTTGTCACTTTTTGTGTATTAACGTTTTATCTGAAAATTCAAATAGTAAATGCATTGCCCTACAATACATGTTCTGAACCATAGATTGAACCATAGATCTCTGTTTCTGTTTTGGCATAATGCACTGTATCTGTTATTGAGTACAGATTGCATACATGTTTTAGCTACCGTTTGAACAACTCCTTAATCAATCAAATCTATTAAACAAAGAAATACAAATAAATATTTTTGCTTTAGGGGCATTTGTATACTTTTGGCAGTTATATTTCTGTAAACTTGCTGCTATCTATCAATAAAATAGATCCTGTAAAACCTGGAGTTTCTCTTGTGTTTGCAATGTTACTTCAGAAATGTTTCAGTATTCAATATTTAGTATTTATTTGTGATGTCCATGTGGGTTGTGTGGATTAGATGAATTGGTGGGATAAAGGAAATGCAGTCGCTTACATTTTTGGAAAGCATATTTTTGAAGGCACTCTCCATGTCAGACCACAGGGCAGCACAGCTTAGCCAGAGACTTTCTAATGTAGAGACACAGCACTCAAAAAATACTCCATAGAAATGCATGGGGCTAGTTTGTCACGCCAATATGGCCGTTGTCTACACATATCCCACCATAGACAGTATCCCACCCCTTCCTCGGCAAAACCAAAGATGGTTGATTACGAAGATACTTCATGAGAGGCCATTTCCTGTCCCTGGAAATGTATGCAAATAGGGTAGCAGTACACGCCCCCGCACATTTATGCAGTGATCGGCTCTCTTTTTAACATTGAGGTCTATGGCAGAATCCAAGAATTTCCCAGAATTTGTCAAAGCCTTATTTTTCTGAGCAATGGATGCACATTTCGGACACGGTATCATGATCTCCAAACCCTTCTCCCTATTTCAGTAGAATGTCGTGATGGTACCCTCCAGTCGGGAGAAAATCAACATTAATGAAGGTGTACACCAAGTTTATTTTGTACTCTGGCTTGTCTGGCGTGGAACCGAGGCGTTCAAACGTAAGTCATACGTCAGTGACACGCCCCTGTGCAGCCGTCTCTGACTGAACTCCACTTTGCCCTCATAGACATGAACTAAGACGACCCATCTTGCTACGCATTCATTATCTTTGGCAAAACGTCGACATGTGAATACATTGAGCCAATCATGTGGTGTGATGTGAATACATTGAGCCAATCATATGATGTGTTGTGAAGACATCATGTCAATCATCTGTTGTGATCTCGCCGCTGGAGCAAGATTGGTGTCGTGAAGCCTTGCGCACGCGCAGTTCGACCCAAAGACTGTGCCCGATGAGTGCCCATAAAACGTTGGTATATGGCCGCCGAGTGGAGGGACTTGCCTAAAAGGACTTTGGCTTAGCCTACTTTTGGTTTTATTTCATTCTATTGAAATTGCAGCAAATTTGCTGTATTCCTTGCAAGCCCATCACCGCTGGAACAGTAAGTTCATAAATGAAAAGCCAGTGACCATTATACAGATTATAACATTAATGTGCAGCGCTTAAAGTAGACAGTGAGAATGCCTGTCTGTTTAATGATGTGGTCCTGATTGTGTGTTTGCACAATATTGGTTCTGCTCTTCCCCAGTTGGATATTTGGATGAGAAGATAGGCCTACAAACACTGCCTGCAATTCTACTTTATTAGATCTGTAATGCCTACATATATTTTGCAGTGGGTTGCATACATTAGGTTACAATTTGCTAACTGCAGGCTACTTTGGAGTCTTTGGTTATTTAAGTTGATATAGGCACTAGGATCAATCGATGGCACAACTACACACTCTAGCGTCCGTTGTCTGAGATTAGAAACACTGTCACAAAATTCTAGATAGGCGGAGCCGGAAAGTGAAAGGTTCAGGACGGAGGAGGGACGGTTGTGATTGGTTTGTAGAACGCCGTTAAGCCAAGTATTGCGTGCTGACGTTGCCTTTGGTTTCTTTTACTGTCTATGGTCGACACGCGCGTAGGCACTCATAGAAGATGGCGGATGCGGTGGCTGTAGATGACGAGAAACTCAGCAAAAAGTAAGCCAACATAAAGAACAATCAGTTTTTTTTGTTTTTTTTTACCTCCCCGGCCTTTTCTTTGGCATTTGGTGGGCGACTTATTTGTGTTTTGCATAAAGATTAGTCGTTTCCAATGATGTGTTCAAGTCGCCATGCGGCATCACATGGAATTACATCAGAAGGGACAGCATGATGGGACCGTGCATTTTCTGTTTTGTACCATAAGTTAGCAACTAGCCTCAAATAGCTGACTGGTGTGCAGTTTGTTTGTGTTTTCTCAACCGTTTCCTCAACGTTTCTTGGAAATGTGTATGGTAGCGCCACGACTGTGATATTGGAATGTGACTTCAAATGAATGGGTTTGTTTTATGTAACCTACTCATTGCAAAGTCGACGCCAACGTTAGCCAACGTGATTCTTAGCCGGTACTTCGGCATTTTCAGTTTCAGTCTGATGCTGAAGTGAGACCAAGAAGACGACCACCGCCCTAGCCTTTTCCTGTCTACTGTCATAATTAATAATTTTGCTAAATTAAAAGGGAATCTGAAGTTGTCATTTCGGCCACTGAAGGCATCCTACACGGCTTCCCTCTGTATGTCTCCTCAGGTCTATGTACTGACCAGCCGCCGTAACTACCCCATTTCATGCTGACTCTGGTCAGAGTGGCCGGGCGGCAGGTGTGTCAAGCCCTTGGTCAAGCCCTTGGGGTCAAGGCACATTTGCCAAAGTTTGCTTCCCCCAATCCAGCAGCCGTTCCTGCGCTAATACAGGGAAATCGCTGGCGAGGTGACAAGAGGTTGGTGGCTTTTCCATCTAATGTGAAAAACAACCAACCTTTTGTCACTACATTTGAATGATTATTCTTACTTGTAGGGCTCTTGCATTCAACTTCCCACTTACTACTTTAACCCTGTCTGTATTAATTGTTTTGATAATTTAACTTGGGGATTATAAAAAGCCATATCCTTTTGCTCTTTCAGTGAGCTGAAAAGGCGCATGAAAGCTGAGAAAAAGGCTGCTGAGAAAGAGGCCAAGGTCAAGGAACAGGTGGATCAAAAGAAGACCAGTGACAAGGCTGAACACAACAACTATGGGGCTGATGAGGAAACTCTGGACCCTAATGTAGGTGAAAGTGCAACCAATACTATGGTGTGCTGCCCAAACACAAGCTGTGTTTTGTCTGTCACAATTAGCTGTGTTTTGTACTGTAAGGTGTTCTAAGGTGTGGGTTTCAAAACAAAATGAAACCACATATCCACCTCGGTCTGTATTTTGTCACTATTTGATGAAAAGCATCATGACAATTACATTGTCACAATTTTTTTCTGCACAGCAATATTTCAAAATCCGTACACAAGCTGTCCAGGCACTAAAGGGCACAGCAAAGGACCCATACCCCCACAAGTTTCATGTAGACATGTCCCTCACAGAGTTCATTGAGAAGTACAACTACCTGCAGCCAGGGGACCAACTAAATGAAGTCATCAGTGTGGCAGGTAGGAATAAACAGATGGATTTTGTCTGCGTGGAAGTGCTCTGAAATCTCTAAAATGTCCTGTTTAACTGAATATTTTTGTGGTCAGGTCGTGTTCATGCGAAGAGAGAGTCAGGTGCCAAGCTGCTGTTCTATGATCTACGAGGGGAAGGTGTGAAACTGCAGGTCATGGCAAATTCCAGGTGGGATTTTGTTGTTGCTCAGAAAAATTGGTTAACCAATATGCCAGAAATTTCTCATTCATGGACACAAGTGCTTACTAATAGTCCCTTCATGTTCATGATTTCAACAGGAACTACAAGTCAGAGGAAGAGTTTGTGCATGTCAACAACAAATTGAGACGAGGAGACATTATTGGAGTTCAAGGAAACCCTGGAAAGACAAAGAAAGGAGAGCTTAGCATCATTCCTGTCGAGATGACCCTGCTGTCTCCATGCCTACATATGCTGCCCCATCTCCACTTTGGCCTCAAGGACAAGGTAAAATCTTGCATTTCAATTGTCTCTTATTTCTTTCTCAGAGGTAAAGACACTGTGAATTATGAAGAGAACTGATAAATGGCTTTCAAAAGGACATTTGTTCCAATATACCTCTGACTACACTTCACTGTAATTGTCTTAAAAGGAAACTCGTTTCCGTCAACGCTACTTGGACCTGATTCTGAATGACCCTGTAAGGCAAAAATTTGTGACACGGGCAAAGATCATCACTTACCTGCGCAGTTTCTTGGACCAGCTTGGCTTCTTGGAGGTAGGAAGCCCACAAGTGGGCAGATGTGTGTGATGGATATGTGTAATGTGACTACACTAGCATGTTTTATATCAAAGAGTATCTTATCAATACATTTTATTTCTGCCAGCTCAGTTTTTTCCTGGCCAAAAATTAGGCTGAGCTGTTAAAAAGCTGTGCGACGGGGTGAGAGTCTGGGGAGATGAATTAAAGAGATGTAAACATCGGTTTTGATGCAGATGTTAATAGGCCTACTTGGTACTCTCGCCTCGCCTCTCCTCTCTCGCAATCTTGACCCTCAAGGTTGTTTTATGCTTCTAGCTCCTCTCCATGCAGTGATTACAACGTTGCCTCTACGCCGGCGTGAACATTTTGAAGTTTGAATCTACTTTGTCTGCGTCGTGCACCACCGAAACGGTAGTCAGAATGGCGAACTCCATAGACTGCTGAGCTGAAATATGAATGTTATTTATTTAGCCTTTTCTTGCTTAGATTTTCTAAACGTTATCGAGAAATACACAGTATATTCCAATGGCCTAGTTATTGTAAGCATAAAATAAGTCTGAGGTGACTTGTGAGGTGTCTGCTAGCTAGTTTATGTTATGTTAGCAAGCAAACTGCCCACAAAGTACTGCCTGCTGGCGAAGTGCTGATTTCAAAGCGTTACAGACAAATAGACCCTTTACAATCAGATAATCTCGTCATTGTAAGCAAAATATGTTGATTTGCATTGAGCTCAATGAGCATCAAACCAGCTAATAGGCTAACTGAAATAACACCTATGCCAATCTCTAGGTATGGTGAAGGGTATGTGATGATGTGGGGGCTATTTTAATTCCAAAGGCCAAGGTAACTTTATCAGGATGCACAGTATTCTGGATCCATGAAATAACTGGCCTTTTAAAAATAAAAGTCTGCCTGTCTCTATGGGAATTTAACATAGGGGTGGGAATACTTATGACCCCTGTATTTTAAGGAAGAACATTTATTTATTTATGATACATTATTAATTCACTAAGAAAATTGGTGTCCCCTTAAAGGTTAGATATTTCCTCATTTTTCACTTAAGGCATTAAGATCAATTTCCAAAAGAGGATTTTATATTCCTCTTTTCAGTCAACTTTAGCATGGGTGCCAATACTTTTGGCCATCACGGTATTTGCAAAGCTTATGAGCGTGAACTAGTATGTTGCTACTCCCCACAGTAGGCTGCTTGAAGCAGCCGGCTCGACACACAGGGCAAGTTGACCAATCCCAGTCCTTGCGGTCTGTGTCTAGCCTGTAAATCAAGACCCAAATCCGAAAGATTAAGGGTCTGGCTACAATTAATGAAAATGGCCCAACTCGAGGGGTGGCACCAAGCATGCATTTGAAAATATTACTGCACCCAATTGGATAACACTACGACCAATGTTTACTGACCGATTCTGGACATCAACGCAATTGGATAACACTACGACCGATGTTTCCGGACTTCGACGTCGCAGTGCTCTCGTCATCTGTTTAGCTCGCCTCTGGCCTGCCTATATCAGATACACCGATGTGATTTGTGCAGCTCAGGTTCATGGGCATAGATAATGAGCATCATTACTCATCGCCAGTGTCACTCTGAGCAAATTCTAATTTTCATGCTTTCAAATCTGGATTCCCAGGATAGTCTGTCACCTCAACGCGAGGTTGACATTTTTTGGAGGTGCTTGTCAGATGACTGCGGAGGGCTTGGCTCTGCAGGGCTACGCTGTTGATTCGATGCAGAAGCATAAAACAGCCTTCACTTGTGCTCAGATTCTCCTCTTCTAGCACCTTGGCTACTTCCACTCCTGTCATTGCAATTCTCCTCCTCGCTAACTCTTGAAATAATCTGTGATTAGAGACATGTCTGCAAAAAGAACATACTGATGGGATGTAATGTTTTTACTTAAAGTAACACGCCACCGAATGTCAGTAGTAATATGTTCTTACCTTAACTTTCACGAGTTGAGTCATACCGCTCCCGTGTCGGTACGTGCACTCAAGCGCTCTGGTGCGCGGCGCGAATGTGTTAGCATGTTGCTATGCTAGCGGGCTCAGACTATGGCTACCATAGAGGGAGGAAGATGGCAGTAATCAAAAACATCCACATTTTCCCTACTTAAATACAGTTGCACGAGTAGTTGCGATTTTCCAAGCGAATAAACAGGAGAACTACAATGTGTAGCGCAATAGCACTTGGGAGTACTTTGACCTAGCGTAGTAATATTAACACCTAATTGTAGATCCCAGCCATGCTTTCCGCTGTTTTGCAGCAAAGCGGAATTCAATGAAACATGAAATCACTATAATACTTCTGCTTGTTATCACATCCCTTCACAATGCATATTATAACCATGATTGTTCACAATCTACTTTACCACTACCTGCTACTTCAGGGCAGGTTGTCTCTATTTATGGAAATGACTGTGTGTGTGCCTCGGAGGGGAAGGCTGAGGGGTCGGCTGAACTCTGTGGTGGATACGATCTACAATTAGGTGTTAATTAATATTACTACGCTAGGTCGAAGTATTCCCAAGTGCTATTGCGCCACACATTGTAGTTCTCCTGTTTATTCGCTTGGAAAATCGCCACGTTTCATGTTGTGACCTTACACATTTTTATCAACTACTCGTGCAACTGTATTTAAGTAGGGAAAACGTGGATGTTTTTGATTACTGCTATCTTCCTCCCTCTATGGCTACATCTGAGCCTGCTAGCTTAGCAACATGCTAACACATTCGCGCCGCTCACCAGAACGTTTGAGTGCACGTACCGACACGGGAGAGGTATGACTCAACTCGTGAAGGTTAAGGTAAGAACATATATTACTACTGACATTGGGTGGCGTTCCTTTAAGGAACATTTTCAAGAAGCTGGGTGTGCTGTAAAAGAGATATTCACCCCTGTTTCAAGTCACAAAATCAGGTTGACGGCAGACACATTTTGTAGGGTTTAAAAGAAGAAAATCCAGTACATTAATTTTGTCCTCCTATTCTTACAATACATCGTTGCAGTTAAACGTCAAATTCTGAGTTCAGTGCTTGTAAGGAAATTATGTTTTTGTGAAAACAAGAATGGTAGTTTGTTTTGAGTCAGAGGTGGCAGGAATATTGATTGAAGCGGCAAACCAAATTTCTGTACAGGAAAAAAACCCTGCTAACTTTAAAATCCATCAACTGTTTATCTGTTCATCCTTTTAATGCAAGTTATGGCAGCTCAAAAAAGAAGTCCTAAGTGGAAGTGCTTAATATGTGCATAATATCTCTGAATAAGAAATAAAAAACTAAATAAATTTGCTTGTCCATCGTAAAATTGATGGAAATAGCATTATAAACATCAAATCTATTGACCTTACATATTTCTAATAAAGATAATGTGACAACTACACATATTAACGCTAGTTACGAATGTAACTGGTTATGTGAGTAGTGGATGACCGCCAGGGCAGTCTCTTTGTAGCCAGCCACAGACAGAGAGTTGTATACCAAAAACGTCACTCCGTGACCCGGCGTGTGACTTCACCGAGATTATATCAGCTTTTGTCACACGCCAGCCTTCCTCAGGTAACTGGTCTCTTCTCACATACTCCGAGTGACCAGAAACCCTGACGGTCATCCACTACTCACATAACCACAGTTACATTCGTAACTAGCGTTATGTTTCATAGTTCCTGACCGCCAGGGCAGTCTCTTTGTAGTGGATGAAAAATATCACAATGTCACGAGGAGTGACTCAGATGGAACCCAAATCTGCTGGAGACGGCACTGCTGAAGCTAGGCAGGGGGTAGACGCCACATTAACATTGTAGAAGCGGCTAAATGTACATGGGGACAACCATGTTGCCGCACAAATGTCAGACAGAGGGATCCCCTTGACGGCTGTCCACGAAGCTGCCACGCCCCTGACCGAATGCCCTTTTACAGGTGCCGGCAGTCTACGGTTAACATGCTTGTAGGCCGACTCTATCACCTCAATGAACCAGTGCAAGAGCCTCTGTTTGCATTCCTCGTTTGGCCTCAGAAAAATGAACAAACAACTGGTCTGAGCGGCGAATCTCTGCAGTAGCGGTAACATAATATCTTAGCGCCCTAACAGGGCACAGCAGGACCTGTCGAGGGTCACTGCTGTCTGTGTAGGCCAATAGCTCAATGGACTGGTTGATAAACCCAGGTGAGGGAACCTTGGGTAAATGTTGGGTTAGGCCTGAGCCTCACACTTGAATCATCCAAACCCCCGTGAAGACACAAAGGGCTGACTGACAGTGCATGCAGTTCACAGGTACGCTTGGCAGATGACACTGCAAGAAGAAATGATGACTTTAAGGACAACCATTTAAGAGAAGCCTGGTCGAGGGGCTCAAATGGCTTACCACAAAGAAATTCTAGAACAGTGGGAAGATCCCAGGGTGGCGGCCTATTCATTCTAGGTGGCCTCAGTCTCCTTGCTCCTTTAAGGAAGGCAACCATCAGGCGATACGAGCCGAGGGATGATCCATCAATCAGGGCATGATTGCTAGAGTGCAGCTACATACACCTTCAGTGTAGATGGAGATTTACCAGATTCAAAAAGCGACTGAAGGAATTCTAACACTGATTCAACAGGACAGGACAGCGGGTCCCTGTGACGATCTTTACACCATTTCTGAAAGATCTTCCATCTCCCATCGTACATTGCACAGGTTGACAGTGCTCTAGCATTAAGGATTGTGAGTCTGACCTCAGGTGTGCATGACCTATTAACTGTGGGTTGGCCCCAGGGGCCACAACCATAACTGGAGGAACTCCGGTCGTGGGTGCCATATCTGCCCTCCTAGTTGTGAGAGGAGATCTGTCTTTACAGGAAGCTCCC
Organism: Alosa sapidissima; assembly: GCF_018492685.1. Lineage (NCBI taxonomy): Eukaryota > Metazoa > Chordata > Actinopteri > Clupeiformes > Clupeidae > Alosa > Alosa sapidissima. The sequence continues at coordinate 31,795,305 of NC_055970.1, forward strand.
AAGGTAACCCTGCTGGAGAGACCGCAGCAGGGGGAACCAAACTCGTGACGGCCAACGAGGGGCTTCCAGAAGAACTCTGTGTCCCTCCTTCTGGATCCGATCCAGCAGGGCGTGTATGAGGGGGATTGGTGGGAAGGCATAGAGTAGCCTGTCCGGCCAGCTGTGAGCTAAGACGTCCTGTCCCAGTGGACTGTCCTGCTCCTGCTCTGAAAACCAAAGACGGCAATGAGTTGTATCTGTGGAGGTGAAAAGGTCCACTTGTGCCTCGCCAAACAAACTCCATATTTGCCGCACCACTTCTGGGTGAAGTCTCCAGTGGCCGGGGTGCAAGGCACCGCGGGATAGTGTGTCTGCTACACTGTTGTTTACACCCGCCAGGTGTATCGCTCTTAGTGAAAGGAACCTGGGGTAAGCCCACGACCACAATTCCTGTGCTAGTTTCAGGAGATCTCGTGACCTGGTGCCTCCGTAGTGGTTCACATGGAACACAGTGGACAGGTTGTCGGAGCGGACTAGCACGTGTCTGCCCTTCAGCACTGGCAGAAAGTCGGACTGCTCGCAATTCGAGCAGGTTGATGTGCTCTTGTGCCATGGGCGATGACCACTTGCCCCGCACTCCCCTGTGGCGCCAGACTGCGCCCCACCAAGTTTTGGATGCATCGGTTGTTAATACTTCCCTGCGTGATGGAAGCTGTCCCATGGCTACTCCTGACGAAAGAAAATCCGTCGACTGCCATTTCTGTAGAGCTGTCGAGCATTCTTGTGATATACGTACCGGTGTGCGTCTGTGGCGTACAGGGTCCAGCCCCAGATCCCTTAGCCACATCTGAAGAAGTCATGCAGCGTCCCTAGTGCAATTACCTGTGCTGCGGCTGTCAGCAGGCCCTGAAGCTGCAGTAATGTCAGGTAAGGCACCTGTGTTCCCGATCTCAAGCGCCCGATGAAAGCAAGGATCACTTGAACTCGGTCTTGGGGTAGGTAGGCCATCATCGTGCGGGAATCCAACCCCATCCCAATGAACTTCACCGACTGTGTCGGCGTCAAGTTGCTCTTTTCCCCATTCACAGTGAGGCCCAATGCCTGGATGTGAGTGAGCAGTCTGCGTTTGTCCATGACTGCCCGCTCCCTGGTGGGGGCGCACACGAGCCAGTCGTCCAGGCTAGGTAGGATTTTGAGGCCCTGGATCATGCATCTGGTGAATATTCGGGGGGCTAGGGAGAGCCCAAATGGGAGGACCTTGAATTGGTAGATAGCCCCCTGGAATGCAAAGCGAAGAAATCTTCTGTGCTCTGGTGCAATCGGGATATGAAAATACGCATCCTTTAGGTCTACTAGTGTGAACCACTCTCCTTTGCAAACGCTGCAGAGAACATCTGCAGTACGCAACATGCGAAAGGGAAGAACTTTTAAGAGCATATTCAACCTCCAGAGGTCCAGGATTGGTCTCTGGCCACCATTTTTCTTTGGAACTATGAAATAAATTGAATAAAAGCCCTGTTCGTGAACATGAGGGTGAACAACATCTATTGCGTCCCTGTCCAAGAGGGAGGAAATCTCTTTGGAGAGGACTAATGCACGCCTTGGGTCTCGAACAACAGTGACCCTGGGCTGTGAACTGAGGGGTGGCCGGCGACGGAACTGCAGCCTGTACCCTTCTGTCATTGTACGCACGACCCATAGGTCTTTTGCGGACTTTTTCCAGTATGACAGCTGCTGGACTGACAAAAAGCCCTGTCACCGGCCGGGTCCCGTCAGCGCTGAGCTTTTCTTGGCCTAGCATCAAAAGCGGGGTGCTGTGCAGGGCGTCTACGTTGCGCCTGAGCAGGTGGTCTCGCTCTGGTACCAGGGTGCTGCTGGTGCCTGGTTTCCCTTGGGTGGGTGGGGTGGCTAAAGCGTGGGTTTGGAGGCACTGGGGCCCGTAAACGAAAGGGCCTGTGCATGCTCACATGCTGACGCGATTCAGATAGGGAAGCGCGGCGATCCAGTGCGTCCTTTACAGCAGGTCCAAAGACATGGCCAGGGACCAGCAGCAGTGCCCAAATTGTGGCCCTGCATGTCTCTGACAAGGGGGTTTGTGCTAGCCAGACTTGGCAGCGGCCATGCACCAAGGTAGCTACGAGTCTTCCCATGTCCTGGGCTATGTGGCCCATTGTCTGAAGCGCAGTGTTCAGTAATTCATCTGGGGCGGCATCGGCATTAGTGCCTGGCAGTGATGCTCACAAGGCCAGCAGATGATGTGCCAAAGAGTTGGATAGCCGTCCTACCCGTGTTGCTCTGTTGTGAGCTCTGATGAACAACTCATCTGTACGTCTGCACTCAGCACTAGGGCAGCGTCGATCTAGACGCAGCGCCTCGTCTGGCGAAACCACCAGCGCTGCAATACATGGGTCCACTGCTGGCATATTTGCCAGGCCATGACCTCCAGCGCCTGTCATGGCTGATAGTGTGCACACAGCTGGGCTCACCTGAGTCCTTTGTGCATCAGCTGCAAAGGCTGCTGAGAACTCCGCAACAAAGTCCTTACAAATGGGTACAGAAAAGTCATCATTTGTGGTTGCTTTCTTAAAGAAGGCACTGGGTTCCGCTGTCTGAGCGGGCGGTGTGTCCAGGGCCAATCTGTCTAAAGCCAGCTTCATAGTACTCTGCAGGGAGGCTATGGGGCCACCCCCAATGTTTGCAGACGTTAGAGAGTCATCACTAAGGTCTTGAGACCGTGTGACTGGTTCCATACCAGTTGGGGGCGCCAATTGCACAGAGAGTGCTGAATTCTCAGTGCATGCAGGGCTATGTTGAAACACAGCATTTGATGCAGCTGTAGATGGGATATCATAATCATCTGCTTCAGATGGGGAATGTTCAGGCATGTCAGGTGAGGTGTCAAAAGGGGCTGTGCCTTTAGTCAGTGACATTAACAGATTTTATTTGCTCCATATCAGACGAAAGAGATTCCACCTGCTGGGACAAGCCAGATGTGGACTTTTTCTTTTTATAAGCCACAGTGGGGGTTTCCGCAGAGTGGCGCTTAGTAGTCTTTCTATCAAGGGCAGCAGGCAGTGTTGCTTCACATTCTGCGCTCAAGCCTGCCAGCCTAGCCTGCCTCTGTGCAACCAACATAATTGCACAATTCATGAACGGGTTAATGAGAGCTTCACGGAGGTGGCCCAGCCCAAGACAGGATGGGCAGAGATCATGGCCATCATAAGGTTCCAGTGTAGTGGGACACTGGGTACACTGTACTGATTCAAACATGGTCGCAATACAAAGCGCCAAGTTGACGTTGTGCTCAAGGCTGATAAGTACAGGTAACGCTAATGCAGTGGTGAGAACCGCGCAATGAAGTCCACGTTAATCTAAGGAATATTCCTTCAGCTACAGTTAAGCTATACCGATCGCTGTAAACCTTCAATACTTACCAAAATACTGCTAATTCAAAATCTTAGTCGACAGGATGTCTCTAACTTACCGAGCTACGCTCAAGGCAATGTTACTAACCCTAGGAATGGAGAGTTAGCTACTAGCTAGCCTACCGAGCGGGGCTCAAGGCGAGGCGGAATGCTAGTGTTTTGATGTGAGCTAGCCGGTTACCGAGCGGGGCTCAAGGCAAGGCTGCTGTGCTTGTGTTTGATTGGGACAAGCGGTTACCGAGCTGGGCTCAAGGTAAACCGATCCGTGTTAGTGTTTGAGGCTAGCCTGTGACCGAGCTGGGCTCAAGGCGAGGCTGCCGTGCTTGTGGACAGTAGGCTAACGTTAGCCAGTCACCGAACGTGGCTCAAGGTGAGGCTGCGTTGTTTTATGCCGAACAAGTGTTTGTTTAACCAAGCAAGCTCCAGGTTAAAAAAATGTAGGTCGTCAGTACAATCGTCAATCCAACTTATTATCCGAAATGTAGTCTGAACAGCCCGTGGAGGACGAAGAAAGCTCCGTAACTCCGACGAAGTCACCGGGCTGCGTAGAACAACAATCATCTGATAAGCGGCGAGAAGAGATAAGAGGAAGGCTGGCGTGTGACAAAAGCTGATATAATCTCGGTGACGTCACACGCCGGGTCACGGAGTGAGGTTTTTGGTATACAACTCTCGGTCTGTGGCTGGCGCAACAGAAATATATCCACTACAAAGAGACTGCCTTGGCGGTCAGGAACTACGAAACATAACCCACAGCTGTTCATAACTCCTCCCATGATGAGGACAGAAGGGCTGCAAGATTTGGGTATAATATTTGAAGTTTTCTGACTGATATTGCGATTGCAGTTTTATTTGGAATATTGAACTGAAGTCAAGCTTCAGTTCAATATTCCAAATCTCACTTTATTTTATTTATTTTTTTTTTTTTTTTATCATTGGGACAGAATTGCGAACCGTACAATAAATTGCAGCCTTTGCCATTAACTAATTGCATTAGTTCGCAGTTTCAATTAAAAATTGATTAATTGTGCAGCCCTACAGAAGAACGACCATTTTTTTTATTTGCAGAACACAGTGGATGTTAATTTGTATGTACTAATTTTTTTTTTATTTGTGAATGATGAATATTCAACTATTGTATGCAATGCCACTGTTCTAATTCATATGTAAGGGATAATGGACGACACAGTGGTCTGTTAACAGAAATTAATGCACGGCGGAGGTTTTAAAACGGCCCTACGCGCAGCCTCGTAAGTGCATTTCTGTTAACAGACCACCGTGGAGTCCATTATCCTGCTTATTCCACTGTTGCCACTTGCGTTGTGTTCATTTCCTGTTATAATTTAAACGTTTTAATCGCTAAAACTGTCTTGTATGTAGAACTACTTTTTTCCGACACATATCAACTAATTTCTCAACATGCAGGACAAACTGCCACCACTAGTTCTAAAATGGATGGTTGCTATGGCCAAAGGCCGGTCGTTAGTTCCATCTCTCCCATTGTCAAGCGGGCATATCCCAGGATTCTTATGAACCTTATCTTTGAAACATCGCTATTTTACTTAGCCTACTGTCATTCCACTAGCTAAAAACCACCTCCGTCATATGCTACAATGTTGCCTATGTTCTGAACGTCTGTATTTTACAGCTTGGATGCAAAGCAATGCAATTGGTTAAACTTCACAATGTGTGATACGGCCAAAAAAATTGATCTACTTCATAGGTGTTCAAATAACATATGTTAATGCACGTTCTAAATTACACAGGAAAATAGGAAATTCAACCAAGCAGTGGAATAAGAATATATATTAAAAGAATTTTGCTCACTGCCTTCCAGATTGAAACTCCTATGATGAACCTCATCCCCGGTGGGGCAGTTGCACGTCCTTTCATTACCTACCACAATGACCTGGACATGAATCTGTACATGAGAATCGCCCCTGAGTTGTACCATAAGGTAAGAGATCTCATGCAGTATATCTCTCATAGGTCTAGTCTGGTGGTTTTGCAAGAAAGTGGTGGTGAATGAATAATGCTGGTGAATAGATAATTCTGTGATATTGTATGAAGTTCACTGGTGGGTGTTTAAGGTGTTCCTTTACTATATTTTGTAAACCTCTGGAACACCAGTTTAAAACAAACCACACTTTTCCATAGGGTTATATCAGGAATTTCAGACAAAACTAGACTGCATTTCCGGCGGGAACTGCGAAAGTGTGCTATCTGCTACCAACGTGAGCAGATAGTGGCATACGTAATGCTGAACTTGGCTTGATCCAGGCATTGTAACAGTGCCTTTCAGTGTTGGAGCAGTGGCAATATCTCAAAAGCTCTAGGAGAGGGCTATTCAACTATTGGTTTGCGGGTTGAATGCGGTTCGTTGGATTTTACCTTTAGGCCTGCCTTCGATTTAGCTTCTATGACTGAGATCAAATCAATAAAATAAAATGACAGCAGTGATTGGCTGCAAAAATAAATAATGTCACGCGTCTTGCGCGTCTCAAACTGGGCTATCGGGTAACCTACAGAGGAATTGAAATGACTGATTTCAATGACTGAATCACTGATTTATTTAAGAAAATGCTATGAGTCTGAATGTTATATATTCCATATGAGCTATGAGTGTGAATGTTATATATTCCATCCCACAAATTATGTTTTACTGGTTTATTTGACAAAAAATCTATATGGATTTGCTCTATAAAGACCTTATGTCTGTTTGGGATTGTTTTGTGAGCCTGGGGTTGTTTTGAGAGCCTATTGATGTAGCCTATCTCAGAATAAAGGAATACTTCATATTACTCTAAACCACCGTCTGTAAATCAACTGTATACTACTGTCTACATTGCACTATATTTTTTGACCTGTCTCTGTATATTTCATCATCTTTCTATACTGTGCCTCACATTGCAACACAGCTCAGATCTTTGTTTGCTATGAAGGCCAATCGTTCTAAATGGATGGTTGCTATGGCCAAAGGTCAGTTCTATCTCTGCCGTTGTCAAGCAGGCATATCGTAGAATTCTGATTAACCTTATCTTATTTGAAACATCTCTATTTTACTTAGCCCACTTCCATACAGTGGGTCCCATTAAGAAGTGGCCACTTAATTCGCGCTTACCGTGATTCACACAGCAGCATTATTAAATTAATCTGTCACCATATGCCTATGCCTACGTTTGCAAAGAAAACATTTTAATTTGATTCACATGAAACGTTACATTTAATGTACATGTTGACAATGAGTAGGCTAGTTTTGGTTGTTGGTGGTGTTATTGCATCCCTTAGTTATGCCTACAATGCAAGTTCCCTTGCGATTGGAAGCTCCTGTAGACAATATTAGACGCATTTCAAAACATCGCATCGCTGTCACAGACTTAGGTGCTACTTTTAGGGCTAATGTGCTAAATGGCAGTCCTAAAGTTACAAGTGACGAAGTTACGAGTGCAAGCATCTCGTATCAAATGACCATGGCATTACGCTAAACAACATAAATCCCAATTAGCAACATAAATCTCCTCCCTATAGCTAGCCACACAAGAAATTAATGATACTAAATCTCTGCTTAGCATGCTTCTCCGCTTAGCATTCTAATAACAGAAGGGGCACATTTATGTTGACCACTACAACATGACTCATTATGTCTGTAACGTTAACTGTATAAAACACTTACTTTCATAAAAGACGCACACCATCCAGCACATAGACATGGAAACCGATATTTTAGGTTCTTGGCCACAAACTCAAAACGTGTCTCTCTGAAGCCCTGTTCTAGAATCTTTGCTCTGAAGGCTGCGTTGCTAGGCAACATCAAATAAACGAAATGAGAGTCTTTCAGTATTAAATGTGTACGTGTGATTCCGAATGGATGTGTGTGGTTTGCAATTAGAATAAACAAGAAATAACATTTCCAATAATTTCCCATTATAAATTACATAATATTTGCACCTTCCTTACTTGTGAAGCTCACATAATTCTAATGATGTCACCGTATGTATGTGAAATGTAATACAACGTTACAACAATACAATACTCTCCCATCATGATATTTAACAATAATGAAAAATTTATTTTGAATACCGTCAATGTGAAAATAACTGTACTACGTCAGCAATAAATAGCTAATGTTCTCCTTACCATTTCAGTTCGTAAGTCCATACTATCCCATGGCTGAGCAAGGATTTCATGATTGGGCAAGGCTGCCCAGAGACATTGTGCATACTTGGAAGGCATTGTGAATGGAGTGCAAGTGCAAATGTGAAAGGTGATGGTTACCAAATACGGGTGGGTGGTTTGCCAAATGCTGGAAACTTTTGGATGTTTTCTTTTTTTTTTTTTTTTTTTAGCTTATGCACCCTCACATTGGAGTCCTGAGTTCAAATACAAAATTTGGTATCGATATGTGACCGTGTTCCTGAGATATGGACGACTTCCTGTTTCGGAGCTTCGCCGCCGATTTCGTTTGGCTGTGACGGGCAAACGCTTTCGATAATCAAAAATCCTTCTGGTAACTTTTGTGATGCTTGGTCCAAGGATAATGTACGTCAAGTTTCGTGGCGTTCGGACCAAATTTGGTGACCTGTGAAAATTTAGTTTTGCTTTCTGTTCAATCCAATATGGCGGACGAACGACACACCCACCTGACGTCATCTTCGCGAGCATCTTACACCGGTACTGACCGGACGTTTTAAAGTTGGAACGGTGTCTCTGTCTCAAAGGGCCAGGGCGCTAGAGCTGACAAAAAATTAGGGAGACGGGAAAAATAATAATAATAATAATAATGATAATAAATATAGCTGCAAGCAACAATGAGGGGGCCAAGCAGAATAGGCTGGAGTAGCCATGGCGACAAGATAGAACTCAGCAGACTTCCACGATCAACACTTTCAACTAGTGTCACATCAAAACATAACTGATTTTGTAGGGCTGAAACAGGGCTGAGAATTGCCACTGCCTCCGCCAGCCAGCCCCCCACCTAATCACCCCTGCCCGTCCCACCCCGTCCTGCCCCGCCCCACCCCTGCACGCATGCATTAGAATGAACTGGATGGAACATGTTTTCATCAGATTCACATCAAAAAATAAAAGATCGATAAAACACATCAGCAACTACAGATCAAAATACAATATTGCTAATTGCAGCACCCCCTACAGGTCAAAGGGCACCAAAGTTTTCGAGCGTCCTCCTAATGGGGTCATAAATCCATGTAGTAAGTTTGGTTATGATACATGGCAGGGTTGCTGAGATATGAGCTCACTTCCTGTTTGGCGGCTTCGCCGCAAATTTCGATTGGCTGTTACGGGCGAATGCTTTTGTCAATTGTTCCAGAAAGCAATGCACTGATAAGGCATGGGCTGAAGATGGTCTCTGCCAATTTTGGGGAGGATCAGATGAAATTTGTGACCTGTGAAAACTTTGACGTTTTTGATTAAATCCAATATGGCGGCGGAATCAATTACGATGACATCACAAGTTGGCTTGGGTCGGCCTAAGGACCTCCAACAGTATTACCAGACACCACTAGTGTGTTTTAATTCTAAGTACAACAGCAGCTACAGGCCAAAAGGCATGTTTCTAAATTACAGCGCCCCCTAGAGGTCAAAGGTCACCAGATTTCTTGAGCGTCCCCCTGATTGGGTCCTGAGTCCATGTACAAAGTTTGGTTATGATAGATTAATGGGTTGCTGAGATATGAGCTCACTTCCTGTTTGGCGGCTTTGCCGAAAGTTTTGATTGGCTGTTACGGGCAAACGGTTTTAGTTCCGAAGACGAAAAGGAGTATCTTTTGTGAGGCTTGGTCTGAAGATCATGTGTGTCAGGTTTGGTGTCGATTGGACAAAATTTGTGACCTGTGAAAACTTTTTAGTGTTTTTGATTAAATCCAAAATGGTGGAAAATCCATCATGGCGGAAAATGACGTCATAGGGTGCGTTGAACTCGGCTTGGTCCAAGGATTCCAACGATATCTCATTTTTGACAATCGGCCATACGGATCAAAAGTTACGTGCGTGAACGCATGTCCAACTTTGGCCTGTTGGTGGCGCTAGAGCGCTCAAGGTGCCGGTATGAAACTTGGTGAAATTATTCATGAGACTGTCCCTAATCGGTGTGCCAAACTTTTCACCAGACGGTTCTATGGGCTGCCATAGACTCCAATGGCGGAGGAAAGATGTTAAATAATAATAAGAAATCATGGAAACACAATGGGTGCCTTCGCAGCTTCGCTGCTTGGCCCCCAATAAAACTTAAGAACAATAATTGTTGTTGCTTTGCAAGCACACTTAATAATAAAACTTAAGAAGAACAAGCACACTTAATTAATGCTGATGGTCACATGCATGTTCCACTGTTTCACCTTGTTAAAACAGCCTAATTCTCCCATAGATGCTGGTGGTTGGAGGTATTGATAGAGTGTATGAGGTTGGCCGACAGTTTAGGAATGAAGGCATTGACATGACTCACAACCCAGAGTTCACTACATGCGAGTTCTACATGGCCTATGCTGACTACCATGACCTCATGGAGATCACGGAGAAGCTGCTCTCAGGTAAGACCTACGATCTAAGCTGAACATTTCAGAGTAACATTGTGCCTTTTATTTTCAATGGTGTCTGTTGCCAGGTTTTGAATTGAGATCCACACATCCTACATCTAATTTTCTAGATAACATACATACAAGAATATGGTAGCTAGTTACATACCTGTCATGTTCTTGACAGATATAACATATAGACTACCCATACTGTCCTCTTTGTGACGCATAGGGACAGGCCCAGAATTGTTTTTTCTTTTTCTTTCACTTTTTTCCATCTTGGAACAAGACCGCCAGTGTCACACTTGGCATATCTATATAAGCTAGGTGAACAATGACTGACTAAGACTCAGACTAGATTTTACAGCACTACGATTGGCTTATTTGACAAGGTTACCATTGTTTAAGTCACAAATATGTGCAGTCTGATCTCCTGGACATGGACTCAACTGGGACTTATGCGGAGTGTAGATGTAGTGTGTAAAACTTTGTAACACTTATGTATACAAAGTAATAGTACTGGTCTGGCTATCTTTTTCTCATTCAGTTCAGCTCATGGAAACCAGCCGGTTCTTCGGGACCTTGGCCTGCATGAGTAGTTGTTGTGGAACACTGTAATCTGCCTGTTTTGACTCCTGGCTAACTGAAAGTTATTGAATGAACAAACTTTACTCTAATGTTATAGACAGAGTAAAAGTACCCGGCAATATTAAAGATATTTGGATACGCACACGGTTTACTGATTTCAAAGTCAAAGTCAAAGTCAAAGTCAGCTTTATTGTCAATTTCTTCACATGTTCCAGACATACAAAGAGATCGAAATTACGTTTCTCACTATCCCACGGTGAAGACAAGACATATTTTACCAATTTAGGTCCACAGACAAACATAACATTCAAGTAAACAAAAAAGTAAGTAAATAAGTAAATAAAAAAGTAAGTAAATAAGTAAATAAGAGGGCACATATAATAATGAAAAAATAAGAGCAGCAAAATGTGGTTGAAATTGTGCATAGACAGTCAATAAAAATACTAGTGCAAATTCAGGCCAATAAAAGGCTTGGGTAGTTCTGTTTGACCTAAGTAAGAAGAAAGTGGCATAGTGGTGCAAGTTATGTAAGAGCAGCAGAAGTGTTGTGTTTTCAGGACAACAACACCAGTTGTAAAGTGTACAAGTGTGCAAGTGGAGTAGTGCAGGCGGCCATTTTGGGTCCAATGTCCAGGATGTTATGTAGCTGAGGGTGGAGGGGGGAGAGGAGGGAGAGAGTTCAGCATCCTTACGGCTTGGTGTATGAAGCTGTTGGTGAGTCTGGTAGTGCGGGAGCGCAGGCTTCTGTACCTCTTCCCAGAGGGCAGTAGATCAAACAGATTGTGAGCGGGGTGACTTGCATCACTCACAATTTTGGTCGCCTTGCGGGTGAGGTGGGTGGTGTAAATGTCCTTCAGGGAGGGGAGTGAAGCACCAATAATCCTTCCAGCGGTGTTCACTATGCGCTGCAGGGCTTTCCTGTTGTATTCAGTGCAGCTTCCGCCCCACACAGCGATACAGCTGGAGAGGATGCTCTCGATGGTGCCTCGGTAGAATGTGGTCATGATGGCTGGTGGAGCACTTGCTCGCCTGAGTTTCCGCAGGAAGTACAGGCGGCGCTGAGCTCTCTTTGCCAGTGATGCAGTGTTGGTGGTCCAGGAGAGGTCTTCACTGATGTGCACCCCCAGGAATTTGGTGCTGCTCGCTCTCTCCACCACAGCACCGTCGATGGTCAGTGGCAGGTGTTGGGTGTGACCTCTCCGGAAGTCAACAACAATCTCTTTGGTCTTGCTGACGTTCAGCAGGAGGTTGTTGTCCCTGCACCACGTGGTCAGATGGTCGACCTCCAACCTGTATTGAGTCTCGTCGCCCTTGGTGATGAGACCCACCAGAGTTGTGTCGTCAGCAAATTTCACTATGTGATTGTTGCTGTAGGTTGCAGTGCAGTCATGCGTCAGCAGGGTGAAGAGCAGCGGACTGAGCACGCAGCCTTGGGGGGCCCCTGTGCTCAGTGTGATGCTGCTTGAGGTATTGTTGCCAACACGTACTACTTGGGGCCTCTGACAGAGGAAGTCCAGTAGCCAGTTGCAGAGGTAGGTACTGAGTCCCAGTTTGTCAAGTTTGCAGATGAGTTGTTGTGGTATTATGGTGTTGAATGCAGAACTGAAGTCTATAAACAGCAATCTCACATATGAGTCTCTTTTTTCCAGGTGGGTGAGGGCTGGGTGGAGGGCAGAGCAGATTGCATCCTCTGTAGACCGCTTGGCTCGGTATGCAAACTGGAAGGGGTCCAGGGTGGGGGGGAGAATGGCTTTGATATGTGACATGACAAGCCGCTCAAAGCACTTCATGATGATGGGTGTCAGTGCCACAGGGCGGTAGTCATTGAAGCAGGATGGAGCAGTTTTCTTCGGCACAGGTATGATGGTGGCAGCTTTGAAACATGATGGGACGATGGCTTGCTTCAGGGAAGTGTTAAAGATGTCTGTGAAGACATCCTTAAGCTCCCCTGCACAGTCCTTCAGCGCACGACCTGGGATGTTGTCTGGACCTGTTGCCTTACGGGTGTTGATAGCAGCAAGTGTCCTCTTCACGCTGTCGGCAGAGAGGCACAGGGGCTGCTCATGTAGAGGGGGATGGGTCTTCTGTGGGCAGGTGCTGTTTTGTGCTTCAAAGCGAGCAAAGAAGCGGTTCAGGTTGTTGAGCAGAGGGATGTTGCTCTCACAGCTCTGTGGCGCGGGCTTGTAGTCCGTGAGGGCCTGAATGCCCTGCCATAGGCTTTGTGAGTTCCTGCTGTCTTTGAAGTGGGTGGTTATCTTGTGAGTGTATTCCTTTTTTGCTTCCTTGATGCCACGGGACAGGTTGGCTCTCGCTGTTTTCATGCCAGCTTCATCCCCAGCTCTGTAGGCTTTGTATCTGGCCCTCAGCAGCCTGAGGACATCCCCTGTCAGCCATGGCTTCCAGTTAGCCCGAGTGATGATGTCTTTTGTGTGGGTCACATCATCGATGCACTTGGTGATGTAAGAGGTTACAGTGTCTGTATACTCCTCTATGTCTGTCCGGTTGTTGTAAGTGGCTGCCTGCTTAAACATTTCCCAGTCTGTTGTGTCAAAGCAGTCTTGAAGAGCATCGGAGGCTCCCTCAGGCCACACTTTTACCTGCTTACGAACCGGTTTGTTCGCTTTTACCCTTTGTCTGTATGCGGGCATTAGCATAACAGTGATATGGTCTGAAAGTCCAATGTGGGGGAGGGGGGTGGCTTTGTATGCTCCTTTGTGTGTAGTGTAGACCAGGTCCAGGATGTTATCTCCTCTTGTTGGAAAATCAACATGCTGGTGTAGCTTTGGAAGTACAGTTTTGAGATCAGCATGGTTAAAATCTCCAGTGAAGATGGTGAAACCGTCTGGGTGTGCTGTCTGTTGTTCACTGACAGCCTGGTACAGTTCACTAAGAGCCGCGTTCTTATCGCTGTTGTTGTTGGTAGGCGGGATGTATATTGCGACTAGCAGAATCGCAGTAATTTCCCTTGGCAGGTAAAAAGGACGGCACTTTATGATCATAAACTCTGCCAGTGGTGAGCAGTGTTTGCATACTACTACAGTGTCCCGGCACCATTCGTCACGGATGTAAACACAGATTCCTCCTCCTCGTGATTTACCTCCCTTTACAATGGCCCTGTCTGCTCGATAGCATGCTAGCTGCTCCAGTTGTACAGCAGAGTCCGGAATGTTGTCATTTAACCAAGTCTCAGTGAAGACGAGCACACAGCAGTTACTTACTGTCCGGTTCGTTGATCTCAGCAGTCGTATGTGATCCATTTTGTTGTCCAGTGATCGTACATTTGCCAGGAGAATGGATGGTATTGCTGGGCGAGTTGGGCTGGCCGCTAGCCTGGCCCGGACGCCTCCGCGCTTGCCCCTCTTCTGCTTCCTCGCACACCGCTTCCGACGCTTTCTTTCCGGGGGAGGAGTAGCAGGCGAGTCCGGTGTTGTTGCAGGCCGGAGTAGTCAGAGTTCCTTTAGCGTCTCTGTTGCAAAGTCCAGAACGCTGCAAAACTTGCTTTTGCAGATGTCAATTAAAAAGCATCAGCAGTGATTTATTTGTTTCCAGTTATTAGTTATGTTTATTCTGCAGGAATGGCTTCGTAATCTAGGTACATTCTACACACATACCACTCTCTCCAAGACACAGTTTAGTGTGGTGAACACTCCTCACCATTTTGGCTACCCTTGCCAGGAAAATGTGTTGGATGTCTTCTCATGTCTTGGGTGCCACTGATAAGTATTTGGTGAAGCCCAAAAACCCTCCAATCACCCATGTGTGATCCCTGTATCTCACACATGTTGCAGCTCACTCATTTCCAGGGCTCTTATTTCTATTCCTGCCACTGTGTCTTTAGGAATGGTCAAGCACATCACAGGTGGCTACAAGGTGACCTACCACCCTGAGGGACCAGAGGGGCAGGCGTATGAGATCGACTTCACCCCGCCCTTCAGAAGGGTCAGCATGGTGTACGACCTGGAGAAAGAGCTGGGTGTGAAGTTCCCCCCTCCAGACACATACGACAGCAATGGTAAGGCAGCTCTCAGACGATCTCTGTAATCCTAATTACAGTCCAAGGTCATACAAATCTTATGAATGCTTGTGTCTTTACCATCACAGCCTGGCAAAAATGCAGTTATAAATATTCATTTTTGTTCCTCTGTCAAAACAAACCTTAAATACCTTGGAGTTAAGTAAGTAGATAGTTAACCACAATTAACTTTTATGTCAGAGGACAGAACTTTACAGATACCATTGTTGTTTGATGGTGTAGGTTTTACCTGAATGTCTGACGTCTTTGTGCTTGATTATTTTCAGAGACTCGTAAGTTCTTTGATGAACTGTGCGCCCAGAAAGGAGTGGAGTGCCCCCCTCCTAGAACCACGGCTCGTCTCTTAGACAAGGTGGGTGTCAGTCATTCTATTCAGTGTCTCCCCAAATAAGAAAAGGGACAGAAATGGTCTGGGCAGATTAATTGTATACCTTCATCCATTTAAATAATATGTTAATTGGAGCAGTTTACTAACTTTGAAAATTATTGTATAGGATTGCTACAAAATTGCGGTCCCAACTTTTATATTTGTCTTTGTATTTTTCTTCTTGACATGCTTGACGTCACATGCATTTGCTTAATCTAATGTCTCTCCTGTTTTCTGGGGATTCTCTGCTACAGTTGGTAGGAGACTTCTTGGAAGTAACATGCATCAATCCCACTTTCATCTGTGACCATCCACAGATCATGAGTCCGCTGGCCAAGTGGTAAGACATAGTGATAATTTATAACTATTTATGATAATTTCATGGTTACTCAGTATGTACCTTGACTATCTTTGTAGATTTTGTGGCAGTAAAGGTAATCAGCATTGTCTGGAGACGTGACTGTGATGTTCTTGACACCAAGTCTCCCACCAACACTTGTATAATTCAGTGATTTGCTGACTTTGTGTCATTTTAGCCTTAACTGCTCCTTAACCACTTCTCTTTTCTATTTCCCCAGGCACAGATCGCAGAAAGGACTGACTGAGCGCTTCGAGCTCTTTGTCATGAAGAAAGAGATCTGTAATGCCTACACAGAGTTGAATGACCCCATCAGACAGAGGGAACTGTTTGAGCAACAGGCTACGGTAGGTATAGCAATAAGCTTTTCCCCTCGCCTTGAAGCGCAGTGACTACAATGAAGGAAACCTCTTATAGGCAGTTGTTAGATTTTTCTGTACTGGGACAATGCAGCAGTATTGGCAACATGTTCAGGACTTTGAGTCTTGCTATACTTCGTGGCATTCTACGGCACGTTTTTGTAAACTCAGGGTTGATTTCTGAGGCTCTGTAACCGTAATCTACAAAAATGTTGCAAAAAATCATGCTCAGATTTGTTTAATTGTAGTTTTCACTACAAAGCATTTACCTGTTCTTCTCCCTTGGTTTCTGTCTCTCTATATGTGTGGGTCTGACTGCACCTCCAGGCAAAGGCAGAGGGTGACGATGAAGCCATGTTCATTGACGAGACGTTCTGCACTGCTCTTGAGTATGGCTTGCCTCCAACAGCAGGCTGGGGAATGGGCATCGACCGTCTCACTATGTTCCTCACGGACTCCAACAATATCAAGGTACAGTGTAATACACCAACCAGTGCACTGATTTTGCCTGTAGCTCATGGTTTCTGTCAAATACATTCATGAGTTAACTGCTAATGAACATGCTGGTGAAAGTGAATCCATTGTCTGCATTTAAAGTAGGAGCAAAGAGTATAGAAGTAAGTTATTAATATTACTTCTATACTCTTTGGTAGGAGTGTCAAACTCATTTTCATCCCGGGCCACATCAGCATAATGGTTGCCCTCAATGGGCCGGTTGTAACTGAAAGACTATGTAAATGTATCATAATATCATTGCACAATTGCCTCTGCATTCTATTATTATCGATTGCCAACAAATTAACTAGCTTTGAAAGTAGAATTACCATTATGGCAAGCAGATATTCAAGCGTACAACTATAAACAAACATATAACAAACAGTAACAAATCTGCATCCGTGTACATCCATTGACATAATGTAAAAATATACTGTATATGGGTACCCACTAACATTTCTCTTTTATTATAACATATACTGTAAATCCTCAAATTGTGGCCGGGGTCTTTTATTTACTTAGGCTGCGCAAAGCACAGGCCTTCATTAGATGTTAAATTAGATGTTCGATTCAACTTTACTTTACTGTACTGTGCAGAGTACAAGTACAAAGCCAACGAAATGCAGTTTGCATCAAACCAGAAGTGCAAAAAAGCAGAAAAGTGCAATGTGATATACAAAGTATAGACAGGTGATGCATAGGCAGAACGAGAAATATAGTGCAGTGTAGACGGTAGTATGCATTAGGTTTACAGAAGATGGTTTTATTTGGGGCGGGCTTGTATTCGAGGCAGGTATCTGGGGGGTATTTGATGGTTCACTATTAAGTTTAATGTAGAAAGGGTGTCGAGATTTCCACCCGCTGTTCATTGCGAGACAAGGCAGCCGCTTTCATTCATTCATTGAACGTGCGCTGTGCTGTAATGGAAACCTTATTGCATAGCCAAGTAGTTATTTTTTTTAATTATGCATGATTTACTTTTTATTAAATTTGTAGGCTGGAATGCCTTGCGGCAACAATTGTGTTTAAATGTAGTAGCCTACTGCTTCCGCCTGTGGCAAGCTCAGAAGGGGCGGCGAGCGACTGGTAGTTTGAGAGCGATGTGTTTGAGACCCATGGTGTAGGACAACGACTTGTCATTGGCCTTGGAATTGTCAACAGTATTAAACTAACAAACAATATAAAGTATTAAGAAGAGCTCTTTTATTTCATTGAGTTAAATCAAAACAATGTCTTCTAGTGCTTGTGGACTGATAGCCCTACTGGTAGGCAGTTATTACCCCGACTTGTATTTGGGGGCCGGCCTTTATTTGTCCGAATCGACCACGGCCCCGGCCATAAATAGAATCCCGACCATAATTTGAGGATTTACGGTATGCTATTAATTTATCAGATTAAAGATAATAATTTTCAAGTGAATAACAAAATGTAGGCTACTCTAAAAAGCAAGCTCTCACGGGCCACATAAAATTACATGGCGGACCGCATTTGAGTTTGAGACATGTGATTTAAAGTATCATTTTGTTTGCATGTTAGTATGGTAAATTAATGTATTGACATCTTTTGTGTTTTTATCACAGTCTCATCTCGCCTTATAAGCTTTCAAATTGTTTGCCGCTATAATGTCCAGGTTGCATTGATGTTAGGTATGATGTGTGGAACAACCCTCTAATGTCCTGCCTCCTTTCTCTTGCAGGAGGTCCTTCTGTTCCCTGCCATGAAGCCTGATGACAATAAGCCTACACCAACAGCAGAGGGCACCTCTGTATAGTGCTGAGGTGCTGTCACCTATGCCTGCCAAAGGAAAGGCACACTGGTTGCAGTGTCCACATCAGACATAGGAGAGTTTTTATTGCTACAGCAACTGGCTTTGATGGGCATGTAGTGTTATGGGAATGTAAAGGTGTGATGTCCAATGGTGCATACGTAAGGGAATGGCACGTATGTTGGCTTTTCTGTGTCATGGTTGTCGGACTCCTCCGAAGGAAACCACCTGCTTTTTCAGAGTAATGGAGGTGATGTGGAGGTGGCTGCTGATTTACATGGATGTCCCTCTGGTTTTAACAGTCTGTCTTGTTTTTTTTAATTATCAAGTGGAACAAATACATCAAATCCTATACTGGTGACAGGAATTAAAGAAAATTTAAAAGCAAGTCATGGATGCATGTTTTATTTATTACCATTTAACACATTTTTTAATAGAAATGTTGTGTTACATTTATTTATTTGAAAGCATTAAATGTAGAATGTGCCAATAAGTGTTCATAAATCGATAATATTGCAGTAGGGAGAGGAGACCTTTGTGGCCTATGAAGCTGCAGACTGGTTTGTGTAAGCTATTATGCAACAACCATGGACAAGCTGCAAATACTGGACTGTGAGGCCTAATATATGGTAGGGTTCATCATAAACCTGTGAAATAGTTTTAGGTCACTAATGGCCTTGTCTCAGTTTAAGTGCGATATGGATAGTGGATATATTAAGCTGAATTCTTTAACAGCAAAATAAGCCTTGAGATGGCAAAACTGCATGTGACCTAAATTTAACTTGCTTCTCTACTGATGATAGTCCCACGTGTCTTGGTGACATGTTAGCTAGCTTCTCAGAGTAGAAGTACAACTATTCTGCTTGAAAATGATCCCAATTTTGAGATATTGATTAAATGGGAATAAAACCTGGTGGAAATTTGCTTTACTGTAGGATGTCTGAGTAGATCACATATTTTCAAAGCCACAATTGCCCATCACACAAACAGTGTAGGCTAAACTTAAAAACTCGGCACGGCACGTCAGGCACAACTAGAAAGAAAATAGTCTGTTATCAGGAACTCTGAAGTTAAGATGGTCCAGAATCGGACTATCTAAAGGCTTTGTCAGCAAAGATAGGCTAGTTGTGGGCCTCGAACTTGGACCCTTGTGCCCACTGTTTCCTTTCATGTATCGGGAGCGCGCCTGTGAGTAGTACTGCGCGCCTCTCTTCTCACGGTCGAGTGCATCAGCATTATTTATTACACAGTAGACCTTTGGTGAAGATGGCGATGTATTCGGCTCTTCGGTGCGTTTCTTCAAACTTTTGTGCTTCTCTGCCATTAATAACCAGATCCACTCAGATTTCATCGTGTCAATATTTTATGCGGACCAACTTTCATCGCACACTGAGCACAACCTCACGTCTCTCTTCAGGTAAAATGTTAAACATTGTTACCAAATGCAAGCGTTTCAGAATAGTAGTGGCGAACTCATTAACAGGAAAGGCTATAATAACTGAATTTAAAATAGCAAGTCACATGGGTGAAATGTGCCACTACGAGTCCTGATATAACTGTCGTTTTGTAAATTCAATATGATCTGAGCTCAAGTGCATAAGAGTAACTTTAAAATGAAAGCTTTAGAAGCGTGTTACAAAGTTCAACCATTGGAATTTGGGATGTTGCCGAGAGCTAAGGCTAGCGATGTTATACGCTCTTTTTAGGCTGCAAGAAAATGATGCTAACTACTTTGATCAACGATAGGCTACTTGGGAATGACCTATATTTTGAATGAATGTTTTACACAGCTCCCTAACTTTGAGGAGAAACCGTCCCATGTTTTCGGTCAGGTGCACCCACACTCAGTTTCCAACCTTGTGTTCCATGAATGTCTTGCGTGGACATTTCAGAAAAGGACAAACTTGTAAATGTTATCAAAAAAGCTATCATAGTTCTTCCTGATACGTTTGCATTGCAGCATCTCCGCTACAGCCAAGCCCCCACGGATTCTCTCTTTAAAAAGCATGTGCGTTTGATTATCCCAAGGCCCGAAATCAAACTTAGTTAAACACTCATCGAGTGTCTCGTGTGTGCACAAGGGCAGATTTAACCCCAAGAGAATAGATCAGTGTGTAAATGTGGCCTGTGCCAAAAATATATTTTTTAGTGTGCTGCATCCAATTGCAATTTCTCCTAAATCTGCGAGTTCAGTCCTTCCCCCTTTCTTGTAATATCCATTCTTCTCTGTTGACGATGCGTGGACAGGTTTGAGGCTTTACCATGGTGTGCTTCTTTGAAATTATTCAGCCATGTTTTCAGATACAGCACACTCCACAATCTGGTTTAAACCTGTATTTTTCTGCATGGTCTGATGCTGCCATTGAAAATTGTTGAGGCATTGAAATCCTGCCTCGAGGTTTCTGAAACGTGACATATTCAGACAGAATACTGAAAGACTTTGTTCCTTAGTCCTGATGATGGGTCGGCATGCCAGTATCAAACAATTGCAGTTTATGACAATGTGTGTGTATAAAATTGGGATCAGCCTCTACAGCATGGTTCACTTGTGGTGTTTAGTCATGCATTGTACAGAATAAGAATTGTACAGAATAAGAATATAGCCTATCAGATGTAATTTCTAGAAAATCCATGAGTTACTATAAATGGG
Organism: Alosa sapidissima; assembly: GCF_018492685.1. NCBI lineage: Eukaryota > Metazoa > Chordata > Actinopteri > Clupeiformes > Clupeidae > Alosa > Alosa sapidissima. Next base: position 31,815,857 of record NC_055970.1, read on the forward strand.
ATGGGTGTTGATCGTCAGCATTATTGCACAATTAATTGTGATTTAGATGGCATTTCAACATACAATGCATAACTCTTTCTGATTCTACCCTCTACAGCCCTCAAATACACAGACAAACATGAGTGGGTTCGAGTGGAGGGGGAAATTGGAACAGTTGGCATCAGCAGCTATGCTCAGGTACATGGCCTGGCATATGGCAGCACTCATCCTGTGTTAATCTTACAAATTGTCTTATATTTTTAACTCTGTCATGCTTAATGTATTCAGTTTGATCCTCACAGGATTGCTCCTTAAAGTCTTAAACAGCAACACACACATACAAAATTAGGCTAGATTTTCATTCTTCATTCTTTGATTCTTCATTCTTTTTCATTTTGTCTGCCTTTGTCATCTTCGGCAACTGTCACAATATTATTATCCACTGACCTGTCATCACTGTCTGATCTTTTTCCCCAACTCCGCTTTCAGGAGGCATTAGGTGATGTTGTTTACTGTGGTCTCCCTGAGGTTGGGACAAAGCTTGAGCTAATGGGTAAGATGACGGGCATGCTGCTGAAGGTCTTTATGCATGATGGCTGACCTCTGTCAATTAAGTTTTGAAATTCAAGTTTATTGCTTTGATAAATCCAAACACAGTCCTTGTTGTTTCACAGAGGAGTTTGGAGCATTGGAAAGTGTAAAGGCCGCTAGCGAGCTGTACTCTCCACTAACAGGGGAGGTAACCGAAATCAACACTGAACTGGCAGACAACCCCGGCCTAGTGAATTCAGCCTGTTATGAAGGAGGTTGGCATGTTCAGTCATTGTCTACAAGCCTCTACATGTTTGTCAATGTTTTTGAATTTGAGTGTTCTGATGAACTCCTGAGAAGCAACAGCTAGCAATTCTTGTTTTTTTTGGCTCATAGGGTGGTTGATTAAGATGACCATTGACAACCCTGGGGAACTTGACGGTTTGATGGATGAAGACGCATATGGCAAATTTGTAAAATCACTTGACTAATACTGTTAAGATGCTGCTTTTCTTACTTGATGTTAATCATGATGAAACATTTGCATCTCATTGGGAAAATACTAATGTTTTACTTTTTCATTTTATTTATTTTGATTGTGATTGTTACAAAAGTAATCAAACAGTAGTTTACCTCAAATGTTAACCAAAAACGTAGGCCTACGCATAACACTTTAAAATGATGTTTCCAAAGGGCTTCAGCCACAGTCCTTTATCATGAAATAGTTGGAACCAGGTTCATATGGTTGATCTTTGTAA